>NC_090448.1:117774116-118077146 GCF_031143425.1 Pleurodeles waltl | reverse complement strand
ACTGCAGGATAATGTTTTGTTCTATTGTCAACATCTTCTTCCTCTGCCTCCTCTTCATCACTGTCCGCAGGCTCCATCGCTGCCACAAGACCATCACTAGGCTCATCCTCCAGCAGAAAAAGCACCTGGCGTCTCAGTGCCAGGTTGTGCAACATACAGCATGCCACAATGATCTGGCACACCTTCTTGGGTGAGTAGTACAGGGAGCCACCTGTCAGATGGAGGCACCGGAATCTGGGCTTCAGGAAGCCGAACGTCCTCTCAATAATCCTCCTAGTTCGCCCATGTTCCTCATTGTAACGTTCCTCTACCCTTGTCCTGGGATTCCTCACTGGTGTCAGTAGCCATGACAGGTTGGGGTAACCAGAGTCACCTGCAAATATTGAGGGACAATTGTGAGACACAAACTAACCCTTAGGGACAACCCCATACCCAGACACCTACTCATACTGTGTGGGGACCTTGACCTCACCTATTAGCCACACCCAGTGCCTCTGAAGTTGGCCCATCACATAAGGGATGCTGCAATTCCTCAAGATATAGGCGTCATGCACAGAGCCAGGATATTTGGCGTTCACATGGGAGATGTACTGGTCCACCAAACACACCATTTGCACATTCATTAAATGATAACTTTTTCTATTCCTGCTGTTCTTTTCTGTGGGGGGGGGGAGACAAATGCCACATGTGTACCATCGATGGCACCAATGATGTTGGGGATATGTCCCAGGGCATAGAAGTCAGCTTTCACTGTGGCCAAATCCTCCACCTGGGGGAACACGATGTAGCTGTGCATATGTTTCAGCAGGGCAGGCAACACATTTGAGAGCATTGGCTGAAACATCCCTGAAGCCATGGCCACTGTAGTTTGGAAGGAGCCACTTTCCAGGAAATGGAGCACTGACGGGACCTGCACTAGAGGGGGGATACCTGTGGGCTGGCAGATAGCTGACATCAGGTCTGGCTCCAATTGGTCACACAATTTTTGGATTGTGGCACGATCAAGTCTGCATGTGATTATAATGTGTCTGTCCTCCATTGTCGACAGAACTGCCAGGGGTCTGTACACCGGAGGATGCCGCCATCTCATCATCTACCTCAGCGGTTGTAGCCTATGGAGGAGGACGGTGAGCAGAAGGTCATTTACCACCTAGATAGCACAACTGTGTCTGAATTAATGTTACAGAAGCAGTGTGTGAAGTCGAGAGTCAGTATATGTGCAAATATGTGCTGTGATGCAGTTAGGTGCCATGCCATGTGCCCCCCTGAAATTGCGGCTGCCTGACCTGTGAGGAGGGGTGACAAGGGGAAATGAGGTAACTGTGCTGGTGTTGTGCAGTGTTGCGGTAGGCGGTCAAAGTCCGCCGCACAACTCCCCATTAGTTATCATTGGGCCATATGGGTTCCAGGTGCCAATGGCAATGTATGCCGGTGGTGACGGTATACACACCAGTGGATGTCACTGCCATTTTCTACCCATTCACTCACTTGATACCTGACCTTCAACAGGAGAGGACCTACAATGCAAGTGCTGCTGTGACCTGTGTCTGGAAGCGACAATGGCTCATGTGTCTGGGGAAAGGGCCCCTGCCTTCACTGCGGAGGAGTTGGAGAAACTGGTGGATGGGGTCCTCCCCAGTACACGCTACTTTACAGTCCTCCAGACAAACAGGTGAGTACACTGTGAGCATGATGCGTGGGCAATGCCTGGTTGTAATGGTGTGGATTTAAGCCACATGTTGGGGGGTGCTAAGGTGTCCTAGCCTGACTGTTGCATGAGAGGTGGTCAGTGTATGTGCATCTGGGCATGGGTGGGTACTGGTGGTCAATGAGTATGACGGTCCGGACGGGTGAGTAATTACATTTTCCACTGTCTTTACCCTCTAGGTCTGTGCCCAACAGAAGAAGGGTATTTGGTGTGCCATCACCAAGGAGGTGCGGACCCTGGGGGTCTATCACAGGCAGAGCACCCACTGCCGCAAGAGATGGGAGGACCTGCGCCACTGTACCAAGAAGATGGCGGAGGCCCAGCTGGTGCTGGCCTCCCAATGTGGAGGGGGTACCCGTCGCACCATGACCCCCCTAATGTTCTGCATCCTGGGGGTGGCCTATCCGGACTTGGATGGGTGCTTGAGGGCATCACAGCAGCCACAAGGGAGTGAGTACAGTTTCAGAAAGCTGACTTTCCGTGCTTTAGGAACCAGATGGCTGGGGGAGGTGGGCTGTAGGTGCCCCTAGGCCAGGGTGATCATGCCAGGGTAGATCCCTTGTTTGAAGGCTTCTTTAGCACCCCTACCCCAATGGGACAAGTGTCCAACTACTACTGTGCAGGGTCCTGTGGGTGTCAGGTGTGCAGGTGCTGGTGTTAGGCATTGTACCCCATGGGCTGGTGACTACCTTAGTGAGTGGTTGGGCATGGCCTAGTGCATAGGGCAGCTCAGTGTGTGTCATGTACGCCAACGGTTGCTGGCATTGACCATGTGGCTGGCATTGACCATGTGTGTCTATCCCCCCTTCTTGTTTTGTCACCCTGTTCTTCTGTGCATTAGCATCATCTGGCGGAGGAGCAGAGGCACCGGTGACGGAGGGAGCTGCATCCCACATGGCCCATGAGGGTAAATCCACGGAGGGTGAAGCCACCAGTGAGACGGAGGGCAAGGGGGATCCGTGACGGGGACAGGAGGGGAGACCAGTGACAGCGACACCTCATCTGATGAAAACTCCCTGGCGGTGGCGGACACCTCTGTGCCCACCCCAACAACAGGTACAGCCCCCACCCCCCCTACCAGCACCGTCCTCCCCGCAGCCCCTCAGCGTGTTTCCCGTGCCCGCTCACCCAGGAGGGTGGGGATCTCCTTCGCCCCAGGCATCTCAGGTCCTGCCCCAGTCAGCCCTACTGCCCTCAGTGAGGAGGCTATTGACCTCCTGAGATCCCTCACTGTTGGGCAGTCAACCATTCTGAATGCCATCCAGGGTATCGAGAGGCATTTGCAGCAAACAAATGCATACCTGGAGGGCATTCATTTTGGCATGGCGGCCCAACAGAGAGCATTTCAGGCTCTGGCCTCAGCACCGATGGCAGCCATTGTCTCTGTGTCCAGCCTCCCTCCTCCAACTTTCACTACCCAGACCCAATCCCTTCGACCTCAGTCTATCTCAAGCATACCTTTAGACCAGCATGCATACACATCAACACACAAAAGTGGCTCAGGAAAACAGAAGCACCACACATCATCACACAGGCACTCACACAAGCACCATACCCATGCACACATACCAACATCCACTTCCTCCACTGTGTCTCCCTCCTCCTCTTCCTCCACCTCCCTCCCAGTATCATCTCCACTCACACCTGCATGCACTACATCATCAGCCACTGCCTCCATCACCAGCACGCCCATCACAACACACCCCTCATGAGCAATCACCACCCCCACAACCATTCACACGTCCCCTGTGTCCTCTCCCTGTGTGTCTGTGAGCCCTGCTCCCAAAGTAAAAAAATGCAGGCACACACCCAATCAACAGTCATCAACCTCACAACAGCCTCTAGCCCATGCACCTTCACCCAAACTCAGCAGGCTTCCATCTCCTACAACCACAACCTCTTCCTCCACTCCCACACCCACTGCATCTTCCCGTCCCAGGGTGTCTAAAAAACTTTTCCAAGCTAACGTTGACCTCTTCCCTTCACCTCCCCCCATCCTTCCCCTAGGGCAAGGATGTCTAGATCTCAGGCCAGCACCTCAGCCACCAAATCAGTGTCTGCTGTAGTCCCTGCAAGTCCGGAAGGATCGAAGGGGGCACCCGTCAGGGCTGCCAGTGTGCCACCTCCAGATGGTAAAGACCACTCGCGTCCGCCACCTGCCAAGATCAAGAAGGGGTCGGCATGCCGCAGGAAAAAGTCGCACCATCCACCCAGCAAGGCCTCATCCAAACCCAAAGAGGACAGTGCCAAGGTCCCAGCAGCGACTACCAAGGTGGGGAATGGACACAAAAGCGAGGGCAAGTCACCTCAGGGCACGAAGCCTCCTGGTGAGGGGCTGGTGACCACCATTTCCCCAGATTTGCCACCAACCTGTACCACTGTCAGCACCACCGCAACAACTGTCACCTGCACCACCACCTGGCCCACCATTTCCACCACCCCCTGCACCACTGATGCCATAATGACAGTCACCAGCATGCACCACAGCGATCAACCATATGAGGCTGCTGGAGATGGTCTGGTGTCTCCCTCTACTACTACAGCCACTTGCACCACGGGCAGCACCGGCAGCATCTCCGCCGCAGCCACCACTGTAGCCACCGCCACCTGCACTGCCACGTGCCCAGCCGGTGCCACTACATTGGACATCAGCACCATCCCCAGTGGGCACCCTGCACACACCACATGAGGCACCACCACCAGCACTGGCACTACAAGCAGTTTGCAGCCTAAGTTGCCGCAGGATGGAGTGTGGCTCTGCCTCCATGGAATATCATGCTACCTGTTCCCTTCGCATCTTGTGGCTCAGACACCCAGGTGCAGCACATAAAGCCTCCTCCAGAACCAGTGGAAGAAGGCATCCACTCAGCCATAATCCTTGGCAGGATGAAGCAGACTGGGCACAAATCCCCCTCCAGAACCAGTGGAAGAAGGCATCCACTCAGCCCCAGTCCTTGGCAGGATGAAGCACACCGGGAACAAAGCCCCCTCCAGAACCAGTGGAGAGATGCATCTACTCCCCTGATCCTTGGCAGGATGAAGCACACTGGGCACAAAGCCCCCTCCAGAACCAGTGGAGAGATGTATCCACTCCCCCAATCCTTGGCAGGATGAAGCACACTGGGCACAAATCCTTCTCCAGAACCAGTGGAAAAAGGCATCCACTCAGCCCCAGTCCTTGGCAGGATGAAGCACACTGGGCACAAAGCCCCCTCCAGAACCAGTGGAAAAAGGCATCCACTCAGCCCCAATCCTTGGCAGGATGAAGCACACTGGGCACAGAGCCCCCTCCAGAACCAGTGGAGAGATGCATTCAATCCTCCAATCCTTGGCAGGATGAAGCACACTGGGCACAAAGCCCCCTGCAGAACCAGTGGAGAGATACATCCACTCCCCCAATCCTTGGCAGGATGAAGAACACTGGGCACAAAGCCCCTTCCAGAACCAGTGGAGAAGCCATCCACTTGAGAGACTGTGGCTTTGCACTCCCCAGGACCAAGCAGTGGGCAAACTACCCACTTGAGAGGCTGTGGCTCTGTACTCCCCAGGACCATGAAGTGGCAAACCACCCACTTGAGAGACTGTGGCTTTGTACTCCTCAGGGCCAAGCAGTGGGCAAACCACCCACTTGACAGACTGTGGCTTTACACTCCCCAGGACCAACCAGTGGGTGTGGAGCCCCCTCGAGGAGCAGTGGCATAGTACCATCCACCGGCTGAGGTGTCCCACCTCCCCTTCCCATTGAGTGCCTGTGTTTTTTTGACCTGATGCTCCTGCAGTGTTCTCTCCGTTTTGAGGCAGGTGTCATGCGTGGGCTTCACCCGTGATTTTTTGGCCCACTGGTCCACAGACATTTACAAGGGACAGTGTACGGCCTTCTGTACATAATGTAAATATTTGTATATACTAGGATTTTTAATTCGATGTTCCAAAATATCACTGGTTAACCTCATTTCCTTTTGTCCTTGTGTTCTTCCAAGGGGTGACGGGTGTATCTGTAATGTTGTTGGATGTGTTAGTGTGTATGGTGTTGTGGGTGAGGGTGGGAGTGAGGGTGTTGCACGTGTGTGTCACTCTCTTTTTCCTCCCCGTCCACTGTGTGCTAGGTGCAGTACTCACCGTCATCGTCGTCTTCTTTCTACTTCCTGGTGTATTAGTAGATACACCAACATGGGGAGTACCTGCAGTTCGGGCTACATGGCGTCCTGATTCTTCGTGGAGTGTCAGGAGGTGAGTGGTTCCCCTTCAGTGTACTGTTTCTGCCATACTTTTGATGTCGTTGGAACCGCCCCGGAAAAGGTGGCCTGTCATAATAGGGTGGGCGGTACATTGTCTTCCCCCTGTCTATTGGTGGTGACCGCTGCGGTGTTTGTTGCTACCGCTTTAAAGTGGCTGTCTATGTTGCCGGTTTCCACCGTGGCCGTAATCCCATTTTTTTTACCATCGGCCTGTTGGCTGTGTTACCACCGCTTTAAGACTGACTGCCAGGGTTGTAATGAGGGCCTTATTCTTTTGAGAAATTAATATCTTAACTTGTCTATGTTGGATTTTAGTTGTTTTGGTCTTGTTTGATTTAGATAAATATTACCTATTTTTCTAAACTGGTGTCGTGTCCATTTTGTAGTGCTTTCACTGTATTACTGTGTGTGTTGGTACAAATGCTTTACACATTGCTTCTGAAGTTAAGCCTGCCTTCTCGTGCCAAACTACCAAGGGTGTGAGCAGGGGTTTACTGAGTGTGATTCTTCTTTACACTGACCAAAGTGAGGGTCCTTGCTTGGACAGGGAGTAACCTTACTGCCAGCCAAAGATCCGATTTATAACAGGGTTGATCTAGAGTTCATAACGGGTGAATTGGACAAAAGTGATGCAATTTCATTTTTATCTGTGAACGTATAATGGTGCACATGAACATAGATTTTTTCCAATATTAGCTTAGTAATGCTTGTCACTAATGGGCAGACACATCTACTTCTACCTAGAGGTGTTGGCTATAAAAGCAGAAAAATAATATCTACCTCAAATTGAATAGAACAAGTGAGTGAAGCAAGTGAGCTTTACTTCCCTAATCAAATTTTAGAGTAAGACTCTTGGGGTGTGATTCACAAAGGGAAACTTACACTTACATTTTTTTCGTAGTTTTTTGCTATTCACAAAGAACAAGATAATAGTACATTTACTACTACAGAAACCCCAAATTTGGGGTGGAAAACTCTGCACATAAAAAAATAGGATCGGCCTATCTTTTAATGTGAGAAGTTGTAAATTGATAAGTCCCTAAATTAATATTTTATTAAAAATGTGAAAAGCCAGAAAATAATATTACTTTTCAAAGCACAATTATTGTCTAGATTGCTTAAAAGTACAAGGATTCAATAAGGAACAAACATAATAATCCATCACTTTCATGTTGTTGCATGGATGGTGGATTTTATTGGCCAATAAAAAGCTATGAACATTGCAATAAGTTATAAAAATCTGCTTATGAGATTTCAGACTTTTCTAAATGTACATAGCAACTCTTTTCCCTTCTAAATTCAGGGCCAGATTTATCAAGGTATTGCGTCACCTTTGTGCCACGTACAGGGGAGCAAGAGTGACGCAAAACCTAAGTGAGATTAATCAAGCCACCCAAGGTTACCTTGTGTGGCCCTGCTTGGCTTGATAAATCTAGAGTAATATAAGGCAGCGCAAATACATTACTATGCCACAGAGAGGCATTCCACAGGTTGAGCGTTAGTGCTCCCATGTATCCACCCATGTATTTTGACGCATTCCCAGAATTACCGTCAGAAGCAGACCTGGGAATGTGTCAAAATGCTTTGCCTCCCCAGTTGAGGTGTAACAAGGAGAAGTATGTTTATTTCTCCTCATTTTTGCATCACACGTAGAAAGAGCAAACTGCCAGTCAGGATTGTTTTTGTGCAGGAAGGTGTACTTTCCTGAGCAACAATAATCCTACCTCTAATGTAGCACAGTTGCACCAAGGCACAAGGGTGCTTGCATTGATGCTAGGCAGCGAAACTTGCGCCAGCGATAGGAAGGGACAGTAATGACCCGTTTAATGGTGCTACAGTGCATTTATGCCCTTTCTCTTTTACGCAGCGCAGTAAGATGGCTTGCTGCGTTGTGTTGCATGAAAGAATGATACATTTACCCCTCGGTTTCTTTTCCTTTTTCCATCATTCTTAGGCAGTTGTTATGACTTACAATCTACATGGAAGGGGCAGAATAAGGTGCCCTATAGATCTTGCCCCTATGACTGACAACTGGGGCAACTGGCAGTCAACAACTTCTCCCAATTCTCACCTAAAAGGCTGTGTTTCATGGTTTCTCCTACAGTAGACCCTGCATTGTACCTAATACATACAAACACATTTTTTATTCCTTTGATATTTTAAAGTTTTCATTGTATCCACAATGTTGAATCAGACTACAAGGTTAATTCTTCTGCAATAGATATCTCTTTTGCTTCATCTGCAGCGAGCAAACAGACAGGCAAGCACACACTTTCCAGCTGAAATGTGACATGACATTGGTTGGTGTGTAGCTTCATGGGGGTTAATCCATATGTGGGGACCTGCTACCTTGAGTGGCACAGACACATAGAATCAGATAGCCCCCACAATGGCAGTGGCCCTGCTCAAACAGAAAAACATGATGGGTGGAATGCTTGCATTAATCTTAGCCAATCATAATTTCTATGGGCAACATTCCAGTCCATCATTCCTTTGACAAATATGCCACGCTAGCCAGAGAACTGCAATATGAAAATTAGTGTTGGCCCTGCCCCAATAGGAAAATTCCAGCTTAAACTACTAGGATGAAACCCCTCCAAATGGGAGATCTATTTAGGACTTTTGGGCCTCATTAGGGGAAGGCAGCTTGAGTCCAATGGCATAGTGAGAATAAAACCTGCAACGTGGTACGTCTGTTACACTTAGAGTGCCTCACTCAAAAAAACAAAACTAATGGGCCAGATGTTTAAATTAATCTCAGGTACAGGTAATTAATCTGGACAAATCCCAGTCCATTGCTATTTGCACAGCATGCCATCTCAGTTGAGCCTCATTCCAGTCTATTGTTTTGCACATGAGCAAAAGGACATGTATGGTCAAAGGAGTGAAAGAGCACAGGCTCCTGAGTGGATGCATTTAATGGATGTGGAATTGCATAATCACACGTTTGAATCAGCCACAGGTGGTCAGCAATAGCAGCCAAGCATACCGTTTAATGCGGAGTACATGCGTCTGCCAAACACTGAAATAGTCTCACTGAGATGCATATTTCACATGGACGCATACACTACCATATTGCAGGGCATAGGCCACAAGCAAAGTAATCCTTTCACTCTTTCAATTGCCTCTTTTTTAAGTGAAGAAATTATGGGGCATATTTATACTCCGTTTGCGCCGAAATTGCGTCGTTTTTTTTGAAGCAATTTCGACGCAAAACTAACTCCATATTTATACTTTGGCGTTAGACCCGTCTAACGCCAAAGTCCATGGAGTTAGCGTAATTTTTTAGCATGGACACCTACTTTGCGTTAATTATATGCAGGGTAGGCGTTCCTGTCTAAAAAATCGACTCTGAGGCATGTTCGTGGGATTTATACTCCCGGGCAAAAATCACGCCCGGGAGTGGGCGGGTCAAAAAAAATGACGTACGGCCGCTTTTGCGACTTTTTTTAGCACCTGCAAAAGGCAGGCGTTAAGGGACCTGTGGGCTCTGAAGGAGCCCAGAGGTGCCCCCCCATGCCTCCAGGGACACCCCCTGTCACCCATGCCCACCCCAGGAGGACACCCTAGGCTGGAGGGACCCATCCCAGGGACATTAAGGTAAGTTCAGGTAAGTGTTTTTTTTTTTTTTTTTTGTGGCATAGGGGGGCCTGATTTGTGCCCCCCTACATGCCACTATGCCCAATGACCATGCCCAGGGGACAGAAGTCCCCTGGGCATGGCCATTGGGCAAGGGGGCATGACTCCTGTCTTTGCTAAGACAGGAGTCATTTCTATGGGGGTTGGGAGTGAAAAAAAATGGCGCAAATCGGGTTGAGGCGAAAAAATTGCCTCAACCTGACTTGCCCCATTTCTTGACGCCCAAGCTCCATATCCCCCTACGCCGGCGCTGCCTGGTGTACGTCGTTTTTTTTAACGCACACCAGACGGCGCCGGCGGCTAACGCCGGCTAACGTCATTCAATAAATACGGCGCCCGCATGGCGCTTCAGAATGGCGTTAGCCGGCGCTAATTTTTTTGCCGCAAAACTGCGTTGGCGCAGTTTTGCGTCAAAAAGTATAAATATGGTCCTATATCTTCAGCCAACCAGCTGAAAGAGATCGTTGAACAGGCACATTGCTGATCCCACAACAATGCACTGTTATGACATTGTATAGGGTGCCTCAAGCAAGGAAGCATCAACGTGTCCTAAAAAGTATCAAATATGTCCACTTCCTGAAGAACGGACTAAAAACATTTTCCTTGTCCCAGGCCTTGAAAATCTTTACATTAGGTGTAAACAAGCAGTTAATTAATACAATATGGTACACTCCTACCTCTGTCTCCTTACTGGTGTCCTTTTGACAGGCTAGCGCCAACAGAGGCACCCTTACACTATTGCTGGTGTCAGGGTCCCAGCAATGCAAGCAGGATTGTTTTGTGCAGGAAGGGGCACCGTCCTGCACATAAATATTCCTGAGGCATATTCCTCTTTCTATATGTGCTGCAGAATGCAGCACACATAGAAAGAGGAAGTAACAAGGATAAATAAAGATATTTCTTCTCATTACACTTCCTTGGGGAAGGTGTACCTTTCTGGCGCATTCCCAGGTTTAGCAGTTCTGATAAAACTGAGAATATGTAAAAAAACATGAGACTTGCATTGGAATACCGACACAAAGCTCATGGAATACCTTCCCATGGCAGAGTAAGGCAATGCAGCGAATTAAGCTGTGTTGCCTTAGTCCAGACTTTATGGAGCCATTCAAGGCCATGCAAAGTGGACTTGCATGGCTTCATAAATCCAAAGGTTTGTGTTGCTCTTGCACCACATTGCGTGGTGCAAATGTAATGCTAACTAGCTCATAAAGAGGTCACCACTGTTCCACATCTAAAACCAATTTGAGTCAATTCTTCCTAATTGGCATTTTTGTTTTCTCCAGAGTAATTTTTACTCTATTGGCTGTGTGTTTGTGACCTCTTCCCGCAAAGATGGAGTTTGAGTTGGCCAACCTGGAGAGCTACACCATGGCATAGCTCAAGGAGTTTGTCAGGATAAGGGGTTGCCTGCTAAGAGGAGCATTAAAAAAGCAGAGCTCAAAAAAGCCTTGAAAGCATGGGGAGAGGTCCTCCAGTCCCCAGCAGATGAGGAGGCAGAGTTGTATTATAAGTAGGAGCTGGAGTCCAAGGCCCACAGGAGGGTCTTGGACTGCGACCTGTTGCGTAGGGGGTAACATACTACCAAGTTTGGATATATTTTTCTCAGGGCAGAGACCTGGATCTCTTCCAGGGGCTAGTCCACAGGGGAGCTGGAAGACAGGCAGGAAGAGAGGACGTTCAAGTTGGAGCTGGCTAAGTTGGAATTGGAGAAGGAGAAAGCCTTAGAGGAAAAAAGCTGGCAATGAAAACAGAAAGAAAGAACTGGAAGCAGAGCAGAACAAACTGGCTATAGATTAAAGAAAAACTTATGTTGGCTCATGAGTCTGAAGGTATTTGACATTACGACCAAGTATCTACAACAATGTCTCAACAGGGATCATTCATCAACATATTTGAAAAAAACAAAAAGAATAAAATGCACAGAAAGGGAGAACCCATATGCATATTTATATTAATGTTTAAAATTAGACAACAGCAGCAACATTTCTCAAAGTACAAAATGGGGTAAATGAACTTAGGCCCATATTTATACTTTTTGACGCACAACTGCGCCAACGCAGTTGTATGTCAAAAATGTTACCAACGGCTAACGCCATTCCAACGCACCATGCGGGCGCCTTATTTATGGAATGACGTTAGCTGGCGTATGGGAAAATGGGGGTTGTGTGTCAAAAAATGGTGCAAGTCAGGTCTGAGGCAAAATTCAGGCATCAAACCAGATTTGCGCCATTTTTTTTTGCGCCCAATCTCCATTGACATGACTCCTGTCTTAGCAAAGACAGGAGTCATGCCCCCTTGCCCAATGGCCATACTTGCCCAATGGGGACTTATGTCCCCTGGGCATGGTCATTGGGCATAGTGGGCATAGTGGCATGTAGGGGGGCCCAAATCAAACCCCCCTATGCCACAAAAAAAATCGGAAAAAAATACTTACACAAACTTACCTTTACTTCCCTGGGATGGGTCCCTCCATCCTTGGGTGTCCTCCTGGGGTGGGCAATGGTGGCAGGGGGTGTCCCTGGGGGCAGGGGAGGGTACCTCTGGGCTCCTTCCGAGCCCACAGGTCCCTTAACGCCTGCCCTGACCCAGGTGTTAAAAAACGGCGCCCATCAGGCTGTGCGCCGTTTTTTAAGGCCCACCCCCCCCATGTGCGTCAAAATGACACCAGAGTATAAATAAGGGGCACAGGCCTTAAAGTCATTTTTTGGAAGGGAACGCCTACCTTGCATATGATTAACGCAAGGCTGGTTCCCCCTTCCAAAAAATGACGCACATGGTGGAATTTTGATGCCCGCGGGGTCGAAAGTCAAAGTATAAATATGGTGCAGGGTTTGCGCCGATTGTGCGTCAAAATTTTTGACGCACATTCGGCGCAAACAGAGTATAAATATGCCCCTTAATGTGTAGATGAAGAAAGTGCTCATGAATGGTGCAGTGGTGAAATATATACAAAACAGCTGATGTGCTTCGATGGTAATGAACAATTTAAAGACATGAGCAAAAATCAATGCTATATCATTCACATAATAGTTTTACAATAATAGCCCCAATTAGCTGTGGTCGTAGTCGACATTAAGGCCAGCCAGGCTCTGTCCAGCAGTATCGGCTAGAGACAAGAGGGTCCACATTCCCAAAGGTCTAGTGTCTGACTTTCTGGTGGGAAAGGAGACAGGGAGATGGTTTGAGGTTTATATGATTGCCCTGCCGATGCACATGATCCCTGTGAGGATAAGGGGGCTAGTCTGTGGAGGCATATCCCTAGTGAGAAAAGGGACATGCTACTGGTCTTAGATGCAGGTGACAGATTGAGGTATCCTCCCATGAAAGAAACTCTGATAATAAAATATGGTTTGACCCCAGAGGAGTACAGGCAGAAGGTCAGAGACAGTCAAAAGCTATCCAAATAGACCGTGGCAGATTGTGTTGATTCTTTATGCAAGACACTGGATGGTTGGGTGAAGGGCAAGGTGAAGTCAAGGGCTATTAGGGGCTGGATAACATGACTGTAAAATAGAGCATGTTCAGTCTTACTGACAGTAATCTCTATAACCCCAGAGAGCTTGCTAAGGAGACAGACCACTAAGTCAGCACCAAGGTCATCAGGAAGGTATCTAGGGGTGATCACCACCAAGGTGGTCAGGGGTCCTCACCAGAAGGAGAAGGGGGGACAAAAACAAAAGAGTTCTCTGAAAGGACCCACAATTGTTCATCCTATGAGAACTCCCATCCCTCTACTTAGAAGAAAAAGAGATGGTTTCCTGACAGTAGGTCTGCAGGGAAGGCACCCCATAAGTGCTTTGCGCACCAACAGGAAAGACACTTCAAGGGAGATGCCAAGTGCCCCAAGCGGGAATAGTCACCCACTAGTGGGCAGTCACTGGGGCTGGCTAGTGTAGTGCTCGGGGAGAAGACTGTCACAGTCGGGTGGGGTTTGAGAGTTGAGGTTGCCCCAATGTCCCTGGGTGATGGAAAATTGGTGAAAAGAACCCACATGCCTAGTAATACTAGGAAGTGCCAGCAGTGGGCCACCATTAATGGGCATAGGGTGGAGGCTCTGAGAGACACTGGAGCCAGCATGACAACTATAGGGTGTCACCTGGCTTCGTCAGAGCAGGTAGTCACTAATGGGTTCCACCTAGTGCTTGCAATAAACAACCGTGAGAGCCACTAGCCAGTGGCTCTGGTTCCCTTTGTATGGGGGGGTGTCTCAGGTTCCTTGAGGGTAGCTGTGAGTCCATCCATGCCTGTGGATGTCTTTTTCGCAGTGACCTGGAGCTTACAGCCTGGAAGGAGGTGAAGCTCAGGTCCACCTTGGAGATATTAGGGTTGCCTGAGTGGGTGTGTCTGACCACGCAGTCCATGGCAGCCCAAAAGGGGGGTCAGAGTACCTGGAGCCTGGAAGAATGGCCCAGCAACATGCCAAGAGGAGGGAGGACAACAGGCATGAAAAACCCTGCTCCTGGTCTGGGAGGAGGCTGACCCTGAGGGGGTTGACCAGGAGCCTACAGAAGAGGATGTGGCCCAAATGGGGAATCTTCCTGAGCTATACAAGTGGCTACAGGAAGACGGTCCCACCAGGGAGGCGTTCTACAAGGAGCAGAGGGAATGCCCTATTCATTTGGGTCGGTGGTATCATGCCAAAGCCCCGGCAACTGGTGATGTCTCTGGCAAACACCTGATCAGGCCCAGGGCCTATAAATCAAAAGCTAATAGAGGCCTGCAGCACTGATTGTGCCACCTACAGGAGTATCCCTGAAATATGTCTCAGACCTGGCACTGCAGTGTCTGTGTGTGAAGTCTTACACTGCCAATTCGACTTGGCAAGTGTACCCACTTGTTAAGCCCAAACTTTTCCTTTTATGACATGTAAGTCACCCTAAGGTCGAGCCCTAGGTAGCCCCATGGGCAGCAGTGTATTTAAAAGGTAGGACATGTACTGGTGTCCTCATGAGTCTTCCTAGGTCAGAGTGGGGCGGGAGGAGCTGACACCTGCACCTGAACGGGCTATGTCTGTCCTCACATAATGCAATCTCTAACCCCCTGGTGTGTGTCTGGGGCCAGGCCTGCCCAAGTCAGGATCTTGTGAACAAGAGAGACTTCCCTTTGAAGTTTGCCTACTTCAAAGCAGAACTGAGTATAAGTAGTGGACCCAAAACCTCAGACTTTTAGAACACTTCTAGATCAAGAGGAACCTCTACCAAGGAGAAGGGCTGAGGAGCTGGAGGAGGGGTACTACCGCTTTGCTGTGTGTGCTTGGCTGGGTTGGCTTGCAGTTGCTGCTTTCCGCCTTAAGCAAGACAAAGACTGGACTTGATTGCTGTGTATCCTGCTTTTGAAGATTCTCCAAGAGCTTGGACTGAGCTTGCCTCCTGTTAAGAAGTCTCAGGGACATCAAAGTCTTCATCTGCCAGCACCTGGGCTCTCCTGCTGAGACCCCCATGACTTGCCAAGTGATGCCACATTCAGTCCCTGGAAGTTAAAACTGGCAGAATCAGAGTGAAAATCGCACTGGAGCCGAGTGGCAGAAAAATCGACACAGCACCTGCAATGCGGCTGAAAAATAGACGTAGCACTGTTGAAATCAACACATCACCAGCTTAGCGCAGATTCATCGCTCCCATGCATACGGATTTTCCACACATCATCCCTGGGCATCCAAATCTTCAACATCACTGCACTGACCCGAGGCTGATGGTCCAGAAAATGACGCATTGCTTACCCGGTAGTGAAAGAATCGACGCAAGTCCTCACTTCCAATTAAGGCAGCGCTTACTTTTCCAACGAACGCACGCATACCATGTACTTTGTTCTAAAACAATGCATCTATTGATTTATATGGATTAAGACTCTTTTTACTTTAAAAAATCATATCTTTGCTTGTGTTTGTTTGATTTATGTTATTTTTGTCTAGTTTGATTTAGATGAATATTGGCTATTTTTCTAAACTGGTGTACAAATACTTTCAACATTGCCTCTGATATAAGCCTGACTGCTTGTGCCAAACTACCAAGGGGGTGAGCTAGGGTTATCTGAGCTGTGTATCTCCCTTACCCTGACTAGAGTGAGGATCCCTACTTGGACAGGGTGTAAACTGACTGCCGACTAGAGAACCCATTTCTAACCCTAGTGATCAGCGGTGAGGATAGGACTTGTATTTGGACTTGACATACAGTGATTGGTGTACACTACTGTTTTATTGCAGACAATTATGCAATCACATACTTTTTTTTTCTCTTGGATTTCTTTTGCTTTTTCTTTTTGTCCATTTTGGAATCTCTCTACATTTCGAAACTTTGCATCATTTTTTGAACGGTGTCCACAAACATGTCTCAGCCATCAGCAATTGTTGCAAAAGTGGTGTTTGAGACGGAGAAATTGGAGGATTACACAGTGGATCAGCTTAAGCAATTTTGTAAGGAATTCCAATGTCCAAACAATGGCTCCACCAAGAAGGATATGCTGGAAAAGGTGCTGAGTGCCTGGTTGGCAGCAGAGGAGGCTGAGGGGAACACAGCAGAGGAGAATATGGCTGTGGATGAGGAGGTACAGAGCATGCATGGTGATTTGGTGGATAACCTGGACCTGCCTGGATTGAGAGCCTCAAGGGCAGGCAGCATTGTTTCTTCTAAAGGTCTGAAACAGAGGAACTGGGGGACAGACAAGTAGAGAGAAAGCATAATTTGGAGCTTCTTGAGAAGCTAAAGCTGGAATTGTCCAGACTGGATAGAGTGGCAGAGGCACAGAAATTACCACTGACCCTGGAGGAGAGAAAAATGTTCTTAGCTCTTGAGCTGAGCTTAAAGGAGCTGGATCTGAAGGGCAGGTCCAGCACAGATGGTGGCAGTAGTACCCCACTACTAAGAAGAGAGTGTACATTCCAAAATTATAAGAGGGAGGATGACATGCACTTGTGGTTTAAGGGGTATGAGTCAGCCTTTAACATGAACCTGGTCCATGAGGTACACTGGGGGGCCGGTCTGTGGAAGCACTTTGAGGCAAAAAGGAGAGACACCTTGACAGCCCTGGGGGATCCACAGGGGCTCACCTACTCTACAATGAATGATGCCCTACACCCTAGATATGGATTCACTCCACAGCAGAACAAGGAAAGATTCTGGTCTTACAAGAAGGGGGATTCTCAAACTTGGTTGGGATGTGTTGATTCTTTTTGAAGGGCACTGGATGGATGGGGGAAGGGTAACAATTTATTACGGGGTGTACAATTTGATTGCATGGGAGCACTTGTATAATCTTTGTTTTCTAGAGCAGCACCAGAACCTAATCGAAATAAAGCTGACTGACCCCAGAAAGCTTGCCCAGGAGGCAGACTGGTGGGAGAGCACCAGGGGCCAAAAGCGGTATGGGGAAGACTCCACCAAGGGTGGGTAGGGTCTCCATCAGAAGAAGTGGGGAGGTAAACAGGAGGAGTTCTCAAAAGGACCTCAACCTAGTTCGCAGGGTAAGGATCGCCATACCACAGGTGAGAAGAAGCCATGGATCTCGACAGGGAAACCTGCAGAGAAGGGTCTCCATAAGTGATATGCATGTGATCAGGAGAATCACATGAGGGGAGATCCCAAGGGTCCCTGGCACTGGCACCCACTGGTACACACTTACAGGGTTTGGCCAGTGTATCGATTGGGGAGGAGTTGGTTCCAGGAGAAGGCTGGGAGCCAGCTGAGATGGCCCTTGTCTCACTAGGGGAGAGTTAGATGGTGCATAGGACCCTCGTGCCTCAGAACACTAAGAAGTACAGGCAGTGGGTGACCATCAATGGACAGAGGGTGAAGGCTCTAAGACACACTGGAGTCAGTTTGACTACTGTCAGGTGTCATCTGGTGTCTGAAAAGCAAGTGGTTCCCAACGTGGCTCACCAAGTAGTTGCTGTAGACAACTCAGAGCACCTGTGTCAGGTGACGCAGGTTCCCTTTGAATGGTGAGGGTCTCAGGTTCCTTTAGGGTAGCTGTGAGTCCAACCATGCCTGTTGATTCTGTGCTAGGTAACAACCTAGAGGATACCCCTTTGATTGAGGTGGAATGCCAGTCACACTTCGAGATGTTGGGTCTGCCTGGGTGGGCATGCATGACCGCCTGCTCTATTGCAGGCAGTCAGGCTGATCAGAAGGCCCTCGAGCCTGAAAGAGTGGCCAGGGTGCCTGCCAGGAAGAGGAAGGCAAGGGGCACAGGAAACCCACCCAGTAGCTCCCACGATCCAGGAGAAGGCTGAACCTGAGGGGGATGCCGCAGAGCATACAGGGGAACACATGGCTGAACTGGGGAGGTGCCCAAGCTGACAGGATGGCCTGCTGTATAGTGAGTCTAAGGTTGCTGAGCCTGGGGCAGACCCTGTGCTGGTGGTACCTGTGCACTTCAGAACCTTTCTGCTGGGGCTGACGTATGATGTACCTTTGGCAGGACATTTGGGGCAGGACAAAACTTTTGAAAGGATTGTTGCCCACTTCTACTGGCCCTAAAGGCTCACTCTGACACCTATTTTAGGTCTTGTCAGACTTGCCAGGCAAGTGACAAGAGTGGGGGAAGATGTATGGCTCCCCTCCAACCATTTCCTATTGTCAGCACCCCTTTTGAGTGGATGGGAATTGACATCGTACGGCCCCTTAACCCCAAGACAGCCATGGGCAACAGGTTTATCCTGGTCTTGGTGGACCATGCCACCCGGTACCCAGAGGCCATCTCTCCGAGGTCAGTGACAGCCCCCGTGGTGGGCCGGGCATTGATGGGGATTTATACCCACATGGAGTTCCCCAAGGAGGTGGTATCTGACCGGGGTACCAAATTCATATTTACCAATATGAAGTCTCTGAGGAAGGAGTGTGGGATGACCTACAAGTTCACCACTCCTTATCACCCCCAAGGAAACGAGTTGGTCGAAAGGCTCACCCACACAGTGAAAGTCATGATTATGGGTGTGTCAAAACTAATGAGGTATAAGTGGGAAGTCCTCTTGCCATGCCTTCACTTTGCATCAAGGGAGGTACTGCAGAAGGGACTTGGTTTTAGCCCCTATTAGCTGCTGTATGTGAGAGGACCTCTGAGTCTGGTGAAGAAGGATTGGGAGAAAGCTCCCATTAGGACCCCCAGGACATATTTTGCTACGTGCTGGCCTTTAGGAACCAGGCTACCCTCTTCAGGAAACTCATTCAGGTGAACCCAGGAGCCAGCCAGGAGGACATTAAATGGTGGTACTACCAGAATTTCACTTTGGTTGAGTTTCAACCTGTCCAGAAAGTGTGGGTCATGGCCCCAGTGGAGCCTCGTTCTCTTCAGTACAAGTAGACTGGGCCTTTTGATATGGTAGAGCACAAGAGTAATGCCATCTATCTGGCGATCTTGCAAACTCCTAGGAACCCTTGAAGGGTCCTACATGTGAAACACCTCAAACCACATTTTGAGAGGTCCGAATTGACCATGCTCTTGGCAACGGATGATGATATAAGGAGGAGAGTGAACCTCTTCCTGACATTTTGTCTGCCCAAGACAAAGATGGGTCTGTGGAGGGGTTGAACCTCTCCTCAACACTGACACTGGAAAAGCAGAGGGACTGTCATCAGTTGCTGGGACAGATTGCCTCGCTGTTTTTAACTCGACCCTTGGGGTCACTCATTTGTTTTACAAATGATGTACACATGATGTGGACGCTGGGGACAGTCTACCTGTGAAGCATAAGAGCTATCAGGTGACTGACAAGGTTAGAGCCAGTACCAAGGATGAGTTTTCCAATATGCTAGTATTAGGGGTGATAGAGTTCGCTAGCAGTCCTGGGTCCAGCCCAGTGGTCTTGGTTTCAAAGACTGTTGCCCCCGGTGCCACTCCTGAACTTAGGTTCTGGGTGGACTACATTGGACTCAACTCCATCACTAAGACAGACGCACACCCAATCCACCGAACTGATGAGCTCATAAATCGGCTAGGAGCTGCCAAGTTCCTCAGCACATTTGGCTTAACACCTGGGTACTGGCAGATTGCTTTGACTGATGGGGCCAAAGATAGGTCAGCTTTTTCAACACCAGAGGGGCACTACCAGTTCCGGGTTATGCCCTTTGGTTTGGAAAATGCCCTTGCCACCTTTCAGAGGTTGGTCAACCAAGACTTTGCTGTTCTAGAAGATTTCAGCGCCACCTACCTGGATGACATTGCAGTCTTCAGCTGAAGCTGGGAGGAAAACCTGTATCACCTCTGTGAAGTGTTGAAGGCCCTGCAGAAGACAGGCCTTATTATTAAGGCTAGTCAGTGTCAAATACGGAAGGGATCTGTGGTTAACCTGTGACACCAGGTGGGTAGTGGTCAGGTGGCCCCTCTATAAACCAAAATTTATGCCGTTCTGGATTGGGAACACCCCCAAGACGCCGACAAAGGTGCAAACATTCTTAGGTCTCACAGGTTGCTACAGGAGGTTTGTCAAGGGGTATGACACCAATGTTGCCTCCTTGACAGATCTGACTTCCAGGAAGAAACCCAAGAAACTGACCTGGACTGAGGCTTGTCAGACCGCTTTTGATGCCCTAAAGGCAGCCATGTGCACAGCACCAGTGCTGAAGGGAAGGACTTCTCCAAGGAATCCGTTGTTCAGACTGACGCTTCAGAGCTAAACAAAAAGTGCCTAGATCAGCCTGTAGCCTTCATTAGCAGGAGGTTACTCCCCAGGAAAATAAATGGAGCACAATTGAGAGAGAAGCTTTTGCTGTGGTACGGGCACTGAAGAAGCTAGGACCCTAATTCTTTGGGACTCTTTTCCAGGTTTAGACAGACCACAGGCCCCTCAGATAGTTAATGTAGATGAGGGGTAACAACCAAAAATTGTTGAGGTAGTCCATTTCCCTAGAGAGAATGGACTTTATGGTGGAATACCACCCTGGTACAGAACACACTAATGCTGATTGTCTGTCCAGATTCTTCCACCTTATTGAAAAGAACTCCAATGAGGTTGGGTAGTTCTCCCCACTTTCAGCTGGACGAGAAGACATGTTAGGCCTGGCATCCCTGGCATGGTTTCCCTTGTCTTTTTGCCTCTGCTTCCTTTATTTTTGACTGTGTGCTTGACTATGTTTTTGCTGGTTTTTGGTACTCTGAGCACTCTACCACTCCTGACCAGTGCTAGAGTGTAAATTGTAATTATGATTGGTTATCCCTGATTGGCATATTTGTTTTACTAGTATGTCCCTAGTAATGTGCACTAGAGGTGCCCTGAGCCTGTAAACCAAATGCTACTAGTGGACCTGCAGCACTGATTGTGCCACCCAAATGAGTAGCCCTGTAAATATGTCTCAGACCTGCCACTGCAGTGTCTGTCTGTGCAGTTTTGCACTGACAATTCAACCTGGCAAGTGTACCCACTTGTTAGGCCCAAACCTTCCCTTTTATGACATGAAATTCACCCTAAGGTGAGCCCTAGGTAGCACAATGGGCAGCAGTGTATTTAAAAGGTAGAACATGGACTGGTGTGTTTTATATGTCCTGACAGTGAACTACTGCCAAATTTGAGTTATCAGTATTGTAAAGCCCATCTCTCACATAGGTTATCATGGGACTGCCTTTAATATCTTCTAAGCACAGTTTCCCATGGGGAGCAGAGAGAGATATGGAATTTGGGGTTGCTGAACTCACAATTGAAAAATACATCTTGTGGTAGAGTTGTTTTTTAGATTACCTGTTTGGAAATGCCACTTTTAGAAAGTGGACATTTTCTTGCTTAACCATTCCATGTCTCTGCCTTCCGGTGGAATTCACGTCTGAGTCAGACTGACAGTTGGGCTGTTTGTGAATTCCCTCTAGACAGTGACACAAAGGGAGCTGAGGTTTGTCCAGCATATTCTGGTGAGTCTTCCCGACTAGGGAGGGAAGACCTAACACCTTTACCTGAAAGGGCTGTGCCTCTCCTCACACAATGCAGTCTCCAGCCCCCTAGAGTGTGTCTTGGGCCAGGCCTGGGCAAGGCAGGATGTTGTAAACAACAGACACTTTCCTTTGAAGTATGCCAGCTTCAAAGGCAGAAAGGAGTACAAGTAGTGGACCCATAAGCCCCAGACGTTTAGAACAATTCTGGATCAAAAGGACCCTCTGCCAAGAGAAGACCTAAAGAGCTAGAGGAGGACTACTGCCCCTTTGCTGTGTGTGCTTTGCTTGGTTGGCCTGTAATTGCTGCTTCTGCCTTAAAAAGGACAAAGACTGGACTTTGCTGTGAATCCTGCTTGTGAAGATTCTCCAGGGGCTTGGACTGAGCTTGCCTCCTGTTATGAAGTCACAGGGACATCAATGACTTCATCTGCCAGCAACTGGGCTTTCTTGCTGAGACCTCCTGACTTGCCAAGTGGTGCCACATCCAGTACCTGGGCCCCTGGAAGGAGAGGCAGAACCAGAGAGAAAATCCATGCACCGGAGCTGAGCAGCTGAAAAATCGCTAATGTGTCTGCACAGTTACTAAAAAATCAACAGAGCACCGATGAAATGGACTCATCGCCAGTTCAGTGCGGATTCATCACTGCCATGCATCTGGAATTTGCATGCATGGTCCCTGGGCATCAAAATCTTCAACATCACCACACAGGCACATGGCTGCTTGTATGGAACCTGACCCAACGCTTACCCGGTGGAGAAAGAATCAGCCCATCGCTTGCCATTCCGATGCATGCTCGCCTGTGCGGCTTCATTTTTCACACATACCAGGTACTTTGTGCTAAAACAACGCAACTATTGATTTCTTTTTTTTTTGCCCCTCATTCACCTCAGCCTCCAAATCATCTTAATCATCTTAAATCACCACCTGGGCATCCTCTCATTAGCGTAGATGGATGATAGCCAGGGAGACCTTTCCTCCCTGAACCAACCCCATTGGAACGCTGCTACATCATTGCAGCAAGAGGAAGATAGTTGTAATCATTGGACAAGGATTTACTGTTTGACCAGCCACTCGTCTAATGGTGTCCAAACTTTTTTAGCTCTTAAAGTTCTGACCGCTGTGTCCATTTTCATGAAATGTCTAAGGGCTCCCAACCATTCAGTATATGATGGGGGTGATTCTCCCTTCCACTTCCAACAAATCTCCCTTCTTGCTATAAGTATGCAGTAGAAAATGAACTTCTGCCTATCTGTATCCAATGTCCCAGACCTTTCCTTCATGCTGAAAGTGATTAGCGGGAGGCTTATCCTAATCTCTTCCCCCACAACAGCTGTTAGTGACCTTGTCACTTCCTGCCAAAACGAGTATATTACTGGGCATTCCATAAACATGTGAATATCAGTTGCGTTTTCAAACCCACAATTAGTGTACAACACCATCTGTCCTTTCCTCATTTTAGCAGCTTATACTGTGAAATAAATGCTCTATGAATAACAAAAATGTGATTTCTTCTTAGCACAGTGGGTTTAACCACCAGATACAGCATGCGCATCGAGTTTATCCACCTTTCCTGAAGTTCCACCTTTGGTATGCAAGCTCCCCAGAGATCTTGCGCCAAATTAAAATCGCTCTCTACTGACTCCGGAATATCCCAATACCAGGTAGACACCGCCTTTGTTGGGGGTTGGCTCCACATGATTTTCTCTTCCAGATGATTTGACAGACCTATTTTCACATGACTCCTCTGTGACCACCCTTTCAGGTGTATATATGCAATCCTGGACAATGCCACTTGAGTCTTCTTGTCCATTTCCTCCCAAGGGACTAAGGGCCAGATGTATCAAAGGATTTTACCCATTCTGTGTCTATGGGAAAATGCGTTGGTACATATGGCCCTAAGCACCCATCCCTAAAGAGCTTCCCTCAGAACTCTATACCCACCTTCCTGATTGAGACAGCCAGCTTATCTCGATGACAATTCGGGGTTCCTGGGGAATCTCAAATTGGTGCCCAAAAACTATAGTACTCTATGGGCCAGATGTATCAAAAAACCAAATTGCATTTCTTAAATAGCAAATTTTAAGAAATCGCTATTTAAGAAATGCAAAATGGTATGCATGATTTTTGTGATTCGGTAATAGAGATTTCTTAAAATTCGCAAATGCTATTACCGAATCGCAAATAGAGAATCCAAATCTATTTGCACCTATGGGCCTGCTGCGAATGGTTTTGCATTTCCTAAATTGCGAATTCCAGTTAGGACTTCGCAATTTAGGAAGTGCAAATCCCAGGGTGGTGGGGGCCTAAGGCCCCCTATGCTGCACCCCAAAAATATGTTTACGGACATGTGAAGCACACACATGCCTTAGGGGCATGTGTGCGCTACATGTCAATTTAAAAAATGCATTTAAAATGCATTTTTAAAATTTGCACATGGTTACCACCAAACTTTTGTTGGTGGTAATTGCATTTCCTAAATGCCCAATTCGCATTTAGGAAATGCTTGATACATGTGGTTAAGAAATCGCAAATAAGGAAGTACCCTCACATTCTTTTGCTGAAAAGCCCAAGAGTAATATTGTATATCTGGTAGTGCTAGACCCCGCTTTTTTCTCCTTTTACGCAATTTCTTCCATGATATCCTGGGCCCCCTACAAGCCCATATGAAAGAATTGATAGCTTGTTGCAGCTTCCCTACCTGACTATTCCTCATTCAGAGTGGAATTGCGTTGAACAAAAGACTCACTTTGGGTAGGGTCATTGTTTTAACCAAGCTAACTCTCCCCAAAATTTACAAAGGAAGATGAATCCACCCCTGCATCAAATTATTGCAATCCATGACAGCTTTTTCCATGTTAACCACAGGGATCTGATTGATATCTTGTAAAATGTTAATACCTATGTACCTAATTTCGTGTTTGCATTGCATTCCCTCCTTCCCCTGATTCCATACGATAACCTCAGTGTTTCCTGCAATTACGTGATATCCTAACCCTTCCCCAAACATATTTGCAATGCCCAAGACAACCGGGAGAGGTGTGTGGACATCCGATGTATACACCATCAGGTCGTCCACATAGAGAGAGACTTTTTCCTCCCAACCACAGCAGTTGAAAGGGGAGATAAACAAATCCTGTCTTATCCTTGCGGCTAAAGGTTTGATTTAAATGTTGAACAACAATGGAGATAATGGGGGTCCCTGCCTTGTCCCTTTAGTTATCTTGAAAAGGTGCAGTTAGTTTCCCATTTATCAGTACTTGCAGACGGGGCCTGATATATCTGATTGATTGACCTGCAATATTTTCTCCTAGGTTAAACTGTTTTAAAACTGTGCCCAAATAGACCCAGTAAACCCTATTGAAAGAAATCATAGCATCCAATGTGATAACTGCCAGGGTACCTTGTGTGTAGTAGCAAAGTCGATCACCCCTATTAGATTAAAGGTTAGTTCATGAATACATGCACCTTTAGTAAAACCTTTTTGATCTTAGAGTAGAAGCCCTGTAATCACCACAGTCAGTCTGTCTGCCATTACCTATGCAAATATTTTATAATCGCTGTTCAGCAGAGAAAGTGGCCTATATGATTCACAGCGCAATGGGCTCTTGTCTGGTTTCAAATTCAGGGTGATAACAGCCTCGTTCCAGGATAAAGGTACTTGCTCCCCCTTATCAAAAATCTCTGCAAACAAAGCCGCCATAACCGGGGTTACAAATTCCCCTAATACGTTATTCGACTCCATCTGGATGCCATCCGGCCCTGCGGCCTTCCCGTTCTTACTCATTTTATAACCCCCATTCCACCCTGTGAAACCTTTTCATTCAAATAAACTTGCTCTTCCAACCCTTACCTGGGTATAGCATCCCTTCCTAACCACTCCCACACCCCTTCCTCTGTAACTATTTTCTCCTCCATATACAATTCTGCGAAATGATTCTGAAAAGCCTTCCTAATGTTCGCAGCACTAGTCCACCTCTCCCCTTGTTGTCCATAAGTGATGTTCCTTATAGCGTTATGAACCTGATCCATCTTAGATTTCCATGCAAGCAGCTTCCTTGCACTCTCCCCATATTCGAAGTTAGCAAATCTTCTTGCTTCCCACCTCCTTCTCAATCTGCCTTGCAATACTTCCTCAAGCTGCAACCTCAGTTGCCTCAACATTTAGTCTAATTGCTCTTTTTTCCCTCTCCAGCTCTTATTAGTCTATCACATTCTCTTCAGCCCTGTACTTCCAATTCCTAAAGCTTGTGAGACTCATAACTTTGCATCTTATAAAAGTTTTAAAGCAGTCCCAAGCCAGCGTGATATGGGCTGATCCCACATTAATTTGAAAGATATCATCTGCCGCCTTCCAAACTGCAAAACTACATCACAACAGTGACTGGTCTAACGTCCATCTACTCTCTTCCTCCTACAGGAGTAGGCTAATTGTTAACACCACCACTGAATCATCTGATAGGTGAGCTGGACAATACAATACCTCATCCACTAACACCGTTAGTACCTGGTCCACCAAAAAGTAGTCTATCTGGGAAGCATGCCCGTGTTTTTTATTCTTGAATGAGAAAACATGCTGTTTCCCATTTTGTGTCTCCAAATATCACACAGCCCCAAAACTTTCATCATCTTTTTCAGCTATGCCTGTGACCTGCTATTCTACTCTTCACTGTTCTATCCAATATATTGTCCAGATATATCTCTTGCCATGATTACTGGGTCAGAGAAATCTAGCAGACCCTGAAACACCGAACATAGGGGGTCAGTATCATTGCAATCGGGGCCATAAAATCCAACTACCTAAAATGCCCTATTTTCTACTTGGAGCTTAGCTGTGACCCACCTCCCTAGGTTATTTGATAGTGCTCCCAACACAATCGCTCTTAATTACTGATTAACTAGAGTACCTATCCCTTTTGTGTGACAATCATGGTTCATGCATACACATAATTGGACCAATTTCTGAAATTTAAACTGCTCTTCACATTCTGATCTGGATAGATGTGTTTCCTGCAAAATTATTATCTGAGTTGGGTAATCTCTTATATACTGCAGAATCCTATCTCTCCTACCTTTAGTGTGTAACCCATTGACATTCCATGACATACACCTGAGCCTAGTATTGCCCGTCCCCTGGTTCTCGTCCACACTACCCATACCCATACTCCCTGCCACACCTGCCCCTACTATATCCAACAAGATGAATGAGGATTTTAATATTTATTTCCCACATGCTCCCCACCCTGGGCCTCCCTACCCCAAACATTTGTGAAAACCCCCTCCCTCCCTTGGAGAACTCTTCCCTGCTTGGGCTGAATGTTGACTGAATTTTAGTGCACCTGTAAGGGGACCCAACCTACCAGGGAGCAGTCTCTCATCCTTCCGAGTTTTTCACCTTTATCTCACCTAATAGCTCATTCACCACCCTACAGTCCCTCAGATTATATATTTTATTACTGCACATTACTCGCAATATGGCTGGGAATTGAAGCTGTGCAGAAAGGCTCAATTTGTAAACTTCCTCCAGCCTTCTCCCTAGTTCCCACTGTTTGTTTAAGGTTTGCTCTAGACAAATCAGACCTAATTTCAAAGGAGAAATCCTTTATTTTCAACAATTTCCTTTATAAGGGATGCCCCAAAATCTTCTCCTTTAGAGCATATGTCTGGATGTTCAACACAATTTTCCTCAGCTTCTAATTGCTAGGATTTATCTGGAAGGGGTCCCTGTGCACCCTCTGGATATCTTTCATTAAAACAGGCACACTTTTCTCTATTTGCACTGCATCCTTAATCAGAGAGGCCACAGACACCTTTAGACTCTCTCCTTCTGCCCCCTCCAGGACTTTTAAGACTCACAAGTTGTTCCTTCGTGTGGAGTTCTCTAGCCGTTTCAGATTATCCTGAACTTCTTGATCCCTGTTCTTCAGCAGCCGTTATTTCCTTTTTATTTATTATAAGATCCTTTTTCACAGCTTCCACAAGTCTTCAAACGCATTAATCCTTGTGGATATAAATCAAATTTATTTTAGAGGGTATCCCAAGTTTCTCTAATTTCTATCTGATTTGCCTCAGAAACTGTGAAACATTTCTTAAACTCCTCCAAGAGACCCAATATCATTGACTCCAGGGTGGCATTTGTGGAGGCTGGACCCATTGTGTGTTCCAAAGAGACCTAGATAGATACCTGCCGCTCCTCCTGGATAACCCTACTTAAAACCTCTTCCTTATGACCATGAAAATCATGGTTAGGGGTTCCCCCACTCCTATCAACCCCTCCAGCTTCCTCCGTTCTCGCTGCCTCTGCCTTCTCCCCTGCCCCTTTGTCCACCTTTGCTTCTTTCTCTTTCTCAATAGGGAATGGGGGAGGGGATTTCTCTTCGACATCCTCTTCACCTGTACCTCGAGTCATGCTGCTACCAGCAAGTGAGGGAAAGACCCTGAAATAAGATCTTAGCGAGGGGGTTATTTTTAATTTGTTATTGGGAATAACAACTGCTCTCTTCCCCACCTCGCACAACTTGATTGGTTGACTTTTAGTTCCTTTGCTACTGCTTAGGGTCCTCTCCCAATATGACATCAGAGAAGTACCTGATCCTCGACCGCTCCCTGCTCTTCCTTCCTCCTCCCTGTTGACCGTGCCAGTCTCCATCTGCCCTGGCTTTTTTCTGCCCTCAAGCGAAGAGTCCACCTTTTGCTGCCATCCATTCCCTTTTCCGGGCGGTTCCTGGCGTAGCACCGCGCCACCTCCAACCACCAGCCTGCTGCCAGACTTGAGCCTGGAAGCGATGGGGACCTTGCTAACGCTGTCTCACTTCCCCAGAGAGGAAACAGTGCAGATACCCTGCAAGTTTTCCACAGATCCAGGGCTGCATGGAACCATGCGACTGCCCCATGGGATCTATCCTCTTGCCTTATGCCACCCTCAGTGAGTCGGCATATCTAATAACCTACTCGGGGGCCTATATCCTGCGCGAGAGGTTAGTCTAAGAAGCACTGACCTATGTTTTGCTATGTCATTATATCGGTATATACTTGCATGTATAAGAGTTACGGCCCAAAATAATACTAAGCAGTCAGCAGCAAATTGAATTGTTTACCTCTTAAATACACATAAAACATATCTCCTAGTAGGGTTACCATCACCAGCATAGGACAGCCAAACAACAAGCATTTCCAAATGAAAAGGCATGGAATTAAGAAATCTATCACACATTGCTGGACAATGCTGGGTCTTTAGTATAGTCCAACCAATGCAGGACCCACATAGTATCTATACAAGCTGACTGCTTCTTTCACAAAGTCAACCAAGACATGAAATGATAATAAAAATGCCCATTCCAACAAACCTCTCCACTTCCCTCTTCCTCCATCCATGCCAGCTCTGGACCACAATTATACCCACAATCTCAGATTGGACAATCTAGTGCAGTAACCAACTAAGCAGACTATATCATATGAAATAACTTAAAGGAACATGCAGAGCTGTTCAAGTCTACCACCATACTGAAAATCACAAAACTGTGCATCTGGCTCACACTTCATCATTCACCGTGCATGCTATGAGCAGCGTCCCATAATACAATAAGTGCACCTCTCTGGTCATCATGCATGACCTGGAAACACTTTCCACATAGGACACCATCCTTCCAACCACATACCCAATAGAATGAAGCACGCTACCCATGTAGTCAAATGCTTCACGCCCCACATAGTGGTGGAAAGCTCTATATAAATGCTGTAATACCAATACTGTACAATACAATACTCAAAATGTTTGCTGGTATAGCATGTGTAGTGCAGTCTATGCGTGCTCCCAGTGTTCTGTGGGACTGATTGCAGCCTACCCACCTCCAACTTTCTTGACACTGGCTCCACATCCTATATTGTCCTGGCGACCCTCCTCAGCACCTCCTTCTGTTCTGATTGGAGGGTACAGCCTTTTCTGTACCATTTTCTGTTTCAGAATGGCGCAACAAGGAGAAATACTTTTATTTCTCCTCGTTTTTGCTTTTTCTATGTGTGCTGCAAGTAACAAATTGCCATTGTTGATTGTTTATGTGCAGGTATGGACACCTTCTTGCACATAAACAATAATTCCCTACAATGCAGGCACAAAATTGAACTGCCTAGCGCCAACGCAAGCACCCTTGCACCTTAGGTGCGATGTGTTGTCTTAAATATGTAGCATACCTGCTTTTCTGAAGTAACGCAGTGCAGTCCTGCCAAATTTGTTGCAGTGCCATGCAACTTTCTACTAAATGAGACCCTATGTCCTTAGATTTTCAAAGTTGGCTTTATCCCCCAGCTAATAACTTTTATCAAAAACCAGTCACGTCGAACTCTTGTGAGCGCTGACAGATTTGGACCAACTGCACATTGAAACTTAAATATCTGTGTCACCTTTACATTCTCTGCATGCATGTCTGTATGATGTGGCCAAAAATCAGAAGGATGTTGAAATGCAATATGCCAAAATAAATAAATGAATACGTAAATAAATAAATAAATATGCTGGGCATTTGCTGTGCAGGGAATAGAAGGGTAATTTTCTTTCTTACATGTTATTTTGCTTTTCCTATACAATGTTTTGCCCTGCAGTGATGTAGCACTTTTTAAACAGTTGTTCCTTGATGCCCTCCTCATTTAAAATACTTTCTAGCTGTGTGTTTTTTAAAGATACAAATACAAACTCACAATTCGGAGATAACTGCTATGTTCTCAGAGGTAGGACTGTCCATCAGAAACTTGTTACTCCACTTCTTCCCCATCACACTATACACTACAGGGTAAATAACAGTGATGAAGGGGCTGGTCAACAGAGCAGAAAAGGGTTCAAAGGTAGTATCAGAGTTGAAGATGGGCATGGGGCACTGAGCAAGATGTTAACACTTGACCAACGAAGGAAGGAAATCTTATTAAAAAGACAGGCAGCTTTCAACAGTCAAGAGGCAATGTCTCTGAAAACACTTATTTTGCACTTTTTATAATACAGGTTTCTAATCTTGTCAAAAGATAGAGCTGCTGAGCCACATCAGAGGTCTTGTCACGATAGAGGTCAGCAGTGGAAACATTGTTCTTGGCTGTGGTGCAATGGCCTTCAGCCCCATGAATGCAATCCAATAGTAATTGTATTAGAAATGAATGTGTGTCTTCTGACTTCCCTCAAATCGTCTGCCTTTCTTAGCTCTGTGTAAAGGTGGCCTTGCTTGACCGGGAATGTATTAATTAAAACAGATTGAATATGTCTTTCCTATACAAAGCGAGGCGTATAATCAAATAGAAGGATTTGAGAAGTGTGAGAAATGAAAGAGATGTTGAAGAATGCCAGCTCTGCCAAGAGACTTGGGCATTTGTCGTTCAGCTGTCAGTATTAACAAGGTTATTACAGGTCTCCCACTGACCTTGAAAGGGCTCATTAGAGGGGCATGTTTTTGTTTCCTGGAATGTTCTGCTCGCAGCAGATCGGAAAGCGAATTCCCTTGTTATTCTCGGCAGTACAGCAGTTCAACTCTTTAAAAGATTTCAGAAAAACAGATCAAGCAGTGATTGCGAAGTGTTGAAATGTAACGCAGAAGTTAATTTCCAGTCAGCGTCGAAATTGAAAATTACATGAAGTAAGAGTTCAAGTCAGTACTATGCACTGAAAAGGCTCTAGTTTTATGATTATTATTATTTTTTTTTAAATGCGAGTGAAAAATCATGTAAAATGAAGGTTTTTTGGGGGAAAACCAAATAAATTATACTTTTAGAGGGACAACACAAAGCTTTTTTTCAGAGGTAGTGCTAACATTATCCTGCTAAAAGTAGGGGCGTTGTCCAAGATAGAGGGATTTTCAACCTGAAGAGAACAGGTGCCAAATGGAAGTAGTTTCTCACTGTAATTTGAGAGTATTCTAGGAGGCAGTGAGGAAACAATGGAGGAGCCACTAGCAATAGGTGGTGGCCTTATAGTGATCCAGAGGGGCAGCAGGCACAATATTTCAGTTTTTTTTTAGACTTGATCAACTTAGTATGATGCAAAGTTGGAGAAATAAAAAAAAAGTGGAGTTGTAAATTGTGTGACTTTTTAATTTCTCGCATTCTAAATATAATATTTTTACGTGTGAAATATTTTCCCACTGATCACATACATCAAGTAGCAATGGCCAAAGCAGGTGGTGACTTCCCCTTGCTTGTCCTTAGCTAGCCTTGCTGCGCCTCAGAAGAAGATACCCTGGCCTTAAGAACAAAAAGCAGAAGGAAAAGACTACGCAAACTACAAATGGCTGAAAGTATAGAAAGTTGTGTTTTAAAAAAGAAGCAACCCTCGTTGGTGGCGGCTGTAACCCTTCTCTCAATCTAACCACCTCCCACTCTGCTTTGTGGGTACCATTCTCTGTTTACGTCTCGCCTACAGACTGATTTAGCTGTCTGATGGAAACAGATCTATTGTACCTAGCACAGGTTGAGAGAGGGCTTTGTGTATGTCCCTTACTCATGAGTCAACAGTTGGCTTGTCTCAATTTCTTCTCCTGATTTAATGCCTTTCCACAATATACGTGTGTTTGTTGCACCCAATAAGCATTTTGATCTCACTTTATTTCCAGTGGATTGGTTTCATCATTCCACTTCCGTCATCAAAATCCTGCACTGCAATGCATAAGGGAATATTTTCGCTCGCTTTTTGTCTCTTCCTATCCACGCCTTTGCCACCCCCAGTTTTCCATATAAAATATGTAACTCCGTGAAGCGGACACGTGCCCCTTCAGCATCCTCAGTCAGACCTCTGCCCACAGCTGAATTGCTATGCAGCATTTTTAGATGATTTATAAACAATTGGAAGATGGCTGCTCATACACATGCATGTGAGCAAACAAGACTAGTATCAAGCTTTGGCTTTTCTTACGATTGGTGAAAAATAATTTTAAAGTGTCTGTCAGGCAGGTACATACATGCTGTGCAGGCATCTTGGAATGTGTATTTTTGCATTAAGAAAACGCATTCTAAGATGTCCACCAAGCATGATCTCGTACCTGGGGGAGAAAACTAAGGCGTAGCTTCATAGGAGGATGTTTGGGATGTTACACCCCCCTTAATAAAATTACTCTTTAGTAAATAGTTGGGTGCAGGTGCTTTCAGTCGGGAATGGTGGGGTGTCTGTCGGATTTCATCTGGGATTTTTACATGCCCAAACTGACGAAAACACTCGTCTCTGTTTTGAAGACCTTAGAAAATGTTGATTAGTTTGAAAAATGTTGTTTTTTGAATGTTCCTAACAATCTGTCCTCCTTTCACTTGCCATTGCCCCTTAACTTCCCCTCATGTCGTCATTCTCATATAATGCGTTTTAACAAGATGCCCCATGGTGATTGTTAGCAAATCTGAAGCTCACAACCCTCCCAGTCATACAGACCAAGCTACGCCCCAGGGAGAAAAGCATTGCCAAAGTCAATCGGTCTCAGTTCTTGTGCCACAAGTGAGAGGTTGTGGTTTGTAAATTCTTGCTTTAAATAGTGATGTGCCCGGGACACGCACACTATTAACTATATATAGCTGAGACCTGCAGTAATCTTCTCAGTGTGTCTGTGCATTCATCACACACACCTCAAGCACGGCAGCACTGTGAATATATCCAAGAAGCAGTGCTGTAGGAAGAGGAGCCAGCACCCCCCACCTGACTGTGATTTGCTAAGGGAGGCGATACACAGGTGGGGCTGGTCCTTAAAGTAAACAAAACAGATTTTATTTTTGCTTACCAAACACAATGAAAAGTTGTAATTGACAGTCACAGCTTAAAGGTAAAAAAAATACCAAAACACCTACCATGTTTACAAAATTAGCAAAGACGTTTCCTGGAAAACCACGCAGAAGATAGAAGGATGAAGAGAGGACCTAAGGTGAACAATACAACTATCCTGTCCTCCTGAAGCCTTCGTAGGGCCATGCGGCTGCCGAGGAGAGTGGTCGCATTGGTCAAGTGAGGGCTTTTTATTTTGGATTGGATTCGAGTGTTGTTTTGGAAATACATAGGGGCAGATTTAACCCTTTTGCTGTCAGGCCTTTTCCTCCTCAGGTGTCCGGCCTTTTTTTGGCCATTTGGGGCAGTTGGCGCATAGTCCCTCATAACCTTTTGTCCACATAAGCTACCCACGCCAAATTTTTGTCCTTTTTTTCCAACATCCTAGGGATTCTAGAGGTACCCAGAGTTTGTGCGTTGCCCTGAAGGAGACCAAGAAATTAGCCAAAATACAGCAAAAAAAGGCAGCTTGTGTTTTTTTTCCATGAAAATTGCATTGTTGGACTTTTTTGCTTATGCAGGGTCATCCCCAATCTTTTTACCTCCTGCCTCTTTTTTTCTGACCTGTTGCTGTTGGCTTTTGAACTCTGAGTACTTTACCACTGCTAACCAGTGCTAAAGTGCACATGATTTCTGTCCAAATTGTAATGTAATTGGCTTATCCATGATTGGCATATTTGATTTACTAGTAAGTCCCTAGTAAAGTGCACTGGAGGTGCCAGGGCCTGTAAATCAAAAGCTACTAGTGGGCCTGCAGCACTGGTTGAGACACTCACATAAGTAGCTCTGTAATCATGTAACAGACCTGCCACTGCAGTGTCTGTGTGTGCAGTTTTAACTGTAAATTCGACTTGGCAAGTGTGCGCACTTGCCAGGCCTAAAGCTTCCCTTTTCTTACATGTCAGACACCCCTAAGGTAGGCCTTAGGTAGCCCCAAGGGCAGGGTGCAGTGTATGGTCAAGGTAGGACATATAGGGCCAGATGTATGAAGAAATGGCTTTGTGAATCGCAAATAGCGATTTTTAAGAAATCACTATTTCCGAATCGCAATAGGCCATGTATCATAAATGCAATTCGGAATTAGCGATTTCTTAAAAATCGCTATTTGTGGTTTGCGAGGCCGATTGACCAAATCGCAATTTGCATTTTCGCAAATCGCGATTTGGTAATTGAAAATCGCAAATTGCGAGAAATTGCGAGAAAGCACAACTGGAGGAGCCTGATGACATCACAAGCAGGAAGTGAGTCATCCCAGGCAGTTTCAGGTGCCACACCCAAACCAGCATCCAGAGAGAGTCAGCCCAGCCACACTGAGCAACACTCTGAAGGAGGCAGCACACCAGAACAACCATGGACACCTCAGCCCAAGAAAAGGAGAAGGGAGAAAGAAAGCGCAAGCTCAAATTTAGCGAGCAAGAACTGGAGGTGCTGATAGAGGAGGTGGTCAGGAGCCATGACCGGCTTTTTGGCAAAAGCTCACTCCAGGTGCCTGAGAGTGAGAAAAGGAGACTCTGGGCAGACATACAAACAAAGATCTGCGCTGTTGGAGTGGCACAGCGCTCAGTAGAAGAAATTAAGAAGAGGTGGTGCCAAGGAGAGGGTGGCAAGACGACTGCAGGAGGCCAGGAGCACAGGAGGCGGCACACCCACAGAGTCACCCTCCACCCCGTTAGAGGACCTAGTGGAGTCCACACTCCTCCCTGAAGCAGTCAGTGGGGTCACAGAGATAGACACCTCCGGCACACCATGTACCAACAAAGGTAAGTGCAATATTGATTTGTAACCCCATATGTGTATGCACAAAAGCCCCTTAGGAATTAGCAAGTAATGTAAAACATTGTGAGATATAGTCCATTCCACATCTTAGAAGCAGCACAACAATGCATTATGGGAGTGGCAGTCCACAACCCAGAGCTGAAAGTAGCACATACAATGTAATTAAGTAGAGCGACACCCAGAAGAACACAAAACCCAAAACACATTGAAGATAAGTACCTGTACCTTTATTACCATTGTGTGACCTTAATTGTAACAAACATAACTGACATGCTGCATAATGTCGTTGCAGGTGGGCCAGGCCCAGCAGCCACAGCATGTGGCAGCGTAGGGGAGACTGACACCCATCCAGCTTCAGACTCCAACACGAGTGGGTCTCTGACCATTGCGCCACTCCGACGCAGGCCCAGGGCACTGCCACTGCCATAGCTCAGTCAGGACTCCGATGAGCAGCAGGAAGGCCAACATACACCATCCCCAACTGGCAGATGTACCCAGATGCAGGAGCCCAGTTCGTAGCAGACCACAGCACCTCACAGGTGCACAGGTGTATGAGGCAGGTGAGGGAACCTCCTTCTTTGGTGGGCTGGAATCGGCTATGTTGCAGCAGCAGAGCCTGCAGAATAAAAAGATCACTGCTTTACACAAACAGATGCAGCAACATAATGCCAACATGGGGGGCCTGCATTGCCAGCTGGAGTGCCTGAATGCAAATATTGAACAGCTGCATGAGGGACAGGTCCAGGCATCACAGGACACAAGGGAGCTCACTTCTGCTGTGCGGGAACTATGTCAGGAGCTGCGCCATGACAGGGTGAGACACCGCAGGCAGAAGCGACGCTTCATGAACATGTTCAGGGGATTTTGTCACGCTGTCACTAGGCTGGCCAATTCCACCTCCCAAATTTCAAGTTGTGCAGTGGCTGCACAGGTGGAGGCAGCAAACAGCAGCAGGGATGTGGCTCACGGACTAGTCCAAATCACAAATGTGATTGACAACATCATGGTACACAGGTCAGCCACACCTAGCGAGTTTGGACTGGGGGACACGGAGGACACTTCCAGCCTCAGCAGCCTAGCTGTGCCCGCAATGGACACCAGACGGCACAGTGCCAGGCACAGCACTGCCACTGAGGCAGACAATCGAGGTGCCAGTGAGGCAACTGGGCACCCGAGTGGTGTGCATGGTCACAAGAAGTGACTGTAGTGGCCAGAGGGGTAATGTGTACACTATGAAGCAATAGTGCTTTACTCTGAACTTCTATTTTTTGTTTTTTTAACTCACTTTTGTTGGTATTTGTTGGACTAACATTACCTGACATTAAGGTAATAAATTTACTCACTACAGGTACATTTGTCAGTGCATTTGTCATATTCATACTTACATCTGAAATGGTTGTGTGTGATGTCAGCACGCCTTTGCCTTCCCTCTGCTGCACTGGTCCGGTCTGCTGGCTGTAGGGGTGGTATGGGATCATCATCCTCATCAAATTCAGAATCACATATTTCTACAGATATGCCCCTGGTGGTAGCTATATTGTGCAAGATTGCACAAGTAGCCACTATTCTACATGTCGTCTCTGGGCTGTACTGTAGTGCCCCTCCACTTTTGTGGAGGCACCGGAAGCGACTCTTCAACAGTCCAATGGTGCGCTCCACCACGTTGCCGGTCGCCCTGTGTGCTGCATTGTATCTCCGTTCTGCTGGTGTTGCAGGAGTTAGATAGGGTGTCATCATGTAGGTGTGCACTGCGTAGGCACTGTCCCCTGGAAGGGACAGAGGGTATATTGAGTAACTGAGCCATCTGACATCAGCCCGCCATCAATGCGCCAGTGTACAGAGGGACAATACCTAGTAGATATCCTTCTCCAAACTCCCCAGCTAGCAGTCTTGTGTGAATGCCGCTATGGCGAAAGATGTATGAATCATGGGTGCTCCCTGGGTACCTGGCCACGAGATCAGTAATGATGTAGGAGGCATTGCATATCACCTGTATATTCATGCAATGTTGGTATTTACGGTTGCGGTACACATACTCTGTGGCTGATGGTGGACAGATTGCAACATATGTACCATCTATGGCACCTAGGACATGGGGGAACTGTGCTATCTGGTAAAAATCTATTTTTGTCTACTGTATTTCCTGTGGGGTGTGGGGGAAGCTGATGTACTGGTGTATCCTGCTCAGCATGGCGTTAATAAATGCACTGAAGAATCTAGAGAGGGTACTCTGTGAGACCCCTCCAGCTGCTGCTATGACCCCTTGATAGCTCCCTGAGGCAAGTAGGTGGAGGGAGCATAATACCTGCACATGGGTGGGGATACTATGAGTCCTATGTGTTCTGCGCTGCAGTATGGGTTGTAGCTCAGCTATCAGATCAAGTGTCATGGCTGAGTTCAACCTATGCCTCTCAAATATTCCCTCCTCAGTCTGGTCAAAAAGTGTAATGCGCACTCTGAAAATGCGCTCCTGTCTCCTCCTCCCTCTCCTCAAACCTGCCAAGATCCTCATCCTCCTCGCCATTACGCAGAGTGCAGCCATTGAGGAAAAGAGTCTGAGGCATTCTGGGCCTCTTTATATAGGTTGCACCTGGTTACCACCTGGTTTCACTTAGTGGTATTTTGCATGTGCAAAATGGCATTATGCAAAAAATCGCAATTTGTGAGTTTTGGGTGCATTAATTTGCGATTTGGATTTTGCGAATCACATTTTGCGCCTCGCAATTTCCTACTGAAATACCGAATCACAAAATGCAACTCGCAAAAACAGGTTGCAACACAAAAAATCACAATTTTTGCGATTTCTTATTTTTGGTCTGCAAATGCCTTTCATGCATCGCAGACCACGTTTTTGCATTTGCAAATGGCCGATTTTTGCGATTTGCACCGTTTGTGAATGCAAAAAAGTTTCATACATCTGGCCCATAATAATGTGTTTTATGTGTCCTGACAGTGAAATATTGCTAAATTAGTTTTTCACTGTTGAAAGGCCTGTCCCTCTCATAGGTTAACATGGGGGCTACCTTTAAATCTGATTAAAGTGTAGATTCCCTTTGGGGGTGGATGGACATGTGGAGTTTGGGGTCTCTGAACTCACAATTTAAAAATACATCTCTTAGTAAAGTTGATTTTAAGACTGTGTGTTTGAAAATGCCACTTGTAGAAAGTGGGCATTTTCTTGTTGATACGATTTCTGTGACTCTGCCTGTTTGTGGATTCCCTGTCTGGGTCATTTTGACAGTTGGGCTGGTTGCACCTCACACTAGACAGTGACACAAAGGGAGCTGGGGTGTAGTCTGCATTTCCTGATGAGCCATCTGTGCTTGGAGGGAGGAGAGGAGTGATCACTTACACCTGAAAGGGCTGTGTCTGTCCTCACACAATGCCGTCTCCGACCCCCTGTTGAGTGTCTGGGGCCTAGCCTGGGAAAGGCAGGATTTCACATTCAAAAGAGACTTTACTTTAAAGTAGGTCTACTTCAAAGGAGAAATTGGGTTTAAGAAGGGCACCCAAAACCACAGACTTTAGATCACTTCTGGACATCAATAGGAACCTCTGCCTGGAGAAGAGCTGAAGAGCTGAGGACAAGTGCTGCCCTGCCTGTGACTGTGCTTTGTGGAGCTAACCTGCAGTTGCTGCTTCTGCCAGAGTAAGAGGGCAAAGACTGAACTTTGTGTACCTTCCATCTTGTGAATAAATCTCCAAGGGCTTAATTTAGAGCTTGCCTCCTGTTGTTTGAAGTCTCAGGGACAGCAAAGACTTCTCTCTGCCAGCACCTGGAGTCTCTGGAGAGACTCCTGCTATGACAAGTGGAGCCCTATCCAGTCCCTAGGACCTTGAAAGGAAAGCTGGTGGAAATCCAAGGAAATCAACTTTGGACGACTTCGGACCGACTCCGCTGCTGAATCCGGTGACGCCGCCTGCAACTGACTCTGTGATCTTCGCTGAAACGCGACGACCTTCGCAGGCCTGGCACTGGCTGCAGCCCAGCTGAAGTCCGCGGCTCCGTGGGAGTCGCCGCACAACGTCGTAGCCGACGCTGCTTGAAGTGTGCGGATTTAACGTTTCGCACAGATGTTGCGATCCCCGACTTCGCGCGTCAACTTGTTTTCACTCTTCACCAAAGGTACTGTACTTGGGGGTCTACGCGACTCCGTGTCCGGCGCCGCTGGTGTCGGCTTGATGGGAACGACTCCGTCACGACGTCGTATTAACACCTCATCAAAGCATTTTTTGTTTCTAAGTGCTATTTTTGAGTTTAATCTTTAAAAATTCATAACTTGACTGGTGTATGTCGGATTTTTGTTGTTTTGGTTTTGTTTTGTTTAGATAAATATTTCCTATTTTTCTAAACTGGTGTTGTGTCATTTTGTAGTGTTTTCATTGAGTCACTCTGTGTGTTGGTACAAATACTTTATACCTAGCACTCTGAAATTAAGCCTGCTGCTCTGCCAAGCTACCAAGGGGATAAGCGGGGGTTAGCTGAGGGTGATTCTCTTTTACCCTGACTAGAGTGAGGGTCCTTGCTTGAACAGGGGTTAACCTGACTGTCAACCAAAGACCCCATTTCTAACAGGCATCAACAAAGGGTTTTCGGTCCTAAAATCACCATCTTCCCAGCTTTCAGGAACAGGCAGACTTGAATCAGAAAACCACATCTTCAACAAAATGTTCACATTTTACTGGGACATACATCATTTTTACTATTTTTATGCTTTTACCCTCCTTCTTGTAAGTGACAGAAATGGGTGTGAAACCAGTGCTGGATCCCGGAATGCTAAACATTTCTAAAAAATAAACAAAATTCTGAATTCCCCAAAGGGTCATTTGTGTAGATCCTACAAGGTTTTCCTACAGAAAATAACAGCTGAAATAAAAAAATATTGAAATTGAGGTGAAAAAAACAGCCATTTTTCTCCACGTTTTACTCTGTAACTTTTTTCTGCAATGTCAGACTTTTGAAAGCAATATACCGTTACCCTGGGTCCCCAAGCCAATAAATGAGCTGCACCTTGCAATGGGTTTTCATTCTATACCGGGTATATAGCAATTCATTTTCTGAAATATAAAGAGTGAAAAATAGGTATAATGAAAACCTTTGTATTTCCAAAATGGGCACAAGAAAGGTGTTGAGGAGCAGTGGTTATTTGCACATCTCTGAATTCAGGGGTCCCCATATTAGCATGTGAATTACAGTGCATTTCTCAAATAGTCATCTTTTTTACACACTGTCTTACATTTGAAAGGAAAACATGTTGAGAAAGACAAGGGGCAATAACACTTGTTCTTCTATTCTGTTTTCCCCCAAGTCTCTTGACACAAATGGTACCTCACTTGTGTGGGTAGGGCTAGTGCCTGCAACAGGAAATGCAACATGGACACATCACATTTTTACATTGAAATCTGACGTGTTTTTTGCAAAGTGCCTATCTGTGGATTTTGGCCTCTAGTTCAGCCGGCATCTAGGGAAACCTACCAAACCTGTGCATTTTTTAAAACTAGACACCTAGGTGTAGGAAAGTCCTCCTTTTTGCCCTGGTCACCCCCACATGTTTTGAACAGGTACTGGTGGTTACTGACTCTTGGATGCCCCTTAGGTGCTGCTTACCAGTCCCAGGGCCAGTGCTCTGTGTAAGGTGGATATGCAAATTAGGCTAATTATAATTGGCAAAGTTAACCTACCTATAAGTCCCTAGTTTATGGTAGGGCATGGAGGTTTAGGGACCCCAGCATAGGTAGTGCCCCCATAGGTGCACTGCTGAGGTGCCCATTGTCATTTTAAAAGCAGGCCTGCCTTGCTGGCTGCTTTTAAATTAAAGTTACATGCAAATTCGACTTTGGAATTAAAAGTAGTTCCAAAGTCTTAAACTACCTTATTTGTACATATAAGTCACCCCTAAGGTGTGCCCTATGTGCCCCTAAGGCTGGGTACCATGTAACTATAAGCAGGGACCTTATAAAAATAGTTTTATAAGCCCTGGTGAGGTAAAACAGCCAAATTCGTTTTTCCCTCATTGTAGGCAATGGCCTCCATAGGCTAGAATGGGGAGACTTTATTTTAATTGTAAAAGTCTTCTTAAGTAACTGATACAAAGAGTTTGGTATCAAATTAATTTTTATAATAAATCCCACAACTTCCAGTTGTGGTATTTAATATAACTTGTTCAGGTAAAGAGTTTTAAACTTTACCTGAAAAGTTGCCAACTTCAGCCCTGCCGTGTTTTTGCTGCTGTGCTCTGATTGGCCAGCCTCTGGCAGCCTGGCCAGGCTGCCTTGATGAGGTGTGAGTGGCCTGGCTTCACAAAGAGATGTACCCGTGGGAGGAGATCTCCCCTCAGCAGATGGTCAGGCAGGAAGGGGGAGGGCTGCCAAACTGGTCTTCAAAGGCAGAGATGGACATTTGGAGCAACCCAGCAACACCCCCACATCCTGCAAACCTAGACAATTAGGTGCCCCCTTGATTAGATTAGGAGAGGGCAGGAGAGGGGTGTGTTTATGATTTTTAGACACACCAGTGGATGGGCTCAGCCAGATGTAACCTCCAAAAATCACTTTCAGCTATGATGGATTTTTGAGGTATCATGCTCCCTGCGATTGATTTTTGCCTTACTTCCCAGGAAGTGGTCACCACAGGGGGAAGAACCCTGCACCTGACTGGAGAACCAGGACCCCCCCAGTTTTCACCCAGGAGCAGGGATAAAACTGGCAGACCTGCCACACCTCAGATCCCCATCAGATTCCAACGAGGAAGAACTACAGGAGAAGAAGGACTGCCCTGCCGGACCCCTGGCCTGCACCTGGATCCTACACTCTGAAGGACTGCACCAGCTACACACTTGGGCTTCACCGCAAGAAGGACTTTGCCTGGCTTCAACTGGTTCAAGGAGGGACTCCCTGTTTGCTACAGGTGAAACATTGCTAACCAGAGTCCCCTGCACCAACTCCTGAAGAAACCAACCAGCTGACCACTGTCCAGTGGCCAAAAAGGAGTTTGCGCTAGCTGCATTCTGGGAGTTATAGTCCACACCCCCAACGATCATCTCAGAGCTTCTGGAACCTTGGGGTGAGCTGTGGACCCCAAAAGAACCTTAAAGGAACATCTGGAAGAAGATCCAGAAGTTTGGAGAAGTTTGGAAAAGCTCCATAGATGGAACAACCCGCTGCAGCAACTCTAGCCAGCTTGCCTCAACCGCGACCCGGCCTGACTTGCAGGTTCGTCCCAGTGAAGAAAATCTCCAAAAAAGAGATCAAGTCCGAACGTAGGAAGTTGACCGGGACCTCCCAGCCAGCGTATCCGATGAGGGCTCCAAAGACGTCGGATCAAGATTCAAGTTTGCCCTGGTCGAAGGATTTTCACCTCGAAAAAACGACTAAGTCCGAAGGTAAAAATCTCCACTGAGGGCTCCCGCGACGCGTATCCAGAGAAGAGTTCTAGGTGGTCGGATTGGACTGGCAGGTTAGTCCCGCTGAAGAAAATATTCAGAAAAACGACTAAGTCCGAAGGTAAACTTTTGGCCTGGGCCTCCCGCGGGCTGTAGCCGAGCCGGGCTGCTTCGCAGTCGGCCTTAAACTTTGAATTTGCCTCAGTCGAGGTGCAACCAGATGACCAGATTGGCCCTTTTTGTTTCTAGGCGCTAGAAAACAATTATTTTTTAAGAATTCATATCCCCTTATCCGATTTTATTCGTTTTTGTGTCATTTTAAAGATAAAAATATAAACTATTTTTATAAATTGGTTTTGGATTTTTAAACTGTTTCCTGTGTTTGATTTAATTACTTTTTTGTGATATTTAAATGTTTTACACTCTGTCTCCTAAGTCAAGCCTTGTCGCTCGTTGCCAAGCTACCAAGTGTTGAGCTGGGTTTAATTTACTGAGACCTGACTGGACCTAAGTGGAGGTTAGTGGCCTATTGCTAAGTGTAGGTACATACCTGCCCCTACCTATAACCCATTTTCCAACACTAGGGGAATCCAAGATGGGATGGCTTGTGGCGCTCTCAGCAGGCTCTGTTACCCAGAATCCTTTGAAAACCTCACAATTTGGCAAAAAACACTTTTTCCTCACATTTCAGTGACAGAAAGTTCTGGAATCTGAGAAGAGCCACAAATTTCCTTCCACCCAGCGTTCCCCCAGGTCTCCCAATAACAGTGGTACCTTACTTGTGTGGGTAGGATTAGTGCCCACAACAGGAAATGCCCCAAAACACAATGTGGCCACATCACATTTCCTCAAAGAAAACTGACCTGATTTTTGCAAAGTGCCTAGCTGTAGATTTTGGCCTCTAGCTCATCCGGCACCTAAGAAAACCTAGCAAACCTGGACATTTCTGAAAACTAGACACCTAGTGGAACCCAGGATGGGGTGACTGGTGGTGCTCTCACCAGGTTCTGTTACCCAGAAACCTTAGCAAACCTCAAAATGTGCCTAAAAAACACTTTTTCCTCACATTTCGGTGCTGCAAAGTTCTGGAATCTGAGGGGAGCCACAAACTTCCTTCTACCCAGTGTTCCCCCACATCTCCCAATAAAAATGGTACCTCACTTTTGTGGGTAGGCCTAGAGCCCGTGACAGGAAATGCCCAAAAACACTATGTGGACACATCAAAATGATCAAATACAAAACTACCTTTTTTTGCCGGGAGGGTACCTCTGTTTTTGGTCCTGGGCTGAGCACCCATCTAGGGAAACCTACCAAACCTAAACATTTCTAAAAACTAGACAACGGAGGGAATCCAGGGAGGTGTGACGTGTGTAGATCCCCTAGTGTTTTCTTACCCAGAATCCTCAGCAAACCTTAAATTTAGCAAACAAATTATATTTTTCCCACATTTTTGTATGGGATCACCATAACAGCACAAATTTCCTACCACCCAGCGTTCCCCTCAGTTTCCCGGTAAAAATGATACCTCACTTGTGTAGGTGGTCAAGTACCTGTGACAGGGAAGAGCCAAAAACATGTCAAAATGAGGGGGAACCCAAGCGGGTCCATAAGGGCAGTTTGAAAAAAAAGTTTTTAGGCTGACAAGTGGGGCATATTTTTTATCAGTATGGAGTAAGAATGCTGAGTGGTAGGAATTTTGTGAATTCCTGCAGATTCCAGAAGGTTCCATCACAAAAATGTGGGAAAAATGTGTGATTTCCAGCAAAGTTGGAGGTTTGCAGGGCATTGTGGGTAAGAACATGGTGTGGGGTGCATGTGAAGCACACCACCCTGGACTCACCCAGATGTTTAGTTTTCAGATGTGTCTTGGTCTTGTGGATTTTTCTAAATGGCAGTGTCCCAAACTCAAAAAAGTGCAGCCCTCACCATTCCAAGTGGGACGGTTTTGAGAGTTAGACAAGCTCTCATGGCCCAAATGCAAAACCAAAACCCAAAATAATAAAAAGTTCTCTTGCTTGCCATGGGATAATGTGTTTTAGTGTGCGGGGAAGAGCTGAAAGACTGTTACCCCATTCAGTTGGGGTGGGGGCATAACCATGTCCATACTGGTTGGTAGCCACCGTCCCATTATTTTTTATTTTTTTTAAATTCCCTTGCATCTAGTAGGCTTTCTGCCACCCCGGGGAGTGGATCGGGGCTAATTGCCCCATCTACCAACTGGTGGGCAGAACAGCTTTGGCCCCATTTATTTGGGGTAGGGGTATGGCCATAGCCCCCTCATTTTTGGAAAAAATCTTCCCTGGCCTCTGGTGGGCTTTCTGCACCCCTTGGAAGCAGACGGGCCTTCCAAAAAAAGGCCGATCTGCCCCGGCCAGCAGTAATGTGCCCCCATGGGGAGCGACCCTTGCCCAAGGGGCTAGCCTCCCAAACAAAACACACACATGCACACACCAATCCTTGGTGCCTAAGTGGTTTCTGCCCCCCGGGGGGCTATAAGTTACCTAAAATAAATCCCCCCCGGGTGGCGACCCTTGCTTAAGGGGTTGCTCCCATTGCATGAATTGGCGCAAAAAAAAAAAAACCCTGGTGCAAAGTGGTTTTGGTCCCCCTTGGGGGCAGATCGGCCCATAGAAATGGCCTAAAAATACTTTTCCTCCCAGGGGAGCAACCCTTGCCTAAGGGGTCACTACCCACATCTAAAAAACTAAAAGAACAAAAAAAAAATCCCTGGTGCCTAGTGGTTCCTTCCCCCCCAGGGGCGGATCGGCCATATTAGAATAGGCCGATTTGCCCCCGGGGGACCAGAAAAAGCCTAAAAACAATTTGCCCCCCTGGGGAACGGGCCTTGCCCCAGGGTCCGCTCCCCTTATGCAGTTATAAAAAAATAAAAAAATCCCTGGTATCTAATGGGCATTTCTGCTGTCCGATCGGATCGTGATCTGACAGCAGAAATGCTGAGAGAGACATCAAAGGAAAGGAAATGCCTTTCCTTTCCTTTGATTCCTCTCTTGCCCCCTCCACTTAATCGGCAGAGAAATGCTTTTGCATTTCTCCTCTGATCTGCACTGGAAGCTGAGCTTCCAGCACGATGGGGGCAGCCTCTGATGAGGTTTTTGCTGGCTGACATCATCATATGCCACATGGGGTTCCGGGGGGCGGGGGTGGAAGGGGAAGTGATTCCTCTTCCATCCCTGCACAGGGGAGGGGGTGTTTGGCCATCGGGGGAGCGCAAGCGCTCTTCCCAAGGGCCCTTAGCAGGACATAATGGTTACATCCTCGGCACCCGAGCGGTGCAAACAAGCACGTAACCATTACGTCCTGGGCACCCAAAGGGTTAAGAAAAGTTGTGCTGCACCCAGTGAAGCACCACTTTCCTTGCACCCCTTATCGCCCCACTACCGCCACCATGTGTGCACCACTTTTAAAATATGGCGCACCATGGCGCAGGATAGTGGGCAATAACGTGAGAATTTCTTACGCTTTTGATGTACTGTTCAGGGTTAGCACCAACATTTTGGCACTAACTCTGAACAGTAAATAATGACCCATTATAAAAAATAGTGTGCCCTCTTTTAACGCCTGCTCTGAGCAGGAATTAAAAATACCGGAAAAAAATACAAGGAAATCTTTTGGATTTCTTTGCACCATTTTTTCAGCCCCCCCCCAACGGAGAAACGCCCCCCTTGCATACATTATGCCTGGCGAAGGTATAATGTGGTGCAAGGGGTGACAAGGAGGCGCATTGCATGTATTGCGCCACTTCGTAATTTTGGTGCAGCGTTTTTGGCCAGCTACTGAAACATTCGCAGAAAAAAAATTATGCCCATGTGTTGTTAGATGGTGTTAGGCCCTCTTAAATCTGGGCCATAATATTACTAGGCATTTAAAGCAGACATTCAATGTATTTCTGACTTAGCGGACTCAAGTAGAAAATGAGAGTGATTGAGGACTTAAAATACTCATTGCATTGTAATTTTACACATTCATGTCTAGTGAATATATTTTTAATTTGCGTGCTAAGAAAGTTTGGATTGCGTTCACATACTCTCTAGCACCAGATGTGTACTGTGAGTGGATCTGTGATACAATCTGAGACACATATTGTTTGACGACTCAAATGTAGTATCTATTGCCATAACCAAGGCATAAATCATTGACTATGCCCACCATAAAATCCTTGGAGACACTGTTCAAAGCTAACTTTCAGAGCTACATGAGTTACAGGTGACTTCTTCCTGAAGACACAATGTAATCAACTTGTAATAAACAGGTTGTTAGACCCAACATTCTTCTTTCCCCTAACTTTTTGCCTTTTGACCTCCTGTTTTTCTGGCCTTCCTTTTGCTGGCTTTAGGACTCTAGACACTTTACCACTGCTACCTAGTGCTAAAGTGCATGTGCTCTTGTCCTAAAACACGATAACACTGGCTTATCCCCAATCAACATATTTAACTTTCTTCTAAGTCTCTAGTAAAGTGCACTACATGTGCCCAGGGCCTGTACATTAAATGCTACTGGTGGCCCTGCAGCACATATTGTACCACACACTTTAGTAGCCCTTTAAAATTGGCTCAGGCCTGCCATTGCAGAGCCTATCTGTGCAGTTTTAAGCTGCCATGTTGACCTAGAAAGTTGACCCTCTCAACAGGTCTAAACTTTCTTTTTCAATACATATGTTACCTCTAAGGTAGGTCCTGTACAACCCTAAGGGCAGGGTGCAGTGTATTTAAAAGGTTGGACATGTACTTTTAAGTGTCCAGGTAGTGAACAACTCTTACATTTGATTTTCACTACTGCAAGGTCTATCTCTCCCCTAGGATAACATTGGCCTTGCCATTTTACATTTCATAGGTGTAATTTCCTGTTCAGAAGAGATGGTTTCTCCAAGTTTGGTGTCTCTGTAATCACAGTTTAAAATCACAACTTATGGTGAAGTAGAATTTTACATTATAATTCTGAAAGATCTTAGATCATCTAGTGCCTTCTGCCTGTTTCTGAATACATGTCTGAGTGGGTGACAGCTGGGCTCTTGTGCATTCCCTTCAGACACCCACACAGAAAGGGACCTTAAATGACTGATGGATCATCAACATCCTGATGGCCCATCTTTGACAGGGTAGGAGGGAGGAGCAGATACTTACATCTGAATGTGCTGTGTCCTGAGCCTTCACAAAGGATTGCATAACCCCCTGTAGTGTGTCTGGAACAAGGACAAGAGGGGCAGGGACTTCGTGCACTTGAATGGTCTCTCTTTGAAGTCTGCCCCCCCACTACAATGGCACGGCTGGGAACAAGAATTGGACTTCTGACCCATCAAATCAGTACACTTCTGGGCCTAAGAACATTCTGCCAGGAAGAAGGACTGCTGTGCTGCTGAAGGGACTGTCACTCTGTTGGTCTCTGCTGGAGTTTTCTTTGCTGTGCCTGCCGTGCTGCCTGTTGTCCTTCTTGTCTGGGAGTGAGAAGGATTGGGCCTACATCTCCATATTCCCAGAACCAAAGTGACTCCAAGGGCTTGCTGGCTTGCCTTCTGTTCTGAAGTCTCCGGGACATCAACTACTTCACTCTCCCCTGCTACAGCCTCTGGACTCTGACAACTGAGAGTCCTGTCCTGCCAAATGGCGCCATTCCAGTACGGGGCCCTTGGATGTGCGTTCTGCAGCTGTTCCTACAAAAACCCATGCACCGCTGTCAGGACTGACACATCTACGCTCAATGCCAATGCACCTCCACTGCAACTGAGGATGAGGTCATTGCAGCACCAACTGTGTGGTTCAGAATCGACCTATCACTATCAGCCACAACTCATGGTTTTCGCAACGTCAGCTGGGCAGCACAACAATGATGCATTATCTTATTTGCCAAGGGTTCACTGACCACGCATCCTCGACTGCGTGGATAAGAACTGATGCATCACCTGCCCAGTACCTCCTTTGCTCCTTGTATAAGGTCTTCGATATCAAAGCATCCTCAAACCAAAGGTACTTTTTCAGCAGTACAAGGTTGGGGCCTGTATCTGATCTGTGCCCCATCTTGCTGGGCCTGACGTATCAGATTTGACCTTGTCCAGTACAACAAGACAGCCCCAGTTGGCAGTCTTTGTTTCTAAGCACTATCGGCCAGATTTATTAGCAAATGATGGTGCACGGCACCAAATTTGGCAATGTCATGCACCGTCATTTTCAAAATGCAGGGATGCACTGTATTTACTAGAGTACGGTGCATCCCTGTGTTTCCCCCTGTGCCGGCACTAAATTTGCTGCCATGCGCCAATGCAGCAACCCTTGCACCATAGTGCAGGGATGGCTGTGTTGAGGGGGAGATTGTTTTTGTGCAGGAAGGAACACCTTCCTGCACAAAAACAATCTTAAATGTCGATTTGCTCTTTCTATGTGTGCTGCAGAATGCAGCACACATAGAAAGAGCAAAATGAGGAGAAATGAAAGCATGAAAAATGAAAGCGTTTCTCCTCATTACACCATGCTAATGTCACCCCTGGGGTGCCATTAGATTTTGGTGCTGCCTCAGGTTTACAAAAACAGGTTAATCTGAGGCAGCATCAAAATGCAATAGGTGTTGATGTGACATGCCCATAGCAACACCCATTGCACTCCCCTTCCACGCAAAGTGCTGCGTGTAAAGGGGCCGCATTTAGAAAGTGGCGTTAAGCCACAAAAGTGGCTTAATGCAACCTTGTAAATACAACGCAGGGCAGAGCACCACCGGAGCGTCATGAAAAGTGATGCTACGATGGCGCTAGGGGCTCCTAAATATGCCCCTATATTTGTGGATTTTCTTTCAAAACTCTAAAGGGCAAAAGGAGGATTCCAGAGCGCAGGAAAGATTCCATGATAAATACCTCCTAGTATAAGATAAAAGAAACAACAGTTGGCAAGAGCAAAGAACTGCTGAAGGAACACAGCTGTGTTGTGATACACTCTTCATTCATACTGGAGCACCTATATTTGGAGAAAACAGGAACAGGAAATGAAGAACTCCTCATGTCACAATTGACATGATGAATTTAGAAACTAAAGGAAGAAATAGTGATATGGAAAAGGGAAGAAAAGAAAAAAGTAACCCACAACCAGAATAAAGGTGGATCCCCTTTAAAGCTCACTTGCAACTTTTTATGCAGGTGACTGCCCTTTTGGAGTCAAACCCATGGGAAGACAGCCAGCAGCAGCAAGTAGCTGGGAAGTCCTGTAAAACGTGCCCTAGGTAAGTTTGTCTTCCCCACAGATGCAGGATTCAAAAAATGACTAACCTTTACTGATCACACCATCACAGCTTTAGGGTACCACAACATTGCAACCCGTGAATGCTGGAGGAAAGCTCCATTTGGAACAGGAACACAATGAAAAGAAGCCTGGATCTGTCCCTCTTGCTACATTTTCCATGTTGTCTCTCGCAGCCTAGTGCCCCTCTACTGCTTAACTATTTACATTTATTTTCATTTTGCAATCTTGCACAAAATATTTAATATTCCTTTCTGACCTTCAATACAGTTTCTCTCAGCTTTCTTATTTCTTGCCTGCATATCCCTTTAGAAGCATACCATTAGAATAAATAGTGAAGAAGTCATTTTGCACCTGCTTTAGAATCTATTAGGTATCCTGACATGCAGAAATACAGGCTGGATTACACACCATTCAACCTCCTAAGTTATCTAAAATGAGGACTGTAGAACTGGACATGAACCTTGCTATTAGAGCACTTGGCACCACAGAAGAGTAAGGTTAAACACCCAAGGTGTTAATGACCATTGCTTAGGCCGATGATGGTGTTAGAACTCAGGGAGCTACACAAGGTAAGCTGGTTATATCTTAGAAAACTCAACACTCTACTCAACTCACCACTAAGGCCCCTCTTTATTGCTAAGGGACTAAGAAAGTGTAGGCAAGCAGTGAAGGCATGCTTCGCTGGTGAGGACGTTCTGCTGGCCTGCTGTATTATATGCTTTTTAAGCATTGTGGAACATAAATTTCAGTCTAACAGTGCCATGTCCATTTGCTAAACTGCACAGGCTTCCACAACTTATAAAATGTCTGGTTTCATATATCAGGCACCATTTATTGCAGGAGAAGTTAAAAATACTGATAACTGTGCATGATAGTCTCCCATTAGCACATAAAGCGTTACAATGTTTATTGGTAATCTAACATCATCAACCCTTGGTCTGACTTGATGGGCCATCTGTGTCTTGGTGGGCCATCCTGGCCAGGAGGGGAGGGAGGAGCTGGACACAGCCTCACTTACACACAAATAGGCTGTGTGCTGTCTAAACACAAAATGCTGCATACCCCCTTGTAGAGAGTCTGGGCCCAGGGTGGAAGGGAAGCACATCTGTGCACTTCAAAAACATGTCTCTGAAGTCTCCTTCACCTCAAAGTCACTAGTAGCTATAAGAAGTGGACCCCAGGCACCACCACTTCACTACATGTCTGGACCTGTGGATACTCTGCAGGGAAGAAGGAGTGTGCCAAATTATCCCCGACTACCTTTAAAATATCTCAGACTGTCTTTACTTGCTGGCAGCACAATGTTCACAGTCTCTTATCTGTGGCTTGTGTCCACGTGGATATCACGGTCTTAAGACACTCTAAACTTACTAAATTGCCTAAATTAGATTTTATCTCAATAACTCAGTTTCTATTCATTTTAATGGCACGATTGTTGCAATCATGACTGACTTTACTAAAAGGCTGTATGTGTAAAGTGTTTTTATTTATAGATGACTCATTTGTGTAACTGATTTTCTCTTTTCTGTTTTTTTTTTGTTACTGCAACAGTTTTAATTAATCATGCAAATAAAGATCTATCAACGTATGTTTCATGGAACTGCCCAACGTGCAAATTCTATCCCAGTAGTAAAATTGAGAAGGGTTGACAACTTAATCTACCTCTTCAGCCCCACCATCTTTATCTCTCAGTCTCATACACACACGTAGTCACACACTGAAACTCGGCGGGTGTGTTAACCCTCCGAGCTGTTATATTGGGATTGTAGACTATGAACTGCAGGTTACTCAATCAGACATGCAGACAGACACAAACAAGGTGCTATGCGAGGTCTTAGTGATACTATCTTTACTGGGATGTCATGACATACTGCATGTTAGGTTTAGAAGCGTATTGCAAAAACTGCTGATATTCAATAAAATGATACAAGTGAAGGCTACAAGTAGGTGCAAAGCTCAGCTTAAAATGATGCATGAATATCTTCAAGCTGATCAACTGATCAAAGAATGAAAAGAATCAAATTAAGATGGGGTATTCCATAAGAACACTTAGGGACTCTTGAAACTGTTTTATTAGGGTGCACTGCAAATCAAATTATTCAGGGGCTGTGTGAGAGATCTCTACAGACCTCCTTACTTGTACACAACTGTCAGCCAGCAGAGAGGTATTGGACTATGCGGCTTTGGATATGTTAGTAGTTTGAGACCAGTGCTTGGAGCAATTCAGGATATGTATTTTGCTACAGCTCTGTGTATGTCTTAGTGATGACATTCTAATGTAAGGTGTGAATAAGTATGGAGGAGCAATGTGGTGCACACATTTCATAAAGGTCTTAGTGGTGAGATAGCTGCTATTTGAAGGTCAGAAGAGATGTGCAATGCAGAGGTGTGTCAATTGCTTAAAATTATCATATCAGTGCATTGTGCAAGCAAATGTATGAATTGTTTTCTTCAGGAAGTAAGGCTATTGTTCTGGAAAAAATGAGAATTTGCCTTGAATGAGGGAGACACTATCTGCAATTTGAATACTACAATTGGGCATTTGAAGACTGCAGTTGGACACTTGGAGAGTGTGAATAGGCATTTGGAGAATGTAACTGGACCTTTCTGTTTGTGTGGCCATTGGAGATTGTGACTGTGCATGTGATTCCGCACACTTTACATTTGAGACAGAACCTAGGAATTTCACACTTTAATCAGTCATTCAACATTCAAGGTAGGTGATGAGTGTACCCTGACAGTAAATGGCAACTCCATTGATGACACACAAAGCGCACCCAAACATCTCCTTTATCTGCTTTGTTTTTTATTTATTAATTTACTTAATAATGTATTTCTTTCATTAAAGTTACCTTCTCTGATGCCATGCAGGACATAGGTTACATGATGTAATTTTCTGTGATGTTTATGGGCAAAGTTAATGTGACATCATATATTATTTTGTCACTGGGGAGGCAAATGGGTAGAGAATTCAGTTACATTACATTTAGCTTTTTGGTGAATTCAAATCTATCCCACCGACAAAGCTTTGCAAAAACATCCAAATTAACATCTTCACTAAGGTACAAAGAACCTTGCATACCTCTACTGGCAAAAATAAATTCCACAAAACCCAATTAATAATTCAAAGTTTTATTTTATCAAGTGTGTTGTTAGACTTGACTTTCTTGGTGTGGTTTCCCCTAAATGTTTGCCTTTGGTCCTCCTGTTTTGCTAACTTCGTTTTTGCGGGCCTTAGGATTCTGCACGATTTACCACTGCTGACCAGCTCTAAAGTGCTTGGGCTCTATCCCTAAAACATGGTGACATTGGCTTATTCCCAATTGGCATATTTAATTTGCCTATGTGTCTCTAGTAAAATTCACTACATGTGCCCAGGCCCTTTAAATTAAATGCTAGTAGTAGGCCTGCAGTACTGATTGTGCCACCCACTTAACCAACCCTTTAAACATGTCTCAGACCTTCCATTGCAGACCCTGTGGGTGCAATTTTCAACTGCCGTAGCTATGTGTATTGCACCCGGCGCAACAGACTCACCCTGCCACTGCATCCCACATCTTTGGTTCGATCCATCACTTTCAGAACCACCGCTGGGTGATGTTTCCCCCAAACAGATCCTCACATTTCTTGTCCACAGAAGCCCAGTTGACAATGCTAATGCTCCACATCGCATCTCAGTGCAGCGCTCATTGGAACTGATGCATTGCCTCAGCTGTGCAATGCATCCCCCGACATTAGCCTTTGCATCACAAGCCTCGTATTCGGGATCCTCAACGATGACACAAGATGACCTTGCACCGCAGTCTTGGTGCACCTCGGAACCAATGCAGTGCATCAGCTGTGCAAAATATCTTCAACACAATGCTCCACAACCAGAATTAAGGTACTTTTTTCAGCTGGTCTAACTGGGACCCTGTAGCCATCCTGCACTCCAACCCTATTGGCTTGAACTTTTGACTTTGTCCTAGATCCATGCGACCAGGTATCCCCAGTTGGTACTTTTTGCTCTTAAGCGCTATTCTTCAGTTAGTCTTTGAAAATGTTTAACTCAAGTTCTACTAATTGGATTTGTATCATTTCGGGCTTTGTTAATTTATTAAATTAAGATCTATTTTTCTATCTCAATGTGGAATCATTTTTCTGTAGTAAAACGTGCCATGATTTAGAAGACAGAGGCCCTCATTATGACATTGGCGGTAAGTGCGGCTTACCGCCATGCCGACTGCCACCAACATACCGCGGTCGCGGTGGTTTACCGCTACCCATATTATGACACACACATAGCAATTCGTCACTATACAGCCACACACACAAGTCCACCGCCCAAAGGTCCGTGATGAACTGGCGGTTGTGAGGGAGACCAGATCCTCGGGGCCTGCCCACGTTCCCAACATGTCCACCACTAGACAGCTCCAAAGCTCCGATAGAAATATCACAGAGCCTGAGAGAGTACAAGTGGGGGCAAGGGGGATTAGGTAGGGAACAGCTGGGAAGGAGACCTGTAGGAAGCAAAAGGTTAAACACCACAATATCAAGATATAGTCACATTGACTTTCAATAGGATATGGTTCTAAGCGTTCTCATACTGTAACCATGTATAACGTAAGAAGTGACTATAACTAGACCTCAAGAAATCTAGGTCCCTGGAAAAAATCAAGAATGGGTAATTACAATGTTTCATATGAGCTTTTCATGAAATATCACATACTGTCTAGAAATACAAGAACCTTCTAGAATAATGTTTCAGAACAAACATTGAATTTTTACATGAGGACAAAAGGTTATCTGAAACATTCCCTGGAACACAATAGAAATTGTACTAGGTACTTAATGTGCACAAAGAATGCCACATTTTGAATTAAGCATCTTCAAAGAAAATCCAGAAGCTCAGAATAAATGTATGCACCTCAACAAGCACAACACACCAAAGTTTTAATTGCCATAAAATGATCGTGCACACTGTTGCCGATCTGAACATCAAGTTTTACATGCAAGAAATTAATCCTGCACACGGCCGATTCAAACAAGAATATGCAATGATTGCGCAAGCTGTTGCCGATCTGAAAATCAAGTTTTACATGTGGGAAATGAATCGCGCACACTGCCGATTCAAACAAGAATATGCAAATGCCATGAAATGATCGTGAACGCCGTTGTTGATCTGAACATCAAGTTTTACATGCGGGAAATGAATCGCGCACACTGCTGATTCAAACAAGAATCTGCAAATGCCATTAAATGATCGCGCAAGCTGTTGCCGATCTGAACATCAGGTTTTACATGTGGTAAATGAATTGCGCACACTGCAGATTCAAACAAGAATATGCAAATGCCATGAAATGATCACGAAAGCTGTTGCCGATCTGAATGCCAAGGTTTACATGAGAACAATGAATCGCGCACTCTGAAAGTTTCACAAGTAGACCCAAAACTCGAGAGTCTTTGAGAACGGGGTAGGGGGCCCAGCCCGACCTCCGCCTTACCGCCCTGCTCAAGGATCACCAATATAATGCAGGGGAGGCCTGGAACATCAAGGTAGGCCTCGGGAACAGGAGCTCAGGAAGTTGCTGCTGCTCTGCACCGGGACCTCTGAATAGTGAACATGTGGAGCTGGGCTGGCTCCCTTAAATAGAGTCTGGCCCAGCCCACAAACCACACCCCGTCATACTGCAGGGAAAGCTTCTAGAAGGTCCTAGAAAGGGACCACACCCTAACACACTCAGTAAGCCTGCAGCAATACCTTGCAAATGAACAGTTATTGCAAACATCATTAATAGTGTTTTTCAAGGTGAAACTCTGCAATGCAAAAGGCTAATATATTGCATATAAACACAATGCATGAATCATGCTCTTGCATAAAGGCTGGGTTTTTGCATTTTTGTCGCCCGTAGAGCGCGCACTGTCCTGATGTTGACTGTACTCCCCTCTCCCAAACGTGCTCTAGGGCCTGGTTTGCCTGGGTTAAGACGATGAAAATGTCTCACTAGTCGTGGGGCATGAATGTCAGATGCAGATACCCATGAGTTACTTTCAGGACCGTAACCTTTCCAAGAGATTAGATACCACAGGTTACGACCTCTAACTTTGGAATCCAACACCTGTTTAACTTTGTATTCCAATTCCCCCTGTAGTAGAACTGGAGCTGGTTGGGAGCGTACCTTCTGGACTGCTTTTTTCAGGAGGGAAGTATGGAATACCGGATGAATATGTAGTGACCTGGGCAACTGCAGTTTATAGGTCACTGGATTAATTTGCTGGAGGACAGGGTAAGGACCTATGAATTTGGGATTAAACACGTGCTTTTTCGTAAAGTCAATATGTCTTGTAGAAAGCCATACTTCACAATGTTTCTTGTCGTAGTGCTTTTTGTATTTTTGTTTAGCTTTTTCTAGATGCTGTTGAATCAGTTTCTGGGTTTGGTGGAGTTGTTGAATGGTTTCCGACACAGCTGGTGTAAGAGAACTTTCTTGAGGAATCGTGATGGACAAGGTATCAGGATGGTAGCCAAACAAGCCAAAAAAGTGTGTGACACCAGTGGAGGTTCCAACTGTAATGCATAGAACTTAACCACCTGGTAGTAATGAGTAGGTCTTCTCTGGAAGGGTTTAGATATTGTGTTCAACATTATTGTGCCTAAAGATTTGTGAAAAGAATGCATGGTGGCCTGGCCAATGGTTGAGCCTGAACGTAAGAGGGTGGGGAGTCTAAGCTTAAGGATGTTATAAAATACTTAAAGACAAAGATACCACAAGACAGAGTTAATTGGTTTAAAATGATGGACACCACCCAAGAGAAAGATGAGATAGTGAACGCATACACTTGGACCTTTTGAAAGTCTCCAGACAGGCAGTCAGTGGAGTCAGCAGCAGAGTCTCTCCTACCATGAGGAAAAGTGTAGACTGCACCTCGATTCAATAGGCATGTATCAGACCACAATCCCAGACTAGATGTGTAAGGTCTGTGTCATACCTCCCACACTGGGCACATTGGTCATCAGTTCAGAAGCCAAACCTGTGGAGCCAAACCTGCACGTAATACTACCTCTGTAGGAACTTTTAATGGATAATTCTAAGTCTACTACTTGAAAAAATCTGACCAGTTTGTGCACAGTAGTAATACCATTGTTCATCAAAGAGGACCTGCTCTAGATCTGTCTCTCATACCAATGGGCTTGTCCTCAAGGGCCAGAGGAATAAGCTTGTGCAGAACAGTAAATAAAGGATATTATGTGTTTGGTACCAGTAGCATGAAGCATGCTGTGTAGTGTGATAAAGATTTGTGGCTCAGCCAGAAAGCCTATCACAGCTGCTCTGAAATTACAATGTAGCCTGAGGTGCATAAAGCTTTCCAAAGGAGAGGTGGGGACGTTGCCTACATAGGACGTCATTACGAAGCTGGTGGTCTTAAGACCACCAGCCATGTGGTGGCAGTCGGGACCACTGCTGGCGTGGTGGTCCGCTGCCACATTAAGACCCTGGAGGTTAGACCGGCCTAGCGGTGGTGAAGATCGCAATTAGACAGGGCGCTCTAAATGCAGCGCTGCCCTGCTGATTACGACCTCGTTCTCCACCAGCCTTTTCATGGCAGTTTTACCACCATGAAAAGGCTGGCGGAGAACAGGTGCATGGGGCAACTGGGGGATCCTGCACTGCCCATGTACTTGTCATGGGCAGTGCATGGGTCCCTCTGCCCAGCACCATCACAATGTTCCCTTTCTGCTAAGCAGACAGTGAACATCACAAAGGTGCTCATGCATCCTGCAGTGGCAGCATTGCCGCCGGATCAATTACGAGTTGGAGACAATGGTGCTGCCTGTTTCCCGCTAGGTCGTTTCCGCCCGTCAGCCTAGCAGGAAACACGTAATAGGTCCAGCGGAGTGGTCACCACTACGGCGGCAGCCACTCTGTCAGGAGTTTGCAGACAGGCTTTCCTGCCGACCAAACTCAAAATAAGGGCGATAGTCTGCATGTGTGATGTTGACTATAGATATTAATTGTTTTTTGACAAATCCAGTGTGTCGCCCATATTTAAAATGGCACTCTTTAGATTGTTACACATAGCTGTGTGCAGGTCCTTGGCCAGGTCCTGTACCCAACTCCCTGCTGCATCGGCCTGCACCCAGCTCCCGAGTCCCCACACCCTGCTTTGCCAAACACCATGTTGTGCATGGCAGCGCATTGGGGGTTGGCCACCAGCAGGGGGGGTTGGTTACACTTTAATACAAAGTTAATTTTGGAAGACAGTGAGTGCTATCAATTTCTTTATGTAGTCATAGATTAATATTATTTGTTATAAAATATTTTACGTTATTTGTTTATCACAATAAAAAACAATTTTGAAATCATTTCACATTTCTTTCTATAGCGAAAGCTCTGCAAAAGTGTGGGAGATCTCTACAAACAGGTGAACACTTGCTAATTGTAACTTTATACTTGTAAATTCAGTTACAGGAATTGAGTCTTAAATCTAGATTTTGGTGGAGGTCTCTGCTCTGAAACAGTGAATAGCAGAAAAAGGGAGATATGCACCGAGGACATTGGTAGATGTATACATGCAAATGTAACTTGGTGAATCAAGCCCCAAATGTTTATGGTTTGTGGAATGGGTGATGGTGTGATCATGTATAATAAGGACTATATTATCCTCTGCCATATGTTAAAAAGACATTACAAGTCACCTGGGGATCTCACAACCTTATTAAGGAATTTGTTTTTCCAGGCGTTCTTTATAAACACAAAAGCTTTGGATTTAACCCAGATCTATGAGAGGGGTGAGTGCTTGAAAAGTTTCAGTACTCTGTCCATCATCCTATTGTGTTGCTATGTTTGCCCTAAGTGGCAAGGGTATGGCCAGATGTGGGTCCCTTACTCACTGTGCCACTAAATTCAAGCTAGTCTGGCTGATGAGGGGTAATACCCTGAAAATAGTCCCAGGAAGCTTGTTTTCAGTCCAGGGAGGACTTGACTTGGCAGTTCGGGCTGGACTGCTCCCATGGGGAAGTGGGTCAAGACTAATTTGCATATGGCTGGGTCCAAACTGGGGTGGCATGGTGAGAAAAAGAACAATGGATTTAACCCCGATTTGTGACTAGGGGTGAGTGCTTGAAATGTTTCAGCACTCCCTCCATCATCTTGTTGCGTTGCTTGGTTTCTCTATAAAGTCATAGGACTACACAATGACTTGCAATATCCTTACAATATACTGCAGGGGATACATTATCCCACTCATACATATCTGTTTGTATATATTTATTACAACTGTGCAGTTTAAGTGAAGTGTAAAAAACAATGCTTGGTGTTTCAGAGAATTATAATATGCTAACAGACTACAGGCTGTTTCACTGTGATTTTAAGTAAATGCCTGAATTTAACCCATGGCATCTTCATCTACTTGAGTTCCTTTGTTTGTTACTGCTACATATAACAAAAAAGCATTACTTAAGCCATATGTGCTATGTGCAGAGTGTAATATGCTGTGTTTTACCATTTCTTCATAAACTTTATTTTATTCATTTTCCATACACACAGCATGCAATGTAACAGAGCAATTAGACAGTGCCATGAAATAGTTCTGCCACACAAAGAGAGCCATAGTGCAAAGACATCCATGCCTTCAGGATTATGTTATAAAAAGTATGTCCTCCTAGGGTTCAATACTTTCATCTGGAATGAATGAGGCAAATTATTCACACATGGACCAAATCTTCTAGCCAAGCCAGTCCGCTCAGTACCCCACGAAAGGACAATACTCATTTGGTCGGTGCAATTGTTGCGCATCCTGTGTTGTCCCTCCCCCCTCCAATTCTGCAAGAGAATCTGAGCTAGAGTAATCCCCATCTGTAAATCTCTCAAGTAGCCATCCCCAGGCCAAAATTTCAGCAGTCACCCCCTCATCTGTGCCCTCTAACCACATATGTTGTTTCTTCTCAGCCGTCCATTCGATCACATCCTTTATCCATGAATGTAGGAGGAGACTCCAGGTTCTCATCCACCTGATAGCCACCCTCCTTTTGGCTAACAGCAGACCCAGATGGGCCATCTTACATGGTTTCCTCCACCCCTTAGGTCTAGCTATTATCCCCAATAAACAAGTTTTCGGAGAGTGTGTGAGAGTCGGCCCAGTAGCAGCTGTTATTTTAGGGATCACTTCTTATCAAAAAACCTGAAACCCACCACACGTCCAGGCCAAATGCAGAAACGTGGCCACCACATCGGTCTTCCCTGGTTTGAGTCATTTTATTCAGTATGTGTGGCCTCATGTGGGTGCAGTGCAAGTAATTAAACTGCATTAATTTAAACCTATTATTGCATGAGATGGTGCACACCAGTTCCAAGGCCTGTCTCCATTCCTCATCAGAAATTCCCTCCCTCATGTCTTTCTCCCAGAGGCTCCACGCAAAACTCTCTATGGTTTGCTTGTCCGACCTAAGTACTTTGTAGAACAACAAAATCAGGTGATGCTCTTCCCCCATCTAATGAGTCCACAAATACTTGTGAAGCTTGTGAAGCCTCCAGGAAATCACACAATATCTCCTGTGCCACCTTTTCCAGTTTGACACATTGCAAAAAATGCCCCGGTCCTACTCCAAATTGCTTCTGTGCCTCTTGAAAGGAAATAAAACGTTCACCCGGATAAATGTCCCCTGCTGTAATGCAGCTACCCTCCCGCCATAGATCCATGGTCACACATTCCTCAATGCCCTTGATTGGTGCTAGGTCCTTATTTAAAGGTGCTCGTTGTATAATCTTCTTAACCACCTGCTCCCATTAGAAAGCTGTGACTTTCACCAGGTGCGGGATCGGATGCCTTGACCTTCCCCCCTTCATCAAAAGTTGTGGCAGTGTGTCCCCACCCAGCATGCCCCGAAAAAGTCTCTCCTCTCACCCAATTGAGTTCTTCATCCATTTGGCAGCATGTTGTAACTGTGCTGCATTGTAATAGAGCTGTAGGTTGGGATCTGTCAGTCCTCCGTCTCTGCTACGTCGTCCCACCCAAATCAACAACACCAGGAGTCCATCCAGCTTATGAAAGAGGCTGGGGAAGAAACACCAATTAGGCAACCCTTGCCCTACCCATCGCAGAAAAAGGAAGTATATTCCAAAAAGCAACAGAGCTCACCAGGCCATTAACCACTCTCTCTATATTAAGATGGTTATGAGCCTCCTCTGTATGAGTAATCCACATGCCCTGGTATTGAAAACTCTCCAACTTACATTGCAGCCCCATCTCCGGCAGATGATTCACCCGCCTACCCCTAAGTCCCCCCAGGGAAAATAGCAGTGACATTCGGCATTAATCTTGAGGCCTACTAAATTACCAAACATTGTCAGCAGTCTCATTATCACTGGAACCAATTCCTCTGGAGACCTAAGATGAATCAGTGCATCATCTGCATATAGTGAGACCACATGGTTCATATCTTGACGCAAGAGGCTCAATCGCCAGGGCAAATAGGAGCAGTGACATGGGACATCCTTGTCTCGTACCACTGCCCACTGCCCATGCCTTAGAAAGCTGGCCCCCTACTCCAATACGAATAGTGGGGTCCGTGTAAAGGAGGCGCACCCATGTACAAAACTGTTGCCCAAAGTTCATACTGTGTAAGACTGTCAAAAGGTAATTCCACTCAATATTGTCAAATGCCTTTCCCAAATCTAGTGACTCTAAGGCGGAGTCCTGGGTGATCTCCGAGGTCTCATGCAGAACATGTGCGACACGCTGCAGATTAAGGGTAGTGCTGTGCACCGATATGAATCCAAATTGAACCTCATGGACCAGGTCCAGAATCACACCACTCAATCTGGTCACCAGGACTTTGCAAAGGATTTTAACATCTGAATTTAACATACTTAAGGGTCTGTAAGCTGAGGGATCCATTGCATCTCTCCCCGGTTTTAACTCAAGGCATATTATCCCTTCACACATTGAGTCCGGCAGTATTCCCTTGTCCCCCGCATCCAGGAATACCGCCAGCAACTTGGGCAGAAGTGAAGCCTTAAAAGACTGATAGAAATTCCACCAGGAACCCATCTCTTTCCTTCGCTTTAGCTTTATTCATCGCTTTACTGACCTCTTCTAGCTCTTCCAGTGACATAGCCTCCTCCAGTCCCTGTCGCTATTCAGTGCTTAGTCAGGGAAGACCCACCCCTCTCACAAAATGATCAAGGTCCCATTCCAAACTGGCAGGCCCGCTCTAAATACTGCCCTGAAGTGCTTGGCAAAGACAGCCAGAATCTCATCTCTACTAGACACCTCAACCCCCATGGTGTTTCTGATATATAACATTGGGGTAAGCTTGTTCTCTCTCTCTTCAGCATCCAAGCCAGGCGGCGCCCTGACTTATTCCCCTCCCTATGCAACTTCTGATGATATGCCCTTAAAGTCATCCTATCAAACATATCCCAGTGTTCATTTATGTCCCTGTGTGCCTTTAACAATTCCCCATGTGTGGTGCCACAGCGTGTCTCCTCCCCTCGTAGACCTGCCAATTTATTCTCTAGTGTCTTAACTTCTGCCTCCAGCTGGCATATCACTCCACATGTAGTACCTATGCATGTACCCTGAATGACCACCTTCAAGGTCTCCCATTCCACTGTTCTGTTTTGCATGGTGCCCCAATTCGGCTCTAAGTAATCCTGTAATGAGGATGCCATTGCTTCACGGCCTTCAGTGTCCCCAAGGAAATCCGGGGGCATTAACCATGTGCACCACCCTCCCCTCTTGAGTCCCCACTGTAGGATTAACAACACTGGTGCGTGATCTGAAAGGAATCTATCCATGTGCTTAACTGCAGACATTTGTGTGGTAGTGATTTCCCCAGAGAGAAAATTGTCTAAATGACTGTATGTGTTGTGTGTCTTCGAGTGAAACGTAAATTCTAGCTTCTCAGGTTGCAACTCCATCCAACCATCGAGAAGTCCCAGACAGACCATTACCCTCCTAAGTGATCGCACAATGAGTGGTTTTGTACCCTGCCTGCATGGGCAGCAATCCTTGTCACCATCCAGTACACAATTAAGGTCTCCAGACCAGATCAAAGGAGCACCCACTGTATCGTCAAGCAAGTCTAGCATTGTCATAGAATGTGTGATCATCGGATTTGGGCGTATAAGTGTTTAGGATTGTTACCGGTTTCCCATCCAGTGTATCCTGATTCAGTATGTAGTGACCCTCCACATCGGCTTCACTGTAAGTGTGTCAAAATGGAACCCCAGCATAGGAGCTACACCCCGAGCATAGGAAGAATTTATGGATGTAAAAAATAGCTCTCTCCATTTCTTCCCCAATTTTCATGTTTCTTCGTCCATTAGATTTAGTTCCTGCAGATAAGCAAACTGCACTCCCTGTCTATGGAGAAACGAGTGTACGCTATATTGTGTAGCAGATCTTCTGAGCCCCCTGACATTCCAAGTTATTACCTTCAAAAATTCTACCACAGGCATGCGTGTCTCCCAACCCACCTGAGGACCTTCCCCTCAGAGATTTTGTTCTGCAAAGGTGAAATCCTCCACACCAGCCCTCTGCATTGGCAGCACTCCATGCACACTGTATTACCAAACCCAAACATGGATTTAACTGTTGCCAAACCATAGCTGAAAATCCTTACACCCGAACCACACCCCCAGATGAGCAGTAACACAACAAACATATTAGCTGCAAATCCAATATAACTGATGCTGTCTGGAGGCCCAGCCTAACCCTAACGTCTTTAACCATACCTTCCACCTATGTGGAAGTGGCTCAAACCAATCCCCTTACAGGGTAATGTACCTTGATGGATTGTAGGGAAAAAAAATGATAGAAATATCAACAGTTATATTTCAAAAGGATATACATTTGGTATGCTGAAGGTGGCTGATCTGGATAAGCACAGTCTAATTTTTTTGAAGCAGAAATCAATCATGAGCACAACCTCCCTGAATCTACAACGTGAACCACCAATAGGAAGTTAAGAGGGCTGAGGCCTAGTCATCCCCTCCTGATCAGGAGTGCATAAACTTTCCTCCACAGATGTCGTCCACCCATAAGAGGTGACCGCCATTGTGCCATCATCTTGAAAGCCACCCTCCGTGGCTCGTCCTCTGCCGAGAGAGGGCCATCCACCACTGTAGTGTCATCTCTGTGCCTCCGGGTGGATCCTGCATCCCCCCATTTCAGAGGACCTCAAACTCCCAGGACTGTTACTGTTCCTGGGTACCTTGTCCCAGATCCCGAGCCACTGCCAGACATCTTCCGGCAGATAAAAAAAATGTGGTTTGACCACAGAGAGCACATGAAGCCTGGCAGGATATAACAGCATAAATCTTATACCCATGGATCTCAGTTTGGCTTTGACTTCCAGGCAACCTTAACCGGAGTTTTGCACCTTGCTGGTATAATCGGAATAAATTGAGATCTTGTGGCTTTCAAAGCAAGTAGAGTTAGTTTTCCTGGCAGCCCGTAGAACACAATCACGATCATTATAATTAAAAAAGCATGCAATAGTAGCACGAGGAGGAACTCCTGGCTAGGGGGCGCCACAAGAGCATTATATGCCCTCTCAATGATGAACATAGACGAGACTTGCTTCGGCTTCAAGTTAGAATAGATCACATTTTTTACAAATTGCTCGGTGGTCGCCCCCTCCACCTTCTCCGGAAAACCAAGAAGACGGACATTATTGTGGCAGGATCTACCCTCCGCATCCTCAATTAACTCCTCAAGTGGTTCTTTTTTTAATGTGACAACCTCTACCTACCTCTGAAGAATGGCTATCTCCAACTGTAGTTCAGCTATGGATCCCTCTGCAATTCACACTTTGTCAGAGACCTTTTGTAAATCCGCGTGCAGGAGGTTCACCTCTATTGCCACTGACTCAATATTTCCCTTCAATGCTTCCCTAGAGCCTTTTATAGCACCCAGCAGCTCTGCCCTTGAAGGTTCCCCCTCAGGCTCACCAACGTTCTTCTCCAGTGCCTGCCTCAAAGTGCGCTGCAATGGGGATGTCCTGGCCTGTCCATGTTTTCCCATTACTGCTGTCTCTTCTTGTTAGACATTTCATCCTTGGCGTGGTCTCCCTTCACTTTTTGCCTCTATTTCCCAGGTTGTTGATGTGTGCTGTATTCTGCTTTTGCTGTTTTTGTTACTCTGGGCACTTTACCACTGCTAACCAGTGCTAAAGTGCAAGTGCTCCTATACAAAATGTGTATGTAATTGGTTCATCCATAATTGGCATATTTGATTTACTGGTAAGTCCCTAGTACAGTGCACTAGAGGTGCCCAGGGCCTGTACATCAAATGCTACTAGTGGGCCTACAGCACTGGTTGTGCCACCCACATTAGGAGCCTTGTAATCATGTTTCAGACCTGTCACTGCAGTGTCTGTGTGTGCAGTTTTAAACTGCCAATTTGACTTGGCAAGTGTACCCACTTGCCAGGCCTAAACCTTCCCTTTTCTTACATGTAAGACACCCCTAAGGTAGGCCCTAGGTAGCCCCATGGGCAAGGTGCAGTGTATGTTTAAGGTAGGACATATACACATGTGTTTTATATGTTCTAACAGTGAAATACTGCTAAATTCATTTTTCACTGTTGCAAGGCCTATCCCTTTCATAGGTTAACATGGGGGCTGCCTTTAAATATGATTAAAGTGTAGATTCCCTTTTGGAGCAGATAGACCTGTGGAGTTTGTGGTCTCTGAGCTCACAATTTAAAAATACATCTTTTAGTAGAGTTGATTTTAAGATTGTGTGTTTGAAAATGCCACTTTTAGAAAGTGAGCATTTTCTTACGTAAACCATTCTGTGACTCTGCCTGTTTGTGGATTCCCTGTCTGGGTCAGTTTGACAGTTGGGCTGTTTGCACCTCTCTCTAGACAGTGACACAAAGGGAGCTGGGGTGTAGCCTGCATATCCTGATGAGCCATCTCTGCTAGGAGGGAGGGTGGAGTGGTCACTCACACCTGAAAGGGCTGTGCCTGCCCTCACACAATGCACTCTCCAACTCACTGGTGTGTGTCTGGGGCCTAGCCTGGGCACAGCAGGATTTAAAAAACAAGAGAGGTTTTTCTTTGAAGTAAGCCTACTTCAAAAGGCAAAATTGGTATAAGAGGGGCACCCAAAACCACAGACTTTAGATCACTTCTGGAAACCAAGAGGAACCTCTGCCTGGAGAAGAGCTGAGGAGCTGAGGAAGAAGAGCTGCCGTGCCTGTGACTGTGCTTTGTGAAGCTATCCTGCAGTTGCTGCTTCTGTCTGTGCAAGCGGACAAAGACTAGACTTTGTGTGCCTTCTTGCTTGTGAAGAACTCTCCAAGGGCTTGAAATAGAGCTTGCCTCCTGTTGTTGAAGTCTCAGGGACAGCAAATACTTCTCTCTGCCAGCACCTAGAGCCTCTGCTGAGAATCCTACCCTGCCAAGTGGTGCCCATCCAGTTCCTAGGAACCTGAAAGGAGAAGCTAACAGAACAAGAGTAAGAAATCCACGCACATACTGCCCTGCGGGGAAAATAACGATGCAACTCGGAGATGCGGTTGAAAAATCGACACGCCGTCGGCTTTGTGACTGAAATGGACGCTCGCCTGCATCGCAGCTGGTAGATCGACGCACACGGCTGGAGAAACGACGCGCAGCATCGATGATGGAGGCTAGTGAGATTGTAACCTGCGCTGTGTGTTTTTCGAATCATCGTTCAGCAGGATTTCCGAAGCAAACATCGCTAGCCGTGTAAAAACTATGCAAGGCCTGTCCGGACCCGTGAGTGCTGTTCGGATGGACGCTTCGCTCTCCTGCAGAGAGAAGAAATGATTCACGACGACCCGACCGAAGGAGAAACGACGCACGGTCTCGCTCGTGAGTGATATCGACGCATCGCAAGCCCCTTTTGACGCACACTCGCCCGTGCACGGTTATTTGTGACGCACCCAGGTACATTTCCACACTAACAGCGTTAGTGTTGTGTTTAAAATTACATGAAGACTATTTTTGGTTTTGAATTGATGACTTGCGTGCTGTGGATTTTTGACGTTTTGGTCTTGTTTTGTTTAGATAAATATTCTCTATTTTTCTAAACCTGTGTTGTGTCATTTTGTAGTGTTTTCATTAAGTTACTGTGTGTGTAGGTACAAATACATTACACCTAGCAGGATGAAGTTAAGCCTGCCTGCTCGTGCCAGGCTACCAAGGGGTGAGAGGGGGTTAGCTGAGGGTGATTCTCTTTTACCCTGACTAGAGTGAGGATCCTTGCTTGGACAGGGGGTAACCTGACTGCCAACCAAAGACCCCATTTTTAACATTGGTGATAAGCGGATGGGATTGGACTTGTAATTGTACTTGACATACAGTGACTAAGTGTACACTACTGTTTTGAGTCCAGACCACTACGTGACCACATACTACTTGTGATTTTTACTTTTCTGTTTGGGACTTCTTTTTTGTTCTACTTCTTGCTGATCTCTTGATTTAATTTTTTTTTTAAACTTCATTTGAGAACTTGTTTTTCTGCCTTTGGAACTTTGCACTTTTTAACTCTTCATCATGTCTCAATCTGGAGATGCATCAGCTGGAGCTGCTTTTGACATGGAGAAATTGGAGAGGTGCACAGTGGCTCAGTTGAAGCAGTTTTGTAAGGATTTTGCCTGTCCCATTAAGAGCTCATCCAAGAAGGAGGAGCTGCAAAAGGCGCTGAGTGCCTGGGTGACAGCCAAAGAAGCTGAGGGGCACATAGATGAGGAGCAGGAAGGGGAGGAAGGGGTGCAAGTCACTCACAATGATGTAGTGGGTGGGCCTGTTATGTCCAGGGAGAGAGTCTCCAGGGCAGGTAGCAGTGTGTCATCCAAGGGTCTGACTCCTGAAGAGTTACAGGACAGAGGGGCAGAGAAAGAACACCAATTGGAGATGAAGAAGTCTAGAGATGGAGGAGAGAAGGATGGCCTTTGAGGAAAGGAAGATACTGCTGACTAATGAGCTTAGCTTAAAGGAGTTAGGTCAGAGGAGCCAGTCTAGTAGAGATGGTGGCAGCAACAGCACAGTGCAGCCTGAGAGGAGGGTGCACATTCCTAAAGACCTTGTGAAAGATTACAAAAGGGAGATTGACATACACTTGTGGTTTAAGGGGTATGAGTCTCCTCTCCACATTAATCTGGTCCCTAAAGCTCATTGGGGGGGGCGGGTCTGTGGAAGTACTTTGAGGTAGAGAGGAGGAATGCACTGACAGCCTTAGGGGATGCTCAGAATCTCCCCTACACTATCATGAAGGATGCCCTACTCACAAGATATGGTCTCACACCTGAACATTATAAAGACAAGTTTAGGTCCTAGAAGAACAAGGAATCCTAAACTTAGTTGGACTGTGTAGACTCTTTCTGCAGGTCACTGGATGTTTGGGTGAGGGGCAGTAAGGTAACAATGTATGAGGGGCTTTACAATTTGATTGCTTGGGAGCACTTGCACAGTTTATGTTTTTCAGAGCTGCGCCAGAAACTGATTGACAGCAAGCTGACTGACCCCAGAAAGCTTGCGCAGGAAGCGGACCACTGAGAGAGCACCAGGGTCCTCAAAAGGTATAGGGGAGACCACGCCAAGGGTGGACAGGGTGCCTCACAGAAGAAAGGGGAGGTAAGGGTGAACAGGGGGAGTTCTCTAAAGGGCCCCAAACTGATTCCCAGGGTAAAGATTGCCAGCCCCCCAGTGAGAAGAAGCCATGGTTCTCCAAAGGGAGGCCAGTGGCAGTGGGACCCCCACGTAAGTGTTCTGCATGTGACCAGGTGGGTTATGTGAGGGGGGACCCCGAATGCCCCAAGAGTAGACCAGCACCCACTGGTGTGCCATCCCAGGGTTTGGCTAGTGTAGCGCTTTGGGAGGAGTTGGTTCCAGGTGGGTGGGAACCAGCTGAGATGACACTTGTCTTACTAGGGGACAGTGAGATGGTCCAGAGAACCCTTGTGCCTGAAAACACTAAGAAGCACAGGCAGTGGGTGACCATCAATGGACAGAGGGTGGAGGCTCCGAGCGACACAGGAGCCAGTGTGACTACTGTGAGGAGTCACCTGGTGTCTGAGTTGCAGTGGACAACTCGGAGTGCATGTGCAGAGTGGCGCAGGTTCCCTTTGAATGGGGGGGTGGTTCTCAGGTTCCGTGAAAGTAGCTATGAGTCCAACCATGCCTGTAGATTGTTTGCTTGGCAATGACCTGGAGGATTCCCCTTGGAAGGAGGTGGAACACAGGTCACACTTGGAAATGTTGGATCTGCCTGGGTGGGTATGCATTTCCACTAGGTCAATGGCAGCCTTTCAGGGTGGTCAAGAGCCCCTGGAGCCTAAAATAGTGGCCCAGGGGACCGTCAAAAAGAGGAAGGGCAGGGAGCATGGGAAACGGGCACCAGAAGTTCCCATTGTCCGGGAGGAGGCGGAGCCTGAGGGTGATGCCCTGTATCCTACAGGGGAACAGGTGGCTGAACTGGGGGAGGTCGCTGAGCTGATGCAGTGGCAGCAGGAAGGGGGGGCCACCAGGGAAGCATTCTGTGTAGCACAGAAGACATGCCCCACTCTAGAGGGTTTGCAGCAGCAGGCTGTAGACCAGGCTGGCAAGGAGTCAGGATCTCACCTGATCTATTGGGAGGATGGCCTCCTGTATAGTGAGCCTATGGTTCCTGAGCCTGGGTCAGCCTGTGTGCTGGTGGTACCCCAGTGCTTCAGGGCCTTCCTACTGGGGTTGGCTCATGAAGTACCTTTAGCCGGACTTTTGGGGTGGGACAAGACCTTTGCGAGGCTTCTCCACCACGTTCACTGGCCCCTAATGCGCAGGCACTCAGATGCACATTGCATGTCTTGCCAAATTTGTTAGGAAAGTGGCAAGAGTTGGGGGGAAATGTAAGGCTCCCCTTCAACCTTTTCCTGTTGTTAGTACCCCCTTTGAAAGGGTTGGTATTGACATTGTGGGGCCTCTGGATCCCAAGACAGCCATGGGCAACAGGGTCATCCTGGTCTTGGTGGACCATGCCACCCGGAACCCAGAAGCCATTCCTCTGTGGTCAATCACTTCCCCTGTGGTGGGTCATGCTTTGATGGGGGTTTTTACCCACATGGGATTCCCCAAGGAAGTGGTATCTGATAGGGGTACCAACTTCATATCCACGTATATGAAGTCTCTGTGTAAAGAGTGTAGGGTAACCTACAAGTTCACCACCCCTTACCACCTCCAAAGTAATGGTCTGGTTGAGAGGTTCAACTGCACTTTGAAAGGAATGATCATGGGCCTGTCAGAGCTCATGAGGCTGAAGTGGGACGTCCTCTTGCCATGCCTTCTGTTTGCTAACAGGAAGATGCCTCAAAAGGGACTTGGGTTTAGTCCCTTTGAGCTCATCTATGGCCTCCCTGGGAGGGGACCTTTAAGTCTGTTGAAGAAGGCTTTGGAAAAAGCTCCTAGTAAACCCCCCACTGGATTAATTTAGCTACATGTTGGCTCTGAGAAACCAGACTGCCCGCTTTAGGAGTCTCGCACAGGAGAACCTGGAAGCAAGCCAGGAGAATAAGAAACAGTGGTATGACTAGAATGCCACTCTGGTCGGGTTTCAACCTGGTCAAAAAGTGTGGGTGATGGCACCAGTGGAGCCCAGGGCACTCCAAGAGAAGTGGGCTGGGCCTTATGAGGTGGTGGAGTGCAAGAGTGAAGTCACCTGTCTGGTGGACTTGCAGACTCCCAGGAACCCTTTCAGGGTCCTGCATGTTAACCGCCTCAAACCCCACTTTGAGCAGACTGATCTGTCCATGCTCCTTGCAACAGATGATGGGGTGGAGGAGGAGAGTGACCCTCTTCCTGACCTCATGTCTGCAGGAGAAAAAGATGGGTCTGTGGAGGGAGTGATCCTCTCCCCCTTCCTGACTGCAGAGCAGCAGAGGGACTGTCGGCAGGTGTTTGGACAGTTCGCCTCACTGTTTTCCCTGATCCCAGGGATCACACACTTGTGCACACATGATGTGGACACAGGGGACAGTCCACCCATTAAACAGAATGTTTACAGGGTGAATGACAGGGTCAGGGCTAGCATTAAGGATGAGGTATCCAAAATGTTATCCCTAGGGGTTATTTAGCATTCCAGTAGTCCTTGGGCCAGCCCAGCGGTCGTGGTCCCAAAGGATTCTGCACCTGGTGCCACTCCAGAACTCAGATTCTGTGTGGACTACCAGGGACTCAATGCAGACAGCAAGCCTGAGGCACACCCCATACCCCGAGCTGATGAGCTCATTGACCGGTTGGGAGCTGCCACCTACCTCAGCACATTTGACTTAACATCTGGGTAATGGCAGATTGCCTTGACTGAGGGGGCCAAGGAGAGGTCTGCATTTTCTACCCCAGATGGACACTTTTAATTTAAAGTGATGCCATTTGGGATGAAGAATGCCCCTGCCACCTTTCAGGGGTTGACCAACCAGGTGTTGGCTGGGCTGGATGAGTTCAGTGCCGCATAACTGGATGACATTGCTGTTTTTAGTTCCTCATGGGAGGAACATCTGCAACACCTCTGCAGAGTATTAGAAGCCCCGCAGAAGGCAGGCCTCACTATTAAGGCAAGCAAGTGCAGGGTTCTGTGGTGTACTTGGGACACCAGGAGGAAGTGGCCAGGTGGCATCCTTACACCGAAAAATTAACACCATTCTTGCCTCGGAGCCTCCCAAGACCCAGACTGAGGTGAGAGCCTTTTTAGGTCTGAGTGGTTACTACAGGAGGTTTGTCAAGGGATATGGTACCATTGTTACCCCCCTGATTGAGTTTACTTCTAAGAAGCAACCCAAGAACGTGATCTAGACAGAGACTTGCCAGACCGCTTTTGATGCCCTGAAGGCTGCCATGTGCACAGCGCCTCTGCTGAAGGCATCTGACTACTCCAAGGAGTTTGTTGTGCAAACAGACACCTCAGAGCATGGTATTGGAGCAGTACTCTCACAGCTTAATCAAGAGGGCCTAGACCAACCCATAGCCTTCATTAGCAGGAGGTTACTTCCCAGGGAACGTAGGTGGAGTGCCATAGAACGTGAAGCGTTTGCAGTGGTCTGGGCGCTGAAGAAGCTAAGACCCTACTTGGTTGGGACTCACTTCCGGATGAAGTTGATTTTAAGATTGTGTGTTTGAAAATGCCACTTTTAGAAAGTGAGCATGTTCTTGCTTAAACCATTCTGTGACTCTGCCTGTTTGTGGATTCCCTGTCTGGATCAGTTTGACAGCTGGGCTGTTTGCACCTCTCTCTAGACAGTGACACAAAGGGAGCTGGGTTGTAGCCTGCATATCCTGATAAGCCATCTGTGCTAGGAGGGAGGGGACGAGTGGTCACTCACAGCTGAAAGGGCTGTGCCTGCCCTCACACAATGCAGTCTCTAACCGCCTGGTGTGTGTCTGGGGCCTGGCCTGGGCAAGGCAGGATTTTACAAACAAGAGAGTCTTTAGGGGTCATTACAACATTGGCGGTAAAAGCCGCTTACCGGCGTGCAGAAGACCGCCAACACACTGCCGCGGAATTCCGCCACAGCTATTATGACCCACATCTCGAAATCTGACAAAATCCAGACACCCACACAAGTCCGCCACACCAAAGGTCAGTAATAAACTGGCAAAAACAAAACATCCACCGTCACGCCAACAGAAATACGCCCACACTATCACGACCCACGAATCCACGCGGCAGTCTTTCAACCGCGATATTCCATTGGCGGTACACACCGCCGTGCTCAAAATACACACACTCTTAAAAAACACAACCACATTGGACAATTCAAAATACACACACCTGATACACATACACACACCATTCCCACACACCCAATACAATATAAAACACACACCCATATCACCCACAAACCCCTACGACAAAAACACAGAAAGAAGGCCAGAGAGAGACACTACAAACTACTACCAAGCATCCACAGGCACACAACACAATCACCCACACTACTTCCACACACAAAACACCACACACCACTACATATCACCACACTTATCACCACATACACCACCCCACACATCACCTACACCACCCCATGGCACGGCAAAGGCACCCCAGGTTCTCGGAGGAGGAGCTCAGGGTCATGGTGGAGGAAATCGTCCGGGTAGAGCCACAGCTATTTGGAGCACAGGTGCAGCACACCTCAATTGCAAGGAAGATGGAGCTATGGAGAATAGTCGACAGGGTCAACGAAGTGAGACAGCACCCAAGAAATCGGGACGACATCAGGAAGAGTTGGAACGACCTACGGGGGAAGGTGCATTCCGTGGTCTCAAGACACCACATCGCGGTACAGCGGACTGGCAGGACCCCCACCTCCTCCCCCACAACTAACAACATGGGAGGAGCAGGTCTTTGGAGATTCTGCATCCTGAGGGCCTCGCAGGAGTCGGTGGAGGAATGGACTCTGGTAAGTCAAATCTTAACTTTCATATCCCCCACCCTACCTGCATGCTATCACAGACCCCCACCCTCGCCCCCTCCCCTATCACTCCAACTCTTCACAAATGTACTAATAACACAAACCACACATCCCAACACCAAGCCCTGCATGACACAACAAAGCATGGACATCCATCACTAAAACATGCCCACTGCACATACCCATAACACCCCCCTCAACCATAATCACACAAGCCCCCACACAGAAATGCTAGCACTGGGGTACACGGTCACCCACCCATTGCACACCATGACACACACAGATGCAATAATCATGCTTTTACACCACTGCAGGACCACTACCCAACGTCACCAGACAGGAGGGTCCAGACATCTCCACCCCACCCACTGAAGAGGCCCACAGTGATGACAGCAGCTCTGTCCAACTGGATCCAGATGACCAGCCCGGACCATCGTGGGCCTCAGGACAGTCGGTTCCCCACACCCAGTCACAGGCCACCACAGACCTTCCACCCTCTGGTAACACCAGCACAGTACCCACCCAGCGGGCACATTCCTCCGTCCCCAGGACACGTCAATCAGCTGTGTGTCCACCACTACAGGGAACCCAGGATAACCTACCACCCCAACAACAACAGGGACCTGGGGGCAGTGGTAGTGGGCACACGGTCCAGGGGACGGAGGCACAGGAACACAGGGGAACTGGGAGGGCTGCTGTGCGACAGGGGGCGGACAGGCCTAGGGAACCCACTCTCCATGGGGCCCTCTCCTCCATCATGGGAGCATACCACCACTCCCAGGAGACGATGACAATGGTACTGGCCAAGTTTCAGGAGACCCAGCGCAGGGGGAACTGTATTTGGGCTTCAGGGAGGAACTCAGAACCATCAGCTCCGCCCTGGGCACCATCGTAGGGGTGCTGAAGGAAATACTTAACACCAGGAGGGACACTGTGGCACTACAAGGGGCCCCTGACACTAGCATGGACGATGAACTGCCCACCACCTCCGCCGGCACTAGTGGACAGGAGGCACCAGCACCCCACCCCCTGCAGATGGAGAACCACCCCGCAAACTGTCCCTGAGATCCAGGAACAAGACAGAGCACAATGCCAAGACCCCCGCCAAGAAATGAGACCACCCTGATTGTAAACCCACTGTCCCACTTTGCCGCCCTGTCCATATTTAAACTGCCCCAGCTCCACTTCCTATGCCCATATGGGCAATGCACCTGTGAGACTAATAGACTGGACTCTGCCATGGACATTCCTCCATCATCACCCCTCACCATGTTACAACCCCCCTCCAATATTTAGCACTTCAATAAACACCCTTGAAGCACAAAACAATCTGGAGTCAGTCTGTGATTTCGAAAATGTGTATTAGCAATTTCAGTGTCAAAATGCTCTTTCAAATGTAATGTCAACATACCTATGTCACACATCTCAAGTCCATGAGGAATCTAAGTAGATGACACACGTTGGAAACCACACCTGTGAAACCGTAAGGGAAATGTACAACTCAGTTACCATATACTGGTTGAAACGACAGACAGGATAGAGGTAGAAGTGTGAAAGTACTTGTAGTAGGCAGGAATGTGTTTTCACCTGTGTGTCACTGGAAATATTGCTGGATAACTGAGTCCCTGTTGTCAATGTTTTCTTCCTCCGCTTCCTCCTCATCACTGTCCACAGTCTCCACAGCTGCCACAACACCGTCATCTGGACCATCCTCCTGCAGAAAAGGCACCTGTAGTCGCAAAGCCAAATTATGAAGCATACAGCAGGCCACGATGATCTGGTACACCTTCTTTGGTGAGTAGAATAGGGATCCACCTGTCATATGGAGGCACCTGAACCTGGCCTTCAGGAGGCCGAAGGTGCGTTCGATCACCCTCCTAGTTCGCCCATGTGCCTCATTGTAGCGTTCCTCTGCCCTGGTCCTGGGATTCCTCACTGGGGTCAGTAGCCATGACAGGTTGGGGTAACCAGAGTCCCCTAATAACCACACCCGGTGCCTCTGGAGTTGACCCATCACATAAGGGATGCTGCTATTCTGCAGGATGTAGGCGTCATGCACTGAGCCAGGGAACATAGCATTTACCTGGGAGATGTACTGGTCTGCCAAACATACCATCTGTACATTCATCGAATGATAACTCCTCCGGTTCCTGTACACCTGTTCACTCCTGTGGGGGGGGACCAGAGCTACATGGGTCCCATCAATGGCACCGATGATGTTGGGGATATGTCCAAGGGCATAGAAGTCACCTTTCACTGTAGCCAAATCCTCCACCTGAGGGAAAACGATGTAGCTCCGGGGGTGAGTACAACATCATTCAGCTGACTTTGCGCGCAGTGAAGGTGTCTGGGTGGGGGAGGAGGGCTGTGGTTTTCCCTAGGCCAAGGCGAGTTCCGTAGGCTAGGCCCCTCCATAATGCAGGCCATGTGGCACCCCACCCAACCTCTGTAGAGTGGCAAGTACAGGTATTCATGCCCCTGTGTCATCTATGTGTGCAGATGTCGACCATAGCCATGTAGGCCATATCCCAGGAATTGCGTCTGTAGAGCCCAGCAGCGCGACGTAGTGCAGGCGGCTGTTGTGTCTGTATTGTCCGCCAACTGTAGCGGTAAGCCATGCACTCAACCTGTCTTTCTTCTGTCGTCGTCCCCCCCTTTTTGAGGTCTCCCTTTTCTTGTGTGCATCAGCATCATCAGGCGGAGGTACAGTGGCACCGGAGCACGAGGGAGCTGCATCCCACATGGCCTTGGAGGGCCGCACCACGGACTCAGAATACACCAGTGGGACGGAGGGCGAGGGGAGCACCACGGCGGTCACAGGATCTGCAACCAGTGACACGGACTCGTCCTCTGATGGGAGCTCCCTTGTGGTGGTGGCAAAATCTGCACCCCCCACTTCTACAGGTACAGCTGCCACCCACCCTACCAGCACCACCCTCCCAGCAGCCCCTCAGCCTTCGCCCCGTGCCCGCTCATCCAGGAGGGTGGGCATCACCTTCGCCCGTGGCACCTCAGCCCCTGCCCTGTCACCTCTGCTGCCCTCAGTGAGGAGGCCATTGACCTCCTCAGGTCCCTCACTGTTGGGCAGTTTACCATTTTGAATGTGATCCAGGGTGTAGAAAGGGAATTGCAACACACTAATGCATTCCTGGAGGACATTCCTTCTGGTCAGGCTGTCCTTCATTGAACCCTGCAAACTGTGGCCTCAGCACTGATGGCAGCCATGGTCCCTGTGTCTAGCCTCCCCCCTCCAACTTCCTCCACTCAGACCCAATCCCCTGTACCTCTGCCTATCCCAAGCACACCATCAGACCAGCATGCACACACCACAACACACAAGGGAAGCTCAGGCAAACTTAAGCACCACACATCCCACAGGCACTCACGCAAGCATCACACACATACAGACACACCAACATCCACTGCCTCCGCTGTGTCCCCCTCCTCGTCGTCTCCCTCCTCCCTCCCAGTCTCGTCTACACTCACACTTGCATGCACTACCACTATAGCCACTATATCCCGCACCAGCACACCCACCACCACACCCGCTCACGAGCACTCACCACCCCCACTACCATTTCCACGTCCCCTGTATCCTCTCCCAGTGTGTCTGTGACGCCCCCTCCGAAGATACACAAACGCAGGCACACACACACCCAACAGCCATCCACCTCACGACAGCCTCCAGCCCATGCACCTGCACCCAAATCCACAAAACTTACACCTTCTACAACCACCACCTCTTCCTCCACTCCCAAACCCCCTCCATCAACCCGTCCCAGTGTCTCCCAAAAACTTTTCCTGGCCCCCCTTAACCTATTTCCCACCACACCCCATCCAACTCATAGGTCCTGTACTAGCACCTCAGCCAAAAAATCTCCGGGACCAGTGGTGCCTGTTGTTGCAGGTATGTGGAGTGCACTGGCCACCAGGCCAGCCAGTGTGGCACGGAGCCACAGCACAGCCAGCCCCCCTTGTGAAGCACCAGAAGTTGGACAGTGCCCGGCGGGAGAGGGGGAAGGCTCCAGCCAGCAAAGCTGCTCACAAGGGTCCCGGGGGGAGTGTCGACTCAGCTGTGGCTCCTCCCAAGGTGGGGAAGGGGCAGAAGAAATCTCCAAAGTCTGGGAGGAGCAGCACGGCCATCATCCCCGCTGCCCAGGAGGCCACCGCCAGCCCCATCGTCACTGGCCAGGAGGCCACCGCCAGAGTCACTGCCCAGGAGGCCAGCCCCATCGTCACTGGCCAGGAGGCCACCGCCAGAGTCACTGGCCAGGAGTCCAGCTCCATCATCAGTGACCAGGAGGCCACCGCCAGAGTCACTGCCCAGGAGGCCAGCCCCATCGTCACTGGCCAGGAGGCCACCGCCAGAGTCACTGCCCAGGAGGCCAGCCCCATCATCAGTGGCCAGGAGGCCACCGCCAGCCCCAGAGTCACTGACCAGGATGCCACCGCCAGCCCCATCGTCAGTGGCCAGGAGGCCACCGCCAGCCCCAGAGTCACTGCCCAGGAGGCCACCGCCAGCCCCAGAGTCACTGGCCAGGAGGCCACCGCCAGCCACAGCCTGCTGGCCAGGAAGGCCCCGCAAGCCACAGCCCAGCTGACCCATGAAGGACCGCCAGCCACAGCCCTGCTGGGCAATGAAGGACAGCCTTGGCAAGCACCGCTGAACAGGCCAGGTACCGCTGAACAGGGCAAAGACCGCCATTAAATGCACCGCTGAACCGGTCTGACACTGGCAACGCAAGCACCGCTGAACAGGCCAGGGACCGCAGAACAGGGCAAAGACCGCCATGGAATGCACCGCTGAACAGGTCTGACACTGGCAACACAAGCACCGCTGAACAGGCCAGGTACCGCTGAACAGGGCAAAGACCGCCATGGAATGCACCGCTGAACAGGTCTGACACTGGCAACTCAAGCACCGCTGAACAGGCCAGGGACTGCTGAACAGGGCAAAGACCGCCATGGAATGCACCGCTAGCCCATTTGGGGCAGGGGCAGTGATGCAACTGGGACCGTCACGGGGTGTGTGCTGCACTCTGGGCACCAGTCCCCCTCCAGCACCAGTGGAGACTGTTATCCACTTGAGAGACTGTGGCTTTGCACTCCCCAGGATTGAACAGCGGACAAACCACCCACTGTAGAGACTTGAGAGACTGTGGCTTTGCACTCCCCAGGATTGAACAGTGGGCAAGCCACCCACTTGTGAGACTTGAGAGACTGTGGCTTTGCACTCCCCAGGATGGTACAGTGGGCAACCCACCCACTGCAGAGACTTGAGAGACTGTGGCTTTGCACTCCCCAGGATATGGCAGTGGGCAAACCACCCACTGTAGAGACTTGAGAGACTGTGGCTTTGCACTCCCCAGGATTGAACAGTGGGAAAGCCACCCACTTGTGAGACTTTAGAGACTGTGGCTTTGCACTCCCCAGGATGGTACAGTGGGCAACCCACCCAATGCAGAGAATTGAGAGACTGTGGCTTTGCACTCCCCAGGATATGGCAGTGGGCAAACCACCCACTGTAGAGACTTAAGAGACTGTGGCTTTGCACTCCCAAGGATACATCAATGGGCATGGAGCCCCCTCGTGGATCAGGCGTGGTGCACTCATCTGGCTGAGGTGCCCCCCTTCCCTTCTCCCTGAGGTGCCTGTTGTATTTCTATCCGATACCCCAGCAGTGTTCTCTCCATCATGGTCGGGGATCTTGTGTGGGCCTCGCCCATACCGTGTGGGCCCAGTGTTCAACGGACTTAAATGGAGCACTACCTGGACTACTATGCTTGATGTATATTTTGTTAATGGTGTATATATATATATATATATATTTTTGCCTACTTGCTTTTAATATATTACAATGGTTACACTCATTTTCTTTGGTCTTTGCATTCTTCCGGGTGGTGTGTGTTGTAGTGGGTGAGGGTGAGGGTGTTGCGTGTTGCCTGTGTCCCTGTTTTTTCCCTCCCCCCTCCCCTGTGTCGTAGGTGCATTACTCACCGTGGTCTTAGCCGCCGGCGTTCGTGCTCCTGGTAGAGGAGCAGGAAGACTATTGCAGGGAGAATTTGGAGTTCTGGATCCATGGTGTCCTCATTCCTCGTGGGGTGTGCAGAGGTGAGCGTTTTCCCTTCGGAATCCTGTTTCCGCTGTGTTTTTTTATCCGCGGTGAATCCACCCCGGAAAGGTGGTGGATTGGTAGGTTGTGATACTGTGGGCGGTACTTTGTCTCCCGCCTGTCTGTTGGCGGTAACCGCTGCGCTGTTTGTTTGTACCGCCGTGGCGGTCGGAGTGTTAAAGTGGCTGTCTTTGTTGGTGGTTTCCGCCATGGTCGTAATTGCAAAATTTTTACCGCCGGCCTGTTGGCGGTCTTACCGCCGCTTTAACACCGACCGCCAGGGTTGTAATGACCACCTAAGTCTGGTTCCAATCAAGTCATATATCAGATCACGTGCCAGCTCATCATATCTTGCAATGAGTGCAACACACAAGAGACAATCACACAACAGCTGCAAACACAACACATAACAGACATTTTCACACTTACTGGATACGTATGGGTCCCCAAATCGAGCCACTTCCCCGATGGTATAGGGGGCCGGTCCACCTGTAAGACATGGAAAGGAGATATATGCTCAATGTCTGATCACTGTACAAACGTGTGGACAACATATCACAGTGTGTGACATTTTATATGAGTGAGCTGCCGATCCTGCATGTAGACACTCCAACAGTCATACCACTGCAAACTTGCATTGCCCTGACACTCCAGTGAGTGATAGACACACATATGTGCACATGCACTGGCCCTAACAATCATGTGGTGCTAAACCTGACTACAAGATTTTGTGGCTAATCCATTTCATATGATACTCCATGTCATGATTTGTAATTGGGTGATAATTGCAATGGCACTTCTCTGGTGCACTGCAATACAAGTGACTCAGATATTGTGGTTTGTATTTTATTGTATTGTATTGTAATCGTATTTATATAGCGCTTACTACCCCTGACGAGGCTTCAAAGCGCTTTTCGATGAGTAGCACGCTACTCCGGTACCCAACAAGAATTAGTGATGGATTAGTATAATTTAATAAGGAGTACAGTTTTAGTATTATTATGAGTTAATTTGAGTTGCGGATATGAGAGTTTGTTAGTTAGATTGACTAGAGTAATGGAGGGGTGGAGGAGGAAAGAAATCCAGAAGTGTTAGTTGGGAGTTTATCCTTCATTTACTCAATCCAAAGGCTTGAGATGAATAAAAGGGGGGCGGAGGGGAAAGAGGATGTGGAAGGGTTAGGGAGAGCATAGTAGCAGGGTGAGATGAATGCAGGAGAATTTAGTAGGGTTGTGTGGGAGGTCACAGAGGTAGAGTGAGGTTTGGTGAGTTAGATGTGGAGGTGGAGGGAAGAGCTTAGGCAGAGATATTTAGGAGATGAAAGTGGTCGAAGGGATTTGGGATGAGTCCGAGGGAGAATGGAGGATAGTTTGATAGAGACATGACATAAGAGTGATGAGTAGATAAGTGTGATAAAAAGAGAGCAGAAATTCATAGATATCTAGTATAACAACCCCCAAAAAAAAGCCATGCAATGATCCACAAACATGCCAGGCACAGAAACAACATATACACATACATACATATATATATTTATATTTATACACACACACACATGAGTACACACACATATGCACATACAATACATAATTAGAATCATGGGTAAAAAAATACTTAGTCATCCATCCATCATCCTGGTAAAAGCCGGGAATTTCTTTACCTACTTCGAGGGTGGACGGGGTGTGGCTCAGCGGGCGGAGCTTACAGGTGCTTTATAAAGGGAGAACCTTCTACTCTGTGTCTCCAGCAGAGGAAGATAGAACCTGCGCGTCTCAGTCAGATACAGATTATGCTCCAGTACATCATCAGTACACCTCCAGGCAGGATTCTAGATCTTTTCTGCTATGGGATCTCTGAGCGCACAGCCTTGCTTTATCTTTGCCAAGCCCAAGAGTTAGGGTGGCTTGTCCTTTCCAGAAGGTGAGCTTCAACTGCGGTATCTGCTGCGTTTATATTGTACACTAGGGGTACGTGATGGGCCATGGGGTAAACGTCTCCAGCAACCTTGTGTGCCTTTGGCAATGTTATTGTTACTAGTGCGTCTTTGTGGAGATGTCCTCGTGCTTCTGCGCATCAACAGATATTGTGGTTTGTACATCAAGGGGCAATGATTAACTGTGTGATGGACATGTGGGTCAATTTTCAGTCAGCAATTATTGTGCATTCAGTGGTCCATAACAGAAGTGTCACAGTTGTATGTAGGTAACAAATGCCCCATGGGCAGGGTCCCCTAAGCCATATATGCCCCCTATGCCAACATGATGACAGGGATCATGCGTGTGTAATGATGACAATGTAGCACTAAAAATGGATATCCCACTTTGATGTCCCACAACTGCGAAATATGGTATGCTGACAGTGTCTCAGCTGATGATCATTGACAGAATGTATGGGCACAGGTGTAGTCATTACACCTGAAATTTGTCACTCAGGTCCATATGTACCTATATCAGGTTGTGCGATTCACATATTGCAAGACTTATCAACTAGCTATTAGCAAGTAGGATGATTTGAGGTAGTACACTTAAAATGACACTGTTTGCAATTCAAAAACGGAGTAGAAAATGACCTACCTCTTGAATAATGACGAGGTAGGTCTCATTTTGCAAACCCCTGGGAATGGCGGCACTCACAGGGATGCTGGCCTGCTGGGCTCAGCAGACCACCATGTCTGTGACTGCTTTCATATTGGGATATAAATATTTGTTTAATTGCAGCCTTATTTCAGCAGGGGTGAACAGAAAGTATTTTAAAAACATATTTTATTACTGGGAAAAAAAATTGGAAGCAGTCAGTGGTCCATGGCACAACTTCCTGCTCTGAAATTTGTTTTGGCCATGCATTCACAAAGAGGAAGGGATTCCATGGGGACCCCTCCCCTTTTTCAAATGGGTTAGCTCCAACTTGAAACTAATGGTAACTGCAATTGCTTAGTGCCAGCATTTGCGCCAAAGAAAAAAGCAAATAGCCGCCTGTGACTCGATAATAGGAAAGGAATGCCTATTCCTAATGCCACTTGAAAACCCTGTTTTGTGATTGTGCAATGTGATGGCAGAATGGCAAATTTTGGGTTGTGCATTTGAATGAATATTTGTCCTGACGTAAACAAAAAAATTCAATAAACTATGCCGTTTGTGAAAGTTATAAATAGCTTGGTACATATGGCCCTGAATAATAGTCGGACATGGCTCAATGAAACTATGCACTGCATTGTTAACATGTATAAACATGTGTAATACATCTCAGTACTGGTACTCTAACAGTTTGTTCAACTTGCAATCCACATGGCCACAAACATTGCATGCAGCACGTCAAGACATCTGCTACTGTCACTCAGGAGCATTCTACTGTGCATATTTGTCAATGTGATACTCACCAACAGGGCCACTGATCACCACACCCAGGTGGTCCAGCAGGTCCTGTTCTCGTGCCACCAGGTCAGCCCAGCGATGCTTCAGCTGGTGCTCATTCCACGAGGTGTTAAAGACTCATTTCAGGTGGAAGAGCACCTTCGCCCAACACAGTCGCCTTGCCTCCGTGTGATACCTCTGTATCACACCGTCCCCTGCCTCCGGCATCATTGGAAGAAAGTGGCACACCTGCCACACAAATTCCTCAAGCTCCTCCTCACCCATGCGGCTCAGCCTCACCCTTCCTGAAATGGTACAGTACAGTATTTAGAAAAGAAAATGAAAAATAAAGAACAATAAATTTGAAAAAAGGAATCTTACAAACCCAAGTTACAGACCCCAACTAACCCAACTAATCTAACCCCCAAACAGACACCCAACAGTACAAATGCAATTCAGACAACAATAACATACACAAAAACACTTATACAGGTACAATATACAATAAGGATACACCAAATGACAAAAGATAGACCACACAAGATACAATATACACAATCCACAAGAGAGCAACACCAACACACAGCCACACCGTCAAGAAAAATCACAGACTGCAAAGTGAAAGTGAAAGTACACCCACTGTACCATGTCTGTGAACAGGATTTCCTATTACACCACTTCCTGTCCCCTTTGCGCCCCGTTTTACATCTTGCATGTATTTTTTTGATGCATACGTAGTTTACGTGAATATATTCAACACATAACCTACATGTCCAGCAAAATACCACACATTACAGGGAAACTACTATTTTTATGGATATCTGCATGCGTGGGGTGCGCTGGTGGAATTAACGCTTGGGAACCATTGATGTTTAGCATGCGTTTGCATGTTTTTTCAGCGCACTTGCATCAAAATTTCTGACTCAAACTGTGTTTGCGTGATTTTTAATTATTGAACATACATGCAGCCTGTATCTTGACGAAGACAGGATGGTATGGCCTGCAGTGTGTGTTATAGTGTTTGGCCACATGTGGTAGACCATGCAACTGCGGCCCACATTCTCCTGTCTCTGCACAGGATTTCCCATTTATATTTCTGACGCAAACGCAGAGCAAAGTTAGGAAATTCAAATGGAATTTGTAGGTTTCAACTGATTTTGCGTCAATAAATTATAGCAAGGCTGTGCTACAAAAGTATAAATCATGGCCTGTGTGTTTAGTGTGTGAATTGACTGTTACAACTATATGTGTGCTTCGGATGGAACAGCATGCAATACATTTGGCGTAATGTTCATGTATGAATCAGTTACAAATGGGTATCAACATCAGATGGCAATCAATGATGTACAACAGTCATGATATGTGTATGTAATATGTGTCGACTCATTTACTGTGTGTAGCTGTTTGACTTTGGGGACGTTACATTTCCCACAACAAACAATACACAGGGAAGATCGAGGATGGCTGATGAGGGCTATGTCGGATATGTTACCCCTCACATGTCATTAATTGTTGGCTATGACTTCATGGTGACTTGTATGTAAGCTACTCATATGTGGGGCATTTTTACATGTTTGGTAGGTACAGTGTTTGCGACACCGAGCCTCAATTCCAATCATAAAATTGTTATGTACACATCAGTTTGACTACAGTAAATTACCTATGTTCCTCCTGTGACTGTGGTGGACCTGAAACCCTGGCTGCATGTGTTCACATATTTTCAGAGGTGTATTGCACAAAGTGTCCAGTTCAAGTGTGTGGGCATGTGTACCCTGTGTCAGTATTGGGCTCCATGGTGTTACAGTTTTGTGCACCTCTAGTCAGGAGTCTGGTGGGGCAACCCTTGAGTTCACAGAATATCTTTCAAGGCAGATTTGTCCTAAAGCAGAAGATCAGCTAAAGTCACACAAGGGGATAGGGCAGCTATGGTACGGCAGATAGTACAGAAGAGTGAATACAGAGCAACCTTAGTGTGGACAAATATGTAACGGGTCAGTAATGGACAAACATGCACGGCTCATCTCTACATTTGTACTCAGGGTGTAAGAAAGTAGCCTCTTACTAGCCTTGTTACCCCCACTTTTGGCCTGTTTCTGAGTGTGTATCAGTGTGTTTTTACTGTGTCACTAGGATCCTGCTAGCCAGGACCCCAGTGCTCATAGTTAAAACCCTATTTGTCAGTGCGTTTTGCCTGTCTCACTGGGATCCTGCTAGGCAGGACCCCAGTGCTCATAGCTTGTGGCCTATGTGTGTGTTGTCAGTAGTGCTTAACTGTGTCACTGAAGTTCTGCTAACCAGAACTTCAGTGCTTATGCTCTCCCTGCTTCCAAATTAGTCACTATAGTTTAGTGACTTAATTTACCAATTCCAATTGGCAGACTGGACCCCCCTTATAAGTCCCTATTATATGGAACCTTGGTACCCAGGGCATTGGGGTACCAGGAGATCCTTATGGGATGCAGCATTTCTTTTGCCACCCATAAGGAGCTCAGACACACCCTTTCACAGGACTGCCACTGCAGCCTGCATGAAATAGTGCACACACTATTTCACAGGCATTTTCACTGCACTTAAGTAACTTACAAGTCACCTATATGTATAACCTTCATTTACTGAATGCTAGGTGCAAAGTTACTAAGTGTGAGGGCATCCTTGCACTAGCAAAGGTGCCCGCACGCTGTCCAGGGACAAATTCCCAGACTTCGCGAGTGCGGGGATACCATTACACGCGTGCAATACATATGGGTCAATACCTATATATAGCTTCACAATGGTAACTCCGAATATGGCCAGGTAAGGTGTCTAAGATCATGGAATTGTTCCCCCACTCCAAATCTGGTATTGAGGGGACAGTCCCATGCATCCTGGGGGCTCCAACATGGACCTGCAGTACTGCCAAACTAGCTCCCTGAGGCTTGCCCTGCAGCTACAGCTGCCCCCACCTCACAGACAGGGTTCTGCCCTCCTGGGGTCTGAGCAGCTCAGTCCCAGGAAGGCAGAACAAAGCATTTCCTTTGGGAGGAGGGTGTTACACCCTCTCCGTTTGGAAATAGGTGTTACAGGCTTGGGAGGGGTAGCCTCCCAGAGCCTCTGGAAATGCTTTGAAGGGCGCAGATGGTGCCCTCCTTTCATAAGCCAGTATGCAATGGTTCATGGACCCCCATTCCCTGCTCTGGCCTGAAACTGTGCAAAGGAAAGGGGAGTGACCACTCCCCTGTCCATCACCACCCCAGGGGTAGTGCCCAGAGCTCCTCCAGTGTGTCCCCGTGTTAGCCATCTTGTTTTCAAATGTGTGGGGACACTCTGGAGATCTCTGAGTGGCCAGTGCCAGCAGGTGAGGTCAGAGACCCCTCCTGATAGGTGCATACCTGTTTAGGTAGCCAATTCCCCTTGCAGGGCTATTTAGGGTATCTCCTGTGGGTTTATCTTCAGATTCAGCTAGCAAGTTTTCATCAGGAATCCTCTGCAACTTCTGCTTCATCTTCTGAACTCGGATCAACCGCAGACTGCTCCAGGAACTGCTGTAACTGCAACAAAGTATCTAGAAGGGCTACTTTGACTCTATACTTCAGCTCCAGCCAGGAACTGCAACGGTTTCCATGGTGTGCACACTCTGGGGTCTCCCAGTCTTCATCCTGCACCAGAAGGACTGAAGAAATCTCCAGTGGAGTGACAGAGTCACTTCACTGCAACAGCAGGCACATTCTAAGATGATGACCGGTTCTCATGGACTCCTCTCCTGGTGATGAGCATGCTCCTTGGAACACAAGGGTGGAACCCTTCGACACAGACTGTCCTAAAGTCCAGCTGTCCGAATTTGGAGGAGATAAGAGCTTGCCTTCCCCATTTGTGACAGTAACCCTGTGCACTGTGCCACCTTCACCTCTTGAGGCGTCTGTGCACTATTTGTAAGAATCACTTGTGCACAGCCTGGCCCAGGCCCCCAGCGCTCTACCCTGCAATGCTCAACTTGCTGAGTTGTTCTCTGGCGGCGTGGGACCTTCTTTTGTAGTGCTGCAGCAACCACAATTTGCACCTTCTTAGTCCCGGTGTCCTGGGACCTCCGTGGGTGCTGCCTGGTCATCTGTGGGTTCTCTCCAGTGTTGGGAGCCCCCTCTGCCTCCTCAGTCTGAGGTGAGGCCCCCAGGTCCCTCCTGGGTCCAGGCAGCACCATTTTGAAACAATCCACGACATTGCTTGAACCAAGGGTTGTTGGATGAATCCAGTGCTGCAACTCACCTGCATCCAACATCTCCACGTGGGACATCCTTTTCATCATGCAGGAACCCGCAGCCATCTTCTTTGGTGCTCTTCTGCAGACTTCTTCCAACTGGAGAATCCTCTTTTGCACCACCTTCTAGGTTGGCAGGGGCTCCTGTCCTTCCTGGAATCTTCAGTGACTTCTGGACTTGGTCTCCTCTCTTTACATGTCTTCAAGTCCAGGAATCCACCATTTGTTGCTTGCAGTCTTGCTTGGTTCTTGCAGTAACTATAATCACAACTCGTAGTGTGTCCTGAGGAAACTTGCTGTAATTTACTCCTGCTTTCCCGGGGACTGAGGTGGGGTATTTACTCACCTTTGTGGTTTTCTTACAATCCCGGCGACCTGCTACCCACTACACTTGCCTAGGGGGGAATTTGTGATTCGCATTCCACTTTCTTAGTATATGGTTTGTGTTGCCCCAGGCCAATTTCTTCCGATTGCATTCTATGGTATTTTCTATTGTTTGCACTATCCTATGACTATTTACTTACCTGATTTTGGAGTCTAGTGTACATATTGTGTATAATACTTACCTCCAGAAGGAGTATTGCCTCTAAAATATTTTTGGCCTTGTGTCACTAAAATAAAGTACCTTTATTTTCGGTAACACTGAGTATTGTCTTTTATGTTATATAAGTACTGTGTAACTATAGTGATATTGCAGGAGCTTTGCATGTCTCCCAGTTCAGCCTAAGTTGCTCTGCTGCAGCTACCTCTATCAGCTTACGCTGATAGAACACTACTACATTTCACTAATAAGGGATAACTGGACCTGGTATAAGGTGTAAGTACCCAAGGTACCCACTACAAACCAGGTAAGCCTCCTACATAGGGTAGGGCTCAGAACTTCCCACAGCAACAGGGAACGCCAGTGCCTCTGTGCAGATTAATCTTACAGCTAGTCACCATGCAAGCCCCATCGAAAGGTGGCGGCAGAAGTAACTGTGTGTCTGGACCCTCAGGGCATAAACATAGATTGTCCTTACATACACAAGACTAGCCCTTGTTTCTCTGGCTGGAGACACAGTAACAAATCCAGGAATACAGCCGTAGCACACTGTCATTGTTAGGCACTAATGAATGCATGCAAAACTAGACAAAGGATGGGGGCTGGATTAGCCTCCTGGAAACCAGGTGCCAGAACAAATACAAAATTAAACAATTCTATACAGTTGAGGACTGATAGTACACTTACCAGACACAATACCCCAAGAGGAAACGGAGGGCAAGGGAACCAACTAGGAGGCAAATGCAGGCACAGGGAACATGCTCTGGGTGAAGCAAAGATTGGAACAGGTCTGGCTAACAGGAAGCAGGCTCTGTCAATAACCAACATGAACAAGGCTGAAGAACAGGGAGCATAGTCTGACTGGAACAAGCAGGAACAGCACTCTGTAAACAGAGAGCAGTTTCAGGAGTAATCAGGACTATAACACAATCCAGCAAAGGCTCTGGTACACAAATGAATTGTACTCCAATGCACGACAAGGAGCTTCAGGGAATGGCAGCTTCTTAGCAGTTCAAGGCAGCAGAAAGGCTAGGGCAGAGTCCAATGGCTGGGCTGCACGGGAGAGCTCACAGGTGTGCGCAGCTTCAGTCTCTCACAAGTCCTGGAGGAGAGAATCCAGTGTAAGGGAACAACCTGACGTTTCCCATAGGTAGCTATGGACAGAAGATTACAGGTCTTACCGACTACTAGGCAGTACATTATGGGACCTGAAGTCCATGCAGGCTAATGTAGTTGTTCTATAGCATGCTATATAGAAAAGGGAAGCAAACAGGAGTCAGAATGGGAGTCTGGGTGAGTGTCAATGATGATTCCCGGGGTACAGATAGTCCATTTACAGTGCTCCCTAGAGAAGGGAAGGCAGAGACTTAACACATGGCAGTGGCAGGACTTATCATCCGGGATGGACTGCGCAGGGCATGTGTTGTGACCATTGCTTGTCATACCTGGGACACTCATGCTATCCATTTTCAGGATTGATTCACCTCTTGCCACACAAGCTCCTTGCAGAGATGGCAAATGTCACACTTACTAATGTCAGGGGTCTCTTCATACATTCCTGTTATCAATGATATTTCACATCCACTGCCTCATATATGATGCGCTTATTTACCTTATGATTGAAGATGTCATAGTTGTGCGTCATGTGCTAAAGTAGAACATGTTGGCAACTTGGATGTCTGTCATATGCTGTGGTCCTATGATTTCGCCCTTCATATGTGAAATTGAAAAGATGTTTATTTTAAAAAACTGTGTGTGATGTTTGCTACACAATCATACGCATCACATGTGATGTTGCATCAGAAGTAGTCAGAATTGTCTTTGTGACATGCTCCCTGAGGTAATACTCACATTCCTAATGAACATGTGATGCATAAATAAGTACCCAGAGCAGGATTAAGTAATAAAGTGAGGTGTTTAATTACATATCGGAACAATGTGTTTATAGTGACTATTGTTGAAAAACGTTTTGATCTACCTGCTGTCTGCGACGCATTCCTGCAGCTGTGTTTGGATGTTCCCCGTCATTTTCCCTGGCATCATCTGCCTCCTCCTCCTCCTCAGGCAGTTCTTGTTCAGGTTCAGATAGGGGGTTGTTCCTCCTAACACAAATGTTGTGCTGGATGGCGCAAGTCAATATGATCTTGCAGACCATTTCTGGGGAATATAGGAGGCTGTCTCTGGTGATGTCCAGGCACCTCACTCTGGATGCCAAAGGTCCATTCGACAATGATGCGTGTCCTCCGATGTGCCTCATTATAGGCACGCTCTGCTGATGTGCTTGGGTTAGGGAATGGGGTCATGATCCATGGCTGGATCCCGTAACCCTGATCAGCTGAAAAAGAAAATACGAGTAAGTATTTTTTGTTGCTTGCACCAGGAATGTCATGTAGCATGGCAGTTGATATCTTGTGACTCATATGTGTTTGCTGCATTGTGTGAGATCCTGGGCTTCTGTGAGGTTCTTTCTGCATTGAGTTGTTTGACTTGACAACTTGCGTTTGTCTCATTGACCTGATATCTATGGTTTCGTTTCCAAACTGCAGTTCAGTGTGTATCTCCCCTGCATTGTGTACCTACATGTTTTAGTGTGCTTTCACTGGAGGGAACATGATACTTCCACACACACAATAGATTCCAATGTGCTGGTAAGATGGTTGCACTACATGGCATGGACATCCCATCCACTTAGACATATGTCATTGCAGATGAAAACCAGAAGTGAGGCCGTTTGATTAGGCTTGGTGACAATGCCCAACACATCTCCCTAAGTTGGCAGCACAGAGGTGTTCAGTATTGACATTGCACCATTGTCCCATGTGTGACTTGGTTCTATGTAGACCTTTGTGGTTCCCTCTGCCAATGGCTCATGTGCAACTGTGCACCCACAGTACTGAACTTGCTTCAGGGAACATGGATAACTGCCATGTGGAGGTGGATGTATCTGTACAGGAAGGGCCATCTCTGTGTACATCTGTTATTTTGATGGAGAATTGTCTCTCTTTGTGTGTGCAGCAGTGTGCAGTTTGCATTAGTGGCACATCAAAATGTGTTCATAGCACAGTCCACTTCCTTATTGACAGCTGGCAACGTCACCCCAGGAGTGATGTGTGATGTTGGAACTGCCTCAGTATTTCTATGTCATCTACATGTGTCAGCATCATCATGCTATGTGTCTCATGTGTTTGACCTGCAGAAACACACATTATACACCCCTTCCACAGTACCTATTGCTTGGAAGGGTGTGGAATTCACTGTGTGGCCTAATGTAATAGTAAATGGTTCATCTTCCAAGTTGTACTTCCAGTGCAGGCCATGTCATTGTCACTGTGTGCTTTGACATTGGCCCCTTGTAGCTCTAGGTTGCATCTATTGTTATTGGCAGCCGTCATTTGTCCATAGGTGTGTATTCCCATTGTGTCATGGTGTCCAACATAATTACCTGTGTCACACCTCAGTGTCTTCCTGCTCATGTGTCAATGTAATGGTGGGTGTATTGTGTGTCCTACAGGGTTGCTGTGCCGTGTGTATATTGCTAGGTTTATGGACTTACCGACAAGAACGCCATTGCCATATCGTCCATCCTATAAGTGCCGATTGATGGTGCTGTGACGAAAGATGAAGCAATCATGTACACTTCCAGGATACTTGGCCAAGATGATGGTAAACAATCACTGGTGATCAACTACGGCCTGCACATTTACGGAGTGGGTGTGCTTTCTGTTCTGGTATAGATGCTTGGTTGCAGCAGGTGGTACAATCCGGACATGGGTGCAGTCAATAGCACCAAGCAGATGCGGGAAGCCATGTATGTGGTAAAACCCCTGTTTTGTCTCCTGCAGCTTCTGCTGTGTGTTGGGGAAGCTGATGTGGCGGGGTGTGAGGAAGATGATGGCCTTTGGAAGGAAGGCAGAGAATGAGGACTGTGAAACCCCAGCAACCAGGGCACCCGTTGTTTGGAATGAGCCATTTGCTAACATGTGCAGGACAGCTAGCAGCTTAGTCACCTGTGGAATATTGTGTGGTGTCTGCAGGCTGGCTGTTATCTGTAGCTCAATTTGGCGCAGCAGCTGCTGTATGGCTTGCCAATTGAGTCTCCACCTCCGGATGATATTTTGTTGCCTGAGGCACAGGAGGGTTGTCCTGGTCCTGAAGACCCTATTCTGCCTTCTGCGTTGCCTTTGGGGTCCACGTTGGTGTGGTGGTAGCTGCTGCTGTTGGTCCTGTGCTCTGTGTCATCTGGCATGCTGCATGAGTAGCACCTCCATGTCGTCCTTCTTGAGCAATGATGTTGCTTGTGTGTATTTTCCTTAAGTAGTGGTGTGTTTGACCCATTTTAACGCCTGCCCTGACCCACGCTTTTGTGTCATTTTTCAGGTCTGCATCCCAAACGTGCGTCATTTTTGCCCTGGTGGATAAATATGGCGCACGGGTGTTTTTGGGTCATTTTTGGGACGGGAACACCTACTTTGCATCTCATTAATGCAAGGTGGTTTCACGCATCCTTAAAATGACACAAACTCGAATATTTTGATGCCAGATGGGTCTAGTGTCAAAATATAAATAAGGACTTAAGTTTGCACTTGATTTGTGTCAAAAAAATGGCGCTAATCTGGCGCAAACTTAGTATAAATATGATCCTAAATGTCTCAGACAGAATTGCTATATGTAATCACATGCCTTAGAAGTTTAGAGAGAACTAGCAGAATCAGCCATGGTGGCCAGTGGGGACTACGAGTCCCAGTGTGCCCAGGGCTCCAGGAGGAGTCTTCTGAGTGCTATAAATCTTTGTTGCCACATCCCAGTGTGCAGGATGTGCGTGGGCTGTGCCTCGGTGAAGCCCAGGCCCATCCTGTTGCCGTCAGTGCTCAGAAGAGGCTGAGCTGGGCCACCTGTCTTTAATTTGACTTTTGCTATTTTATGATGGGTATGATTCAATCAAATTGCAGCACAGACATATACGCCTCAAAAAATCCCCCTTAAACAGGCCTCTATTATTTTGTACTTAACATCTGCAGTGGTGGCACTTACCAAGGGAATACACAATGGGGGGACTGGGTCTGGGACAGATAAAACTCTGCTCAGTCTTTGCCAGTATGAATCAAGTGAGCACCTGAGTCCAGGGCCAGCAGTTGACAATTTGGATGCTCCACTTGTACAGGCCGAGGGGCGCTCAAAAGATGGTGAAGGCATCACAGAAAAGCGCACCATACATGAGGCCTCCCCACACAATGCTTTTCGATGGATCAAGCAGCAAACAGTGACACCGAAAAAACCAAGAAGGGTGCTAGGTATGAACCGCTAAATGGTGGTATGACACAAATGCCTAACAAGGGTTACGACCTTGCAAATGCCCAGAGCCACCTCAGTAGACTTATCAGGACTAACTGTGCTGGGACACCAGTAAAGAACTTTCCTGGAACCTATGCTAAAAATTCTCTGTGACAATGTTATGAAATTCCTGTCTACAACTATGGAGGGATTACAAGCAAGGCTGGGGGCTATAGAAGTCTCAATTACCAATCTGAAAGTACTGATAGAGGGAAGTCTGTTAACCCATCCCCCTTCATCATCACAGCGAGCATAACGCTAGCTGTGATGATGAAGTGAGTATTAGTACCAAGACTCATATTCCAGATAGCAGGTCTTAGGGAACAGCACTTTCAGAAACTTGGGAGGAGTCACGAGGGCCTAGGTCTGTCCCACATGAACACCTCAGCAGACCAACGTAATCCCAAAGGGGGACTGGGGAAGAAGGGTTCATCCATCATGATCTGAACTCTCCTAGGTTAACTTTAGGCCAGATTGATGGGGCTAATCAGGTGTCTTCGTGGGGCCCTAAAATGAAGCACAACGATTGGGTGGGCTGCTATACTAGATTGCATATCCCTCTGATTCAATGCTCCTAGTTGATGTTCTAGTGGGTGTGTCACCTCTGAAAGTGGGATGGTGGATTCAACCCCCAAAATAACACACAAAGTTAAACATTGGTGTAACAATGCTCTGGAGGATGGAACCTCTGTGACCCCAATATAATTATGGCAAGACAAATGGTTTGGGGAGGTCATAAAGAGAAAAGTGATGAAGAGGATTAAATAGTGCTTAGCCATAGGCAACCCAGGTATATAAGAGAGCTTTTACATCATAGATTAAATGACTGCAAACCTGCCACTGAGATTAGGGTCCTGCTTCTGAACTTTTTCTATTCACCAGAAAACTTTTATCAACCAAAGAAGAGTGGCTGCCTCTTGAGAACAAGTGCAGAAGTGTTGGGAGGTGGTCAAATTAGGCCTATCTCCATATCGAAAAGGTTTGAGCCACTAAGTGGGCTAGATTATAATGACTGACAAAACCCATCCTCTACAAGCGCCACACAGATCAGTGACAAAAGGAAACATGATAGGAGGAGTCCTTCGGACTGGGCACTGCTTCGAAAATAGCCAGCTTGAATATTGTGGGTTTAAACAATTAAAAAGGTGAGCAAAGGTGGCTCAATTTTATATCTTCCCAGTACATAGTGGTGATGCACGAAACCTGGGACACTGATAATTCTTTCTACATGGATTAGTTTTACGCTTTTTTCAAGGCAGTGATACCCTCAAATTAGGATCAAAATCCTCAACCTGGCTTTTATGGATCTTATGTCAGCTTTCGATCGAGTGAATAGATCCAAACTCTGGTCCATGCTGATTAGGCTGGTAGTGGACAGAAATATAGTAAACTTTTCACACAAACTCCACTTTTATCTTTTGGCATCAGTGAGAAATAACCTGGATGGCAGCTTGCCTGCATCTGTGAAAGTGCACAGAGGGATGAGACAAGGGTGTATTTTAGTGCCACTTTTATTCACCTTATATATCAATAATTTGTGTTTGACTTTATGTGTTGCCCCTCACTTCTATACACGGATAATGTGATCCTGATTGCTAGGATACCAGTGGGTCTACAGCATTTGCTTGACACTTTTATTGACTTTATGGATGTATTAGAACTGAATGCAAACTTTTCCAAATCACACACTATGGTGGTGGGATCAAAGAAACAAGACATGAAAAAATATAATGGAAGGTGGTACAGAATTGACTAGGGCGGGGTTCTCCAACATTTTCTGTAACAGGAACTACTTATGTTCAGTAGAAATCATCACAAGCTACTGATATTAGTGATGAAGCAGGGACCACCCCATCCACGATTGTCAGCAGTGATCACATCAGAGCATGCCTCTAAATAGGTAATACATAACAGCCATAGCTGCACACCCTCAGCACCAGAGTCTTAACACGAATAACACATCTCTGTTGGACCTTGCCCTTTTGCACGGTCATCCCCAAACTTTTGCCTCCTGCCTCCTATTTTTTCTGACCTCTTTTTATTGGTTTTAGAACTGTGGGCACCTTACCACTGCTGACCAGTACTAAAGTGCAAATGCTCTCTGTCTAAATTGTATTGGTGATTGGTTCCTCTATGGTTGACACATTGAATTTAATAGTAAGTCCCTAGTAAGGTGTACCAGAGCCCAGGGCTTGTAAATCAAATGCTGTTAGTGGGTCTGCAGCACTGATTGTGCCACCTACATGACTAGTCATGTAAACATGTCTCAGACCAGCCACTGCAGTGTCTGTGTGTGCAGTTTTAACTGCCAGTTCATCTAGGCAAGTGCACAAACTTGCCTGGACCAAACCTTACCTTTTACTACTTTTAAGTCATCCCTAAGTAGGCCCAAGGCAGCTCCATGGGCAGGGTGCAGTGTATGTAAAAGGTAGGACATGTACTGCTGTGTTTTACATGTCCTGTTAGTGAAATACTGCTAAGTTCATTTTTCACTATTGCAAGACCTATCTCTCTCATGAGGATTGGCTTGAAAATATATTTTAAGTGTCATTTCATACTGGGAACAGATCTACATTTGGATTTTGGTGTCTCTGAACTCATAATTTAAAAAAATGTCTTTTTGTGAGGTTGTTTTTTAGATTGGAAGTTTGAAAACACCATCTTTTAGAAAGTGGGCATTTGTTTGCTTAACCATGTTATGCCTCTCTCTGGCTGTGGAATACACACCTGAGTCAGACTGACAATTGGGCTGTTTGTGCATTCACCCTAGACAATCACATAAAGGGAGCTGAGGTATGTCCTGCATATCCTGATGGGTCTTCCTAGGCTAAAGTGAAGGAAAGAGCTGCCACTTGCACCTGAATAGCGCTGTGCCTCTCCTTACACAAAGCAGTCTCCATCCCCCATGAGTGTGTCTGGGGCAGGACAGGGAGAGGCAGGGCTGTGTGTTCCTTTGAAGTGTGCCTACTTCAAAGGCAGAAACGAGTATAAGTATTGGACTGCTGACCCCACAACTTCAGAAGACGTCTGGACAGAGGACATTTTGCCAAGGAGAAGAGCTTGATGCTTGAGGAAGATCTTCCACTCTGCCTGTTGCTTTGCTGTGCTGACCTCCTGCTGCTACTTCTGCCCTGATAGTGAAAGGATTGGACTTTTCTTTCTACATCCTGCTTTCCAAGGTTCTCCACGGTCTTGAACTGAGCTTGCCTCCTGTTAGAAGTCTCAGGGACATCAAAGACCTTATCTGCCAGCACCTGGACTTTCTTGCTGAAGGTCCTGACTTCCCAAGTGGTGCCAAATCCAGTTCCTGGGCCCTTGGAAGTGAGTTTTGGTGAAAAACAAGAAGAACCAGGCACATCCACTTTGGACGACTCCAGAACTGGTGCTGGTGCCCGATTCCACACCGCTACCTACATCCAAGGTGGTGGTCACCGCTGAAGTGCAACAATCATGACCGACGCTGCAGATCCAGTGCTGCTGGCTCGAAGCTGCTGCAACCCCTCTCAAGTCCTACACCATTGTGAGTCCTGAGTGCTGTGTCACCGATGTCCGTGACACCGACTTTGCTGCGGCGCCTCTGGCCCTCCTGGTGTGACCGGGACCATTGCGTCTTAACCTGCTGGATTCTTCAACCCTTCTGGATCATAAGGGACCGACGCCACACCAGCAACACTACATCACCTCCCCTACAACCGTAAGGAACCAAGGCCTCACCTCCCCTGCCTCGCAGTAAGGTACTAAAGCCTCACCTCCCCAGTAGCAGTAAGGAAGCCATGCCTCACCTCCCCTGTCTGACAGTAAGGAACTAATGCCTCACCTCCCCAGTAGCATCAAGGAACCAGTGGTGCACTGGTTCCAGCGATGCCTCACCTCCGTGACTCCGTGCAAAATCTTTGTTTCAGCATTTTCAAAGGTACTGCACCTGGGGGTCCATGCGACTCCGTGACTGGCACCGTACTCCCTTGTGAATGGTGTCAGACTGTTGGGAACGACTCCATCAACGATGTTATGATAGCCTCAGTTGGATCTAATATGCTTCTAAGTGCTTCATTGGGATTTGATCTTTAAAAATGTGTATCTTTACTTGTGTATGATGGATTTTTGTAATTTGTTCCTGTTTTACTCAGAGAAATACTGGCTATTTTTCTAAACTGGAGTTGAGTACTTTTGTGGTGTTTTCTCTGTGTTACTGTGTGTGTGTGTGTGTGTGTGTGTGTGTGCAACTACTTTACACATTGCCAATGAGATAAGCCTGACTGCTCCTGCCAAGCTACCAAGGGGATGAGCAAGGGTTGTCTTAGGTGTTTGACTCCCTTATCCTGACTAGGGTGATGGTCCCTACTTGAACAGGGTACAAACCACTGCTAAGTAGAGACCCCATTTCTAACAATCTCTTCACCTCAAATAATAGATTTAAATACATTTTTAAGATTCAACCATTTTCTCCAAACAATACCTTATGAGTACCGAAAATACACACATTATCATTTCAAATATATGCTTTTAAATTTTGTCATACATATAATAATTCAAACAAGCAAAAGCTTCTATAGAGGTAGGCTGGGCTGCACACAGGAGAGCTATTCACAGGGAGCTGGAGAGCTACTTGTTGCTCATAAGCTACTCGTTAAGACACCTGGACTAGGGTAACTATCTTTCCTTATCTGGGTTTCCTATTTGATGAGCTGGGTTCATGGGTACCCAAAAAGAAGGCTAAGAAAAATACTCTAAGAGTTGTGGCGGCGACTTTTGACTACACGAAAAGACTGGAAGCCAAACTCATACAGGCTCTGGTTAGGGTGTAGCAAGCATAATGTATTCATTTGGCAAGTTATGGGAATCCCCAGGGATTCTCTTCATATTTAGTCCTTTAAGAACTGGGCATGGGATACAACTCTGACCTTTTAGCACTTGCCCCTTTGAAGAGATGGATAAGGATATGGTCCAATTCAGACTTAGCGCTTTATCAGGTAGTAATTTATTATTGTCTGAATCAGGAGGGTGCACTCCATATCCCCTGGCGTAGCTATATTAAAAGCTTAACGGTCAAATTAGGAATCCCAGAGCTATTTGAGAACCCAAAGAGCATCCTAAAAAGAGATTTGCTAGGGGTTAAAAGACACTTTCTCTCATTTACAGTGGTGGAGAGAGAGGCAATAGAGTGTATCAAACCCTTGGTGGGTTTATAGTTTGTTAACAACCTGCGTAACAGTAGAGCCCTATTTACTTATGGTTTCAGTTCCCCACCACTGTTTTCTGCTGGTCACTGGCCATCCCACAAGGTCAATATTAGTAGATGAGCTGGACCCTTGCTCTTGTGCCAATTTCTCTTAGCAGAACACATTGCACTTAACTATGTTTTGTGATCACTATTGTGCATTAAGGCAAAGTTGTATACTGCCATTGTTGAGAGATAAACAGTTCCAGCAAGTAAGACCAGCTTTAGCATATCTGCAAATGCTCCCAGGCCAATTAGTATGTTTTGCCTTGGCGAGCTTATTAGCGGGAGCTCTCAGAATTAGGAAAAAGTTATTCGGTTAAATTTGTACTGCTGTCTAAAGTTGATTATAAGGATTATAAGTAACATTGTATATGAATGCTTGGTCAGATTGTACTAATTTATTTTCCCTTTTGGTAAGGAACTTTTATGTTTTTTTAAATGAATGTATTTTTAATTAAATCAGTGGGGAAACTTTCAATGTTTTATAGTATTTTGGTATTGTATTTGTATTTATGTGAGCTTTTATGGTTTTACTTAACCAAATAAAGTAGTCGTGTTTGACTGACAATGTAGAGAGGAACTCAAATATAAGAAATGTTATTTTTCTTAGATCAGATTTGTGATCTAGGGCCTGTATGTAGTATTTACTGGTTACAGGATGGTGATGGCAATTTTCAACCAGTATTTTAGTGGCCAGTGAAGAATTTAAAGACCCAACCTATTTAGTAGGTCAGTTTTTAATTTTTTGAATAGTAGTAGGTCGGAATCCGACTACCTCATCAATAATAAGGAAGTAGTGGCCAGAAGTACAACAATTAGGAATTGTGATTTCCAGATTGCAGATTTTACCTAATTGCAACTAGGAAATCGAAATTCCTAATTTAAGAAACCTTAGTCACAAATCGATCTACCTCATGAATATTAATTAGGTTCGTCACACTTTGCCACCTATTAGGAATAATAGCCCTCACAGGGATGATGGGCTGCTGGGGCCAGCAGACCACCATGTTTTGAGTACTTTTTAATAAAGCAACTTGTTACAGTATGATGCATTTAAAAAAAAATAAAAAAACTGAGACGTTTGTTTCATTTTTTTTCCAGAGTAGGCTGTGGTCTGTGGCACACTGCCTGATCATGAAGAATATTTTGCTAAACATTCTCAAAGTGGAAGGGGACCGCTTCCTAGTTGCAAATGGTTACTGCTACCTTTCAGTAGTCAGTAAAAAATGCATGGTTCACGATTGTAATTTGGGTGCAAAACATTATTACATACCACTACAATTCAGTATTTGGAAAGGACGTCCTAAAGACGCCCCTTCCAAACGTTGAATTGCAAAACCAAATAGTGATCCGGTAGCAAGTTACTAAATCAAAACTTGGCTGTAGTATAAATCAAAATGCTATTTTTGTAGTCACAAATGGCCCAATTCTGCAAATAGGCTTGTTTTCAATTTTCAAAAAAGAATTGTACATCTGAGCCCTCGTCACAACATTTGACTCAGTCCGATTGAGACCCTTCACGGGAATGGTAGCCTGCTGGTGCCAGCAGACCACCTACTGGTCTGTGATTGCTTTTTGTAAAGTAAACTTTGCTTTAAATGTAAGCCTGTTTTTCATAAAGTGAATAGGACTGAGTTTAAAAAGAAACATTTTTTAAAAATGTTTGTTTAAAACTAGACAGTAGTCAACTGGACCACTGCCTCCTCCCAAGCAAACTTATTTTCTACAGTTACAAAGGTGAAAGAGTTCCAAGGGGTCCCCTTCCCCTTGGTAATGTGTTATCGACTTATATGAGGTGTTGTGAAAAAAGCTGATTTTTTCGAGTGGATTTTGGTCACGAAACATTTATACATGTGATACCAATTCATTATTTGGAAGGGACGCCTCCAATACGTACCTTTTTGATACTAAATCGGTGTCTATTTGGAATCCCATTCTAGTGATTGCAAAAACATTTCTGCCTCCTAAAATGGGATTAGTGAATAAAAAAATCATTTTAACTGTTGCAAATGGCAAATTAGAGAGTCTGCTAAAGGTAAATGACTTAGAACATCTGGCTTAAGGTTTCTACATAGTTACTGTGTGGAGATATCAGTCTCCATTTCACGGTGACAGTCCCCTGTAATTAATGCATGTTTATAAATACAGCACCATTGGTTTATCAATTCACTAACTGTAAACAACCATTCATCATTATTCCCATCCTGTGTCAAAGCTAATCCCAAAACATATCTATCAATTGAATGGGAACAGTGAGAGATACATTGCTTCACTGTTGGTTTCTTCTATTTCCTGCTCAATGCATGTCTGGAACCCCTCCCTGGAGGCTGATATCTTGAAGGCGAGCCGCAACATCTGCAACTCTGAGAAGTAGGTCTAGCTCGTAGAGATGGCTAACACTTATATAGTTCACTTTTGCATATATCTCAGCGCAGTCTCTCAGTAGTCGATGCTTGTTCTGAATGAATATTAGGAGGTTATATTTTCTTTTTAATAGTTTGTTTTTAATTTTACAGATTTATTTATGTTATTCGTTTATGTATGTCTTGACGATTTTGTAAATGAGCTAATGGCAGGCTTTTCTTGCTCAAGGTAGAGCCATGCGCAAGTTGTATAAGCTTGCAGGGTGTAATGACCTTTTACTCATACTAGTCTGTTCTGCCATCTCCAGATGGCAATAGCAAAGAGGGTGTCGAATCAATATTCCTGTAGTGGGATAATGTTTATGTGGTAAGGCAGTATAACCCTCTAATTTTCAATGTTCCGATTTGCTTAAATTGTATTCTTTTGCTCATGATGAATCTTCAATTTTCATACTGCTCTATGAGATTTCCCGAATAAAACCTTAAATATGGGAGTGCATCATGTGACCTTTTCAATGCTACTACTAGCAATGCTGTCCCACTTCTTACTGATTTTGCTGCTCATTTGGGACTAAGAATATTATAGATTTTATCATCATCATCATTAACTTCATTCCGGTTACAGAAGACCATAAAGTGCACATAAAAACATTAATGTAAAGCATAACAAAGAAGAATCAATTCAATAGGATGAACAAAATAAAAGAAATTCAGTTTACAAAGAGCCAGTAGCCTAATAGGGCATATGAGCAAAGCTGTTTTGCCTAACAATTGATCTTGAGCAAAGAAAAAGAAAATCACTTAAAATCTTTCAAAAGAGTCATTATCCGAATTAGAGTGGAAGTGCATTGGGGACTTATTACCTCTTTTCCTGAGATGACATATGGAATTTAAGTAGTGGACAACGGAGTAAACGCCACAGCTCCTAGTATCTGCCTTGCATATTGTCAAGGCAATATGCCTGTCAACAAGCCTCAAGAAGCCACACAAAGGGATTATCTAGTGAGCACACTGTTTCGTGTATACCCCACCATTGAACAAGAGGTGTTCGTCAGACAACCCATGGGCAGAGATTGGAGGAGTTAACATTACCCCCAAGCCCTAATCTAAATGTGAAGTAAAGAGGCTGAGGTGGTCCAGACAAACCTCAAAGAAAGAACCACATTTAAAATACAAATACTGGTCCATTAGGCTACCTGAGGAAACAGCAGAAATTTTAGATTTTATCTATAATTCTGTATTGCCATATTGCTGAAAGCCTTTATGGAAATGTCTTTATACATCTGCACTTACAATTTCTGCAGTGTAACGTTTGAATTTTTGGATAAATCTTTAAAAAATTTCTAATTCTGCCATAGAGCTCACCTACTGAGTCTGTCCTTCTTTAATTGGCTGTATTTTTTATATGCTATTTTGTACTTTATCTTAGGACACATTACATCATGACATTGAGGTTTGACACTGTCACTATCTACCCACCAATGGGCATATTACTGAGTTGAATTTGGGGCGTAAGATTTTATGGGTTCCCAGAGCCCACACTACTTATTGGTATAAATGTTGTGAGGTCATAAGAGTTACATTTGGTGAGCAAATTATGTATTTCACTGCTATTGTGTGAGTTATGCATTGTGTTTCGAAAGATAACTTTCAAATTTCATTATTGTTTGGTTGCAACTCCAAACAGTAACTGAATTCGAACATGTTATTAAGGGAATTCAGGCCCATATTTATACTTTTTTACCGCCGCATTTGCATAATTCTTTACGCAAAAGCGGCGCAAACTTACAAAATACAACTGTATTTTGTACGTTTGCACCGTTTTTGCATCAAAAAGCGGCGCAAACGTGGCGCTAAAAAAGTATAAATATGGGCGCTAGTGTTTATAGGTTGGGGAGCTAAAACCAAAGCTAACAATCCATTTTTAAGTGCTGTTTCAGATTTGTAGTCTTTCACCATGTTAGAAATGGGGTCTCTAGTTGGCAGTGATTTGAACCCTGTCCAAGTAGGGACCCTCCCTCTAGTCAGGGTGAGGGAGTCACACAGCTAGGATAACCTCTGCTCAACCCCCTTGGTAGCTTAGCACAAGAAGTCAGGCTTGTCTCAGAATCAATGTGTAAACTATTTGTACACACACACACACAGTGAAAACACCACAAACATAATACACATCAGTTCAGAAAAATAGCCAATATTTATCTGAGTAAAACAAGACCAAACTGTCAAAACCCCAATATACACAAGTAAAGATATCACTTTTTATAGGTTTAAATGGTAGGCACTGTGTTGATGGAGCCGCTATGAAACAGGTGCTGCATTGATTCTGCAGCTGCAAGATGGGCACTGCATCATTTCTCCAACGGTGGGACAGGTGCTGCATCACCTTTTCAGCTGCGGTGCATTGGTACACATATTCTCTCTTTCAGGTCACCAGCTGACACTTTCAAGGGCCCATGGACTGGATTTAACATCACTTGGCAAGTCAGGGCTCTCAGCAGAAGAGCCCATTCACTGCCAGATGAAGTCTTTGATGTCCCTGAAACTTTCTAACAGGAGGCAAGCTCAATTCAATCTCTTAGAGAACCTTCTAAAGCAGGATGTAGAAAGCAAAGCCCAGCCCTTTAACTCCCAGGATGGAAGCAGCAAGCAGAAGGGAAGCACAACAAAGCAACAGGCAGAGTGGTGGTCCCTCCTATAGTATCCAGCTCTTCTTCCTGGTAGAATTTCCTCAGTCCAGAAGTGTTTTTAACTTTGTGGGGTCAGAGGTCCAGTAATTGTATCCATTTCTGCCTTTGAAGTAGGCAAACCTCAACACAAAATATTTGTATTGCACAAAACTCTGCCTTTCCTGCCCTGGTCCCAGACACACTCCAGGGAGTTGGGACTACTTTGTGTAAGGACAGCCCCAACCCTATTCAGGTTGTGACAGCTACTCCCACCTCTATAGCCCAGGAAGACCCATCAGGATATGCAGGGTGCACCTCAGCTCCCTGTGTTACTGTGCAGTGTGAATTCACAAACAGCCCAACTATCATCCTGACCCAGACGTGTATTCCACAGACAGGCAGAAGCACAGAATGGTTAAGCAGGAAAATGCCCAGGTTTTAAAAGTGGCATTTTCAACTTACAATTCAATAAAACACTTCACCAAAAGTTGTATTTTTAAATTGTGAGACCCCAAACTCCACACCTCCATCTGCTCCCAATGGGAAAGTACACTTAAAATGATATTTCAAAGCAATCCCTGTGTTACCCTATAGGAGAGATAGTCCTTGTAATAGTGAAAAACAAATTTAGCAATATTTCCCTATCAGGACATGTAAACCATACCGGTACATGTCCTACCTTTTAAATACACTGCACACTGCCCATGGGGCTATCTGGGGACTAACTTAATTGTGACCTACATGTAGTAAAAAGGAAGACTTGGGCCCGGCAAGTGGGGGAACTTGCCAGGTCGAAATGGCAGTTTAAAACTGCCCGAACAGACACTGCAGTGGCAGATACGAGGTGTGTTTACAGGGTGACTCATGTGGGTGGCACAATCAGTACTGCAGGCCCACTAGTAGCAATTGAATTACAGGCCCTGGGCATACATGGAACACTATACTAGGGGCTTACTAGTAAATTAGATATGCCAACCATGGATAAACCAATCAACAATGCAATTTGGACAGTGAGCACTTGCACTTTAGCACTCGTCAGCAGTGGAAAAGTGCCCAGAGTCCTAAAGCCAACAAAAAACAGGTCAGAAATAAATTAGAGGAAGAAGGCAAAAGGTTTGGGGATAGCCCTGCATAAAGGGCAAGGTCCAATATACCACATGAAACTGATCTCTGTACCTATCATTTAATGGATGATCAAATACCATTGTGCACAACCATCAACTTCACAGCAGGGGTGATCTAGGGGCTTGGTTTTAAGCCAAACTCTACAACCCACCATCTGTGGGCATACAACTTCCATTGTCCGTGACTTTAGGCTGTGCAGACTATGGTGGTCATTCTGACCCTGGCGGTCTTTGACCGCCAGGGCGGAGGACCGCGGGAGCACCGCCGACAGGCCGGCGGTGCTCCAATGGGGATTCCGACCGCGGCGGTAAAGCCGCGGTCGGACCGGCACCACTGGCGGGGTCCCGCCAGTGTACCGCGGCCCCATTGAATCCTCCGCGGCGGCGCAGCTTGCTGCACCGCCGCGGGGATTCCGACCCCCCCTACCGCCATCCAGATCCCGGCGCTCGGACCGCCGAGATCCGGATGGCGGTAGGGGGGGGTCGCGGGGCCCCTGGGGGCCCCTGCAGTGCCCATGCCACTGGCATGGGCATTGCAGGGGCCCCCGTAAGAGGGCCCCTACATGTATTTCACTGTCTGCTGTGCAGACAGTGAAATACGCGACGGGTGCAACTGCACCCGTCGCACAGCTTCCACTCCGCCGGCTCGATTCCGAGCCGGCTTCATCGTGGAAGCCTCTTTCCCGCTGGGCTGGCTGGCGGTCTGAAGGCGACCGCCCGCCAGCCCAGCGGGAAAGTCAGAATTACCGCCGCGGTCTTTCGACCGCGGAACGGTAACCTGACGGCGGGACTTTGGCGGGCGGCCTCCGCCGCCCGCCAAGGTCAGAATGAGGGCCTATGTGTCGCCCACAGCACTTGACCACTCATAACGAGGGTTGGCCACTGGTTCTATCCTCCGGACAAGTCCTGCATCTATGCTACTGTGGGTGACCCTCTTGCAGACATGGTTGATTGCAGGGTCTTACCTTCCTTAATGGGGATGAAACGTAGGGTCTCACATCTGCCATTTTGCACAGGGTTTGGACATGCGCTCCAGGGGTGGCCACTGGAGTTGGAGTTGGCCTCTCACGAGAATGGTTTCTTGTTGGACCTCACATTTGGGCAGGCCATTCACACACCTAGCTTTCGATTGTCAACCACCACTGCCCATAAAGTTCAGCCACTGACCAGTTACTACCTCCAGCTGGCAACGTTCGTCCAACATCCATTGAGCACAGTCTCTGGTGCACCTTCCTGCACAAAAACAATCCTGGGAGGCTTTTCCTCTTTCTATGTGTGCTACAGAATGCAGTACACATAGAAATAGGAAAAGAACAACAAGAAATGAAGATATTTCTCCTTATTCTACCTCCTCTGGGGAGGCGTAAGGTTTTGGTGCATCCCCAGGTTTACAAGGTCTTGTAAATCTGGTGATGCAACAAAATGCATGGGTGTTGTGCAGGACTACCCACTGCAATGTCCATTGGACACCCCCCTTGTGCAGAGTAAGGTCGAGCATCGATTTGCTCTGCTGTACCTCACTCCATATCTATGAGGCCATTCAAACCCAAACAAAGTGTCTTTGTGTTGCCAAATACATTTGATTATAAAGTTTGTACACCCTTGTTTCACAAAAAGTGCAAGAAGCCTGTAAATATGCCTCTAATTGACAAAATGCACTTTTTAAGTGTAAACATAGGGACACATTTTTTTGGCCCCCTCACATATTCCTGGAGTTCAGGGTGCTCACTCTGCCCATTTATGAGCAGTTTATCTTTGTCTTTTAAGATTGGGGCAGAAAGGCTCTGCATCCTGTAATTAAGGCTGAAACATTTTTCCCCAGTGTTGCAACCAGCCAATCAGAGGGCTTCAGTTTCATGGATCCAACTCTAGACTCGCAAGTCTGAATAGGCTAACCGGAGGAAACGTCCCTAAGCCATTTAGATTAAAGTATTTATTTTTACATTTTTAGGTTCACAGAGGTATGGGATTCCAGTTTCAAAAAGTCCTAGGGTTAACAGTCAAAATTCTAAAAAATTTGAATGACCAAGCAAAGACACCTCTTTAAATAAAGCTCTACTTTTCTTTCAGTTAATACACTGATATGCAATACATAAATATGTAAAACTTATGAGATACATGCGGGTAAATGGGTTGTTAACTTATAACATGTCAGCAATGGTACCTACAATGTTGGCCTTCACACATCAATGTTCTTGCAAAAGAGCATATGCATAAAAACATGTGGATGACCCACACAGCAGTAAACCCTCCTTTTAGATATTCCAGCTGGAACAGAATTAAAATCCCAAGGCTGCTAGAAGCTCCCACAAACATGGTCAAGCTGGCCATAGGTATGAAGCAATGGTGTGAAGAATATACTCGTCAACTGTTCCACGGAAAAACTGCAATGCCAGCTTTACACTTTTGACCCCTTACAATCTAAAATGTGTCAAAAGCCATTGAGGAAGATTGTGCAAAATAGCAGAAAGTACGGTAGATTATCCTTCCCCCCAAAATGTACAGTTGCAATATTCAACATCTTTCTTGAGCCTGTCACATACGACTAAGGGGCAGATTGATACTTTCTGACACAAAACTGCAGTAACACAGTTTTGCATTGAATTAGTTAGAGTCATTTTTTCTGATGTTAACCATTGCGTATTGTTGTAAGGCAAAATGCTATAACAGAGGAAAAACTACTCTAATCCGGTTTATGACGTAAACACGTCGCAAAACAGAAATGCACCATTTGTGCCCGCAATAGCATCAAAAACAGACTCTAATGGAGAAAACATTGCAAGGAGATCCAAAATGGAGCCAGGAAGCCAGGAGAGACCCCATTCAACCAGGAACCAGCCAGGAGGACACAGAAAAGACCCAGGGCAGGGAGAAGAAAAAGAGGAAGTGTTGTTTCATGACTGAGGAACAGGAAATACTGGTGAGAGAGGTGATGGAGCATTAAAATCAACTCTTCATCCCCTCTCAATTGCAAATGGGAAGGAGAGAGTCAATCTGGCAACAGATTGTTGATAAGCTCAACAGCGTGGCAGAGGTCAGGAGAACTGTGACAGAGTGCAATAAACGCTGGCATGACTGCAAGCGGAGGACAAAGGAAAAAATGGCACAGAACAGGAAGGCAGCACTGCAAACTGGAGGTGGCAGTCCAGCACCACAAGAGGACATGGACAAGAAGGAGGAGATGGTTGCAGCGGTCATCCTGGAGGAAATCATCACAGGAATACATGGACAGGACAGTGCAGAAAACCAGGAAACACCACAAATGCGGGGTTGGTTGCATGGGGGAAACATATGCTAAAATGTCAACTGCAAGAAGGGGGAGGCACATAGGACTCACACAATGCATGTCAAAGGAGCGCAGAGGGACACAATGCACATTAAGAAAGTTGCACCATGCCGACGTAAGCTACACATGTACCTATACCTTGGTAGTGCCATGCACCATAACACATACACAACTTAGACATATTTTGAACACCATGTTTTTAATTACTTACATCTACATATGCAGCACATGGCTGGAAGTCATGTACAATCAATGTGCCACTGGTAGTGACATCACACTATCCCTTTCATGTAGTCACATCAACACCACCAACACGATCAAGACCTCAGAGACAAGGTAGTCAGTCAACACAATTCCTGCGGTTACCTTATAGTGGTGTCCCTTGCAGTAACAGCTTGCAACTGCCTTGTCTCCTTGTTCAAACATATGTGTACTGCATCTCACAGCACACAAGTCATTGCAACTGTCCCAACAGTACCTAGGTCTGTGCTGGTGGCACCACCACACTCCACATAGATAACACATTCACATGAGGCATCCATCCCTACATCATGCAGTCTGGGTGTCCCCTGGGTGCATGAAACAATTAACCGAATAGGCGCTGGGGGAATAGCAGGCTGTACCAGTATCATTGGTAACATGCCACTCCCCAGATCACAAATCTTGATGCTGAACTGAAAGTGCCACTACAGAAAATATGCACCACAGATAGGAAACAGTAGGTCACAACAGTCGCAGGCTGAGCCCACAACTACTCTGACACAACCATGTCAGACTCATGGGAATGGGGAAATAAACACACACATACTACACCTGGTGTATGACTGTGAACATAATGGTGGATAATTCCACATCGACAGGCGGGGGATGGTGCATGGGCAAGTCCGGTGATGGTAAGACTGCCAGTGCAGTGTACCCTTTACACTTGGCAGTATGAGTCACACGTTGGGATTGCGGCTGGAAGTCTGCCTGCTCATGGTAGCTCTGTGGGGCACTTAGTACAATATTGTTGATGGATCAAATTGAGTCAGTGCCAGTTTTGGGCTGCATTGGGTGTAACAGGACACGCTGCACTCAGCCCTGCAAATCAGGCAGTGGAAAGGGCAAAGGGCTAGGAAATGGGACCTCTTGCACTGGCTATGCCAAGTGCATGGGCTGTGCAGGGGCACCCAGGGCCACACCACATCACCAACAACCATCTCATGGGGGTTACACCGACATGCAATGGCTGGTGGAAATGTGGGAACAGACCTGGAGGAATGTGTTGCACGTAACACTGATCTGGTGTCACAGGACAGATGCCATAGCCAGTCTGTAAGCCTGCCATTTCCATGACATTGGTCCATGGGGCATTCCACATTGACAACAGTTGCCACTACCACCTGTGCTGTTGGGGGTGGCCAAATAAACAATGGCAGTCAGGTGCCCCTCGGAGTGATGCACATGAAATGAGAACTTGCTTCAGGCCCTGTTCTCAGTACAACTCCTCTTAAATGGCTATGTCCAAAGACTCATTTACCATCAGGTACTGTCACATACAGAATGATGTATACATTTTCATACCCATACTGCCCATCCCTGGGTTCAACCCTGTGCTCATGTTAAATGAACTGTACTTATACTATGCTGCACTATTGTATCATAGTGCAAGGAGGGCTGCATTGAGGGGGAGGATTTAGGTGTTTAGTAAAGTAAACACACCTATACTGACAGGAGATGATCTGATCCCTGCCAGGTCCACGAGTGCCATGCAATGTAGCACACAAACACCAATGTGAGGAGCCATCAATGGCAACAAGAGCATTGTGTCCTGGCAATGCCATCCCCGGGTCGTGCAAGGTCTCAGCAAAGCATGGGTGTATGTGAAACATGTAAGACTGTGACAGGTAAAACGTGCCATGTGTGGTGCTGTGTCATGAGCAGAGCAACACCCATTGCAAGCCCTCACCATGCAAATGGATGCAAAGGGAGGGTAGAACATGAAAAAATTGTGTCAAGCCACAAAAGGATAGACAACACACTTAGAAGATATGACGCAGCCAATTGTGCAACTGGGCTTGCATTCATGTGACATGCAGGTGGGGCATAGGACTGTAGACTACAGCCACGATGTACAGGAGCAATCCTTTGGGACTGATGGGAGCATCATAGGCCCTTATGGCAGGTCCAAAACTCTTACACCAACCCCAGGAGTGGTGTTAGCAGGGTGTAACAAGAAGGAATGCATTTATACCTCCTCGTTTTTTGCTTTTTCAATGTGTGCTGCATTGTGCAGCATGCATAGGAAGAGCAAAATGCCAGAAATGATTATTTATGTGCGTGAAGGAGTTCCTTTCTGCACATAAACAATCATTTGTATATGAAGCTTTGGCTCTTCTGTGTATGCTGCATACTACAGCTGACACAGAGTGCCAAAGCGCCATTAGTGATTGTTAATGTGCAGGAAGGGACACTCACACCCCTTAACGCATACATCCTTGCACAATGGTGCAAGGATGCCTGCTTTGGCGCTGGCAGCTGAATTTTGCACCCGTGCACGGGACAACACAGGGATGCCCCGTATTCACTTACATAGAGCGCATCCTTGTGTAACCAAAGTGACGCAAAGTGGTTCTGCCAATTTTTGCACAGCACCGCACTGCACCACTTTTACATAAGTCTGGCCCTAATATGACAACGAGCCTCAAATATCAAGTCAGTGATGTGATGTGTCAACTGCCACAACACAGATAGACTGATTTTACACCATTTCATGGTAAAGGATGATGGCTCTCCTGCGGATGACCTTGATGAACAGCTGGCAACTATCAGCCAAGTGACCCTCCAAAAAGTCCCTGTAAACCTCCAGACATAACCTCCAGTCGCAAGGAGGAGTACAGATGTAGCAGACCTCCCACAAGCCCCACTTAGCACTCCAATAGTACGACCTGCCAGCACCGACACAGCAGAGGACTCCGAGGACCCAGGCACCAGCTTTGAGAGGACAGTGGTAGGAGGTGGGGATGCAAAGTAAGGCAACCAGCCTTGAGAGGATGCAGATGTGCATGATATTGGCAACAGAACAGACTGCAGCCAACCGACGCACACAGTCCCCAGTGCCTGGTGTCCTGGAGTGTCTGAGGGACATAGCTGCTGCTATGAGGGAGAAGCCTCCCAAACTGGCATCAGCATGCTTGAGGACAAAATGAACTCCATGCGCCGGGAAATGTTCTTCTTCTGGGCAGACATGGCTGCCTACAACAGGGATGTTGCAGCTATACGTAAAAATCAGCAGCTCCTCCTTGCTGCAGTGATACCATATGTAGTGCCACAGATGGCAGCTGCCGGGAATTGGGAGTCCACATCTCCAACCGCTGAAGTGTGTGAGTCCCCCTCTAGCTCCCCACTACCATCATCAAGGGTAGAGGAGGCACCACACACATCGGAGGATGAAGATGTGGAACAGATCATCTTCACCCGTAGTAGTTCCCGGTAGCACCAGCCCATGCCACGTGGGCAGTATTTTCCTCTGTCCTGTGCTTGACATCATGCCAGTATTAGCACTATTGCAGATATGCACTCTTCTTCAACACAATGTTGACCTTTCTGCTATGGGCTGCAATTGTCTCTAACTTTTCAATTGGCAATTTATGTTTCCCCCTGCACTGAAAGACACTTTACCTAAACATGTCCCATGACATGTCCCTCAACCCTGGACTTGTGTTGTGTCACAATTGGATGGAATCTTCGAATGGGGTCACAGACCTGGACATTGTAAAAATCGCATTATTACACTTGTTATTAAACACCACCAACACATCCACCATATTTTTGTGTTGATACACATCTACTATGCCTAGGGATTGAGATGTGCGTAACATGTCTCAATTCACAGAGTGTCAGAACACGAATGCATTAATATGCAGGCACATATCTATGCACATGGTACCTACATGATGAATGTTGATGCTGGTCTCATCCCCTAGAAGCAATTCACTGAGGGGCATATTTCTACTCTGTTTGCACCGAATGTGTGTCAAAAATGTTGGCACACATTGGGCGCAAACCGTGTACCATATTTGTAATATGACACCAAGCCCGCAAACGCCAAAGGTCCGCTGTGTGCGTCATTTTCTGCATGCGGAAACCACCTTGTGTTAATGACATGCAAGGTAGGCGTTCCCGTCCAAAAAATTACTTAAACAATCGTGCGCCATATTTATGCTACCACGCAAAAATCCTGCACGGCCAGGAGGCCAAACACACTACTACTTAAGGAAAACACACAGAAGCAACAGCAGACCTCCAAAAGGAAGACATGGGGATGCTTTTCATCCAGCATGCACGCCGACGCAGAGCACAGGACCAACAAGAGCAGCATCTACGACACCAACAGGGACCCCAAAGGCAACGCAGAAGGTAGGAGAGGATATTCCGCACCAGGACAACCATTCTGGGACTCCAGCAACAAGACACCATCCAGAGGTACAGACTCAACTGGCAAACCATTCAGCAGCTGCTGCACAACATTGAGCCACAGTTGGCACCCAGCTTGCAGACACCCCACACCATTCCACCAGAAACCAAGCTGCTAGCTGTACTCCACATTTTGGCAAGTGGCTCCTTCCAACCACTGGTGCCCTGGCTGCCGGGATCTCACAGTCCTTATTCTCTGCCTTCCTACCCAGGTATTGGATGCAATCATCTCCCTCACACCCTGCCACATCAGCTTCCCCAACACACAGCAGAAGCAGCAGGAGACCAAACAGGGCTTCTACCGAATCAACGGCTTCCCACACATGCTTGGTGCCATTGACTGCATACATGTACGCATTGTGCCACCTGCTACAACCGAACATCTATACCGCAACAGGAAGCACACACACTCCATCAATGTGCAGGCCATTGTTGATCACCAGGGATTGATCACCAACATCGTGGCAAAGTATCCTGGGAGTGTACATGATTAATTCATCTTCCGCCACTGCACCAGCAATCAACACTTCCAGGATGGACGATATGGAAATGGCCTACTTGTTGGTAAGTACAGAAACCTACTTATATACACACTGCACGGCAACCCTATAGGACACACAACACATACACCACTACACTGACACATGGCCAGGAAGACACTGAGGTTGTAACACTGCTAGGCATGTGTGATATCCTCACCCAATGGGATACACATTTATGGACAAATGACAGATCCAAATAACAACAGATGCACAGACACAAGAGAACAATTTAAAACAACACAATGACATGGCCTTAACTGGCAGTACAACTTGGAAGATTAATCTTTCAGTATCACATCAATAACACTCAATCAAACACCCTTCCAAGCAATAATTACTGTTTAAGGGGTGTGTAATGTGTTTTGTTGGAGGTCAAACACCATGAGACACGTAGCATGATGATGATGATTCTAATGAAGGTGACATGGAATCATTGAGCCAGTACCAATATCTCACATCACTCCTGCTCTGACATTGCCCACTACCAATAAGCAAGTGGACTGTGGTAAGAACATACATTGATGTGACAATATTGAAAGTGCACATTCCTACACATACGGTTTGAGACAATTACACATATACACAACAGATGTACAGGCATATGGACCTTCTGACACTGTAAATGACAACCTCACAACCAAGGTAGTCAGCTGAACTGGAACAGGTTCTGTAGTATAGGTACATGTTTGAACCTGAGTCGACTCGGCAAGGGCAGAGAAATAGGTTTGCAGAGAACTTGTCACACATGGGATGTTTGTGCATAGTCAATTGTCAACATGTCAGTGCTGACAACTTATGGAGATCTGTTGTACATAGTCACCTTGCCAAATCTAAGGGCCTCACTGATGTTTAACTAATTCTATTGCATATGTTAAATTGGATGGGATGTCCAGGCCATATAGATGCAACCGTGTTACCACCACTGTGGAATTGATTCTGTGTATGAAAGTACCATGTCACCCCCAGTTAAGACAGATAGACACCTCTTTCACATGACATAACGCAAGGGAGTACACAATGTACTGCAAATCTACAAAAATACCGCTGACATCCAGTCAATCAGCCAAACACCAGTTCAGATAATGAAACAGCCCAATGCTGATGGTACATCCTAGAAGCCTAGGGTTCCACACAATAACACAAACACCGATGAGTCACAGAAAATACAAGAGAACAACTGCTATGTAAAGTGATAATCATGGTGCAAGCAACATCAACATTTTCTCACTCATTTTCTCTTTCAGATGATCAGGGGTATGGGATCCAGCCATGGATCATGACCCCATTTGCGAACCCAAGCACAGCATCAGAGCGTGCTTATAATGAGGCACATCGGAAGACACGCACCATAGTTGAGAGGACCTTTGGCATCCTGAAGTCAAGATTCAGGTGCCTCGTCATCACCGGAGGCAGCCTTCTTAACTCACCACAAATGGTCTGCAAGATCATTTTGACCTGTGCCATCCTGCACAACATATGTGTAAGGAGGAACATTCCCCTAAATGAGCCCAACCCACAAATGCCTGAAGAGGAGGAAGAGGAGGATGTTGTCCATCAACATGAGGGGGACCATCCAAACACAGCTGCAGGATTGCGTCAGAGACAACACATTGTCCAAAATGTCTTTTAACTCTACTCACCATCACCACTGTCTTACCATATGTCAATAAACACCTATTCTATTCACTATATCATGGTCTGCGTAATCATTTTTACATCATAGTATCCCTAAGGATCATAATCAGTATGTAGCCTCATGGAGCATTGCAGAAATACATATTAGGATACTGAAAAATCCACATCACATTTGATGGGTATGAATGTACAACCAACTTCACACACTGTACACGACAAATATCATGTCCATTTCACATTTGAAGGGCAATACCAGAGGACCACATCTATTTCACACATACATGTTGGCAACATGGTTCATTGCATCATATGGCACACAACAAAGACACCATCATTCACTAAGGAAAAAAATGCCTCATGCTTGAGGCAGTGGATGTGATATAGCCTTGGTAACAAGAAGGTATGACCAGACCCTTGACAGCAGTAAGTGTGACATTAGCTATCTTTGCAAGGAGTATGTGTGACAAGAAATCCATGTAAGCAGAAAATGGATAGCACAAATGCCCCAAGTATGACTAGCATTACTCACAAGACATCCCTTGCACATGCCATCCCAAGTCATAAGTCCTGTCACTGCCATGTTTCCTAGTCTCACCCCACCCTTCTTCAGGGGGGCCTGGAAATAGAATATTTGTACCCAGATAATCCCTGATCTACACACACCCAGACTCACATTCTGACTCCAGTGTGCTTCCCTCTTTACTATGGTACGCCATAGTCATTGTTCTTCTGTCTGCATGGACTTCTGGTCAAACAATGCACTGCCTTGTAGTCTGTAGGACCTGTAATCACCTGTCCATTGCTTCCTATGTGAAAGGTACTGTTGGCTCTTTAAACTTGATTCTCACCTACAGGACTTGTGAGAGACTGAAGCTGCACACACCTGTGTGCACCTCCATGCAGACCAGCCATTTGAACATGCACTGCCCTTGCAGCTTCCTAGAACGGCATAGAAACTGCCATTATATGTATAACACTGTTATGCATTGCCGTATAAATCACCTAGGTAACACAGGCCTTGGGTTATTGTGTTACATTCAAACACACAGGACAAATACAGTTTTCCACAGTGTTGTTCCAGCTTTGACCAGTCTCAGTCTGCTCACTGTGTATTTGCCTTGTTCATTTTTGTTCCTGATTGACAATGCATCCTGTTAGTCTGACTGGTTTCTGTTTTTGCATCACCATAAAGGTTCCCTGTGGCTACATTTGTCTCATAGTTGCTTTCCATGCCTTCACTCTCCTCCTGGGGTATTGTGTAAGGTAGGTCTACAATGAATACTCAAATACATTGTATGGCATAATCAGTTTACTTATCGTATCATGTGGTGGAACTTGTCTTCAAATAGCCTAATCATGTCCCATCCCTTGTCTGGGTTTCATGTATGCATGAGTGACAAATAGTGACAGTGTACCATGGCTGTATGCATTGATTGGGTATGGTGCCTCCAGCACAACAAACAACTTTAGATAAAGTGCATGAAATGTCAACACATGTTTGTACCCTGACAGTGCACACACTGATTCACATTGCCCCTAACATATTAATGGGGCTTGTATGGTGAATATCTGTGAGATTAATCAGCACAGAGGCACTGATGTTCCCGGCTGCAGTGGAAATTGTAGAGGCCACCCTATGTACAAATGTTGTGATGAAACCTGCTGGTTTAAAATTCCTGATGCATTAACTGTGTGAGCACACCAAGGTTGCCCTGTTGTCAGTCTCATAAAACATCTGCGGTGCCATAGCTGGACTATCCCCATGTGTGTTCTCATTTCCTCTTTGGCTTTCCTTCAATTCAGCTGTGAAGGATACTTTGTAAATGCAGGAAATGGCTCCACAGACTCACGACTAGACCTGCACATAACTGTGACAACATGGACCCCAATAATGACACACTCTACACATGGCCCAACACACTTGAACTGAACACCTTTGTGCAATTAACCACTGGAAACATGTGCACACGTGTTGCTTGGTCTGCTGGTCCTCCACTGCCACACGAGAAACATAGGTCATTTATATGACTCAAACTGTGGCGTGACATTAAATTTGTGGATTGGTTTTGGGACTCGGTGTCACAAACACTGTACCCACATAGCATTTTTCAAAGCCTGTCTCATGGGTAGTATACAAACAAGTGCCCAAGAAGTGGTATCCAACATTCCAGGACATGTGATTGCCTAGTCTTAGAACTTTGCCATGATCAACCGACTTCTATCTATCCTGTGCATGGTTTGGCATTGGAGATGCTTTTGTCCCAAAAAACCTGGGAAGTTCACACAGCATTTGTTGGTACGTGTATGTCAAACACATTTACTTTCTCATTTCCACACTGAATAGCATCTGATGGTTGCCCACATTGAGAACACATGCATACAAGCACATTTAAGAAAACGCGTGTTGTGATGTTCTCACAGTGGGACAACTACATTAGTAAGAGCCAAGTCACACACATTGACACACAGGCAATGAGTTACTGTATTGAGTTGCGTAGCCTTGCTATCCTCTACTGACGCACAACATGCCCAAACTGGATAATGCCAATTTGTATTCCACACATTTGGCCATCTATTGCGTCAGCGAAGAGTGCAAATCCAGTACAACAACTAGAGGATCATGGTCTGCAGTAGTATGATCTGTCACACGTGCCCGTTCACCGGAATGCACAATGTAGTTGCAAACGGCGTATCTCTGTATAGTCACACCTGTCATGTACTCTAAAAATTGAGAAATGACCCAAACCCAGGAAAAGATAGAAATTTTGACACAAACGGGTCAAAAAAGACACACAAGCGTAAAAAAAAATGATGCATATGCGTTGAAAAATGCCGCTCACTGCCATAATACATCCATTGGCCCTGAGCGATAATTCCCACACTGTACCCCATAAAATTGGTTAGGTATGCAAATTAATTGAAAATATGGATGCAGGGTAATTTCTGAACATGTGCACCAAATAAAAATGACACACAGACTGTAAGCGTTATAATATTATGACTCATACGAATAAAAACGCACTGCATTTGAGGCAGGAAGTGATGTAATAGGATATCCTGTTTACAGAATTGGTACAGTGAGTGTACTTTCACTTTCACTTTGCAGTCTGTGATTTTTCTTGACTGTGTAGCTGTGTTTGGACTTGTCTCTCTGTGCATATTGTGAATTTGTCTCCTGTGTGGTCTTAATATTGTCTTTTGGTGTTTCCTAAGTGTTTGTGTTATCCTGTGTAAGTGTATTTTTGTCATTTCTGGTGTCTAATTTTGTCTTTGTACTGTTGGGAGTCTGTTGTGGGTAGTGTTAGTTTGGGAATAGTTGGGCTGTTTTACTGTTAATTAGTTTTCATTTCCCTCTCCTACTTCCCCTTCATTATCCTCTGTACCCTTTTAGTACTTGTTCTTTTTTCAAGCATGTTGGGTTGGCCACGTCTTGGTAGGATGGGAGAGGAGGAGCTGGGGGGATTTATTGGCTGGTGTGCCACTTCCTCCTATTAATGATTGAAGCAGGTGGCCGTGTGATACAGGGGTATCACACAGAAGAAAGGAGGCTCTGGTGGGCAAAGGTCCTGTATCATCTAAAAAGAACATACAACGCACCGCGCAACGACCACCAGCTAAAACACCGTTGGGCTGACCTGGTTGCCAGGGAGCAAGACCTGCTGGACCACATGGGGATTGTGATTGGTGGCCCTGTTGGTGAGTACAATTTAGAGTAATGTGCACATTTAAATACTCTGTAGAGACAGTAGCAGATTTGTTCATATGCTGCAGGCAACGTTTTTGGACATGTGGAAAGCAAGTTAAACATACAGTTGCCATGAGTTATACAATAATTCCTACACATTACCGTAATTTGTTGATGCAACAGCTGCACTAACTTACAAAACACAACAGGAGCCTGTAAATTAGTGCTGCCTTCACATCAATCGATGATGCAAATGTGACTCTAACATATGTTTTATGCATGGTCTGTGAGTGTACCAGGAAAGACATGTTTTTAATCCAGATATTTTCAAGAAATAATGTGTCCCCCAATTATTTCTGATACGTCTGAACTGGATTCTAACACATACGTAACAAGTCATATCTGACCTCAGGTAATATCTCAGGCTGATAGTTGGACTTGGTTGTGCCGCAATTAAATTAGGGATGGATGACAAAAGTAATGCCCATGGGTTCATATCAAAATGTTTGTTGCAACTTACCATAGCTGTGGCACATAAAAGCAATTGATACAAATTGAGGGGTAACAACTATCCATGGCCCTCTGTACATTGTACCTGTGTGGTTTACATTGGTCTTAGTTACAATAGCTGGCCGCAAGCTAATGCATTTGCCATCTGTGTAACTCTATTGCCATGTACTTCTCATAAGTTATGGGATCATCATGGGATACCTGACGTTGGGGAATGCATGATCACAGTGGATTAAGTGCATGATTCCATGCATGGGACCACTGACCAATTCCATCATACATATAAATTTGACTAATATTTAGCTAGTTTAGTTTGGCATACCCATGCTGATCAAGTGCAACATATGGTTAATAACTAACCTCCCAGTATGGAGGCTACCACTGACATGGGTGTGTGCTAAGATCAGTAGACCAGCATTCATGTGACTGCTATCATTCCAAAGGTACATACAAATTGAAAACTACATCATCATGATTGACACACTGGTACATTTGCCAAACCATGTATTCGTAATATCACAGTGTCAGTTTGTTAGATATCTGCTGATCAACCAAACTGGCAAATGTAAGATGATGAATGTGGCTCATCTGTGATTTCCGAAACCCATATTGGGTAAACAGGGCAATGAGAGACACATTTCAGGTGCAATGACTACACTTGTGCCTATGAAGTCTGTCATGGATGAATACAATATAGACTGACAACATCTATCTCCTTGTTGTATCCAAATATGAAAACTGGTCAATCCTTGGCTAGCCTCAAACTGTCACCTAATAATGCACAGGATCCCTGCCATGATGGTGTCATAAGGGGCATATGTGGCTCAGGGTACCCTTTTAATGTAGCATATGTAACCTAGACACAACACAGGCCCTACATGTAAGGGACCATAGAAAGCATGATAAATCATGCCCTTAATTCAACCCACAGGTGCATCATACAGTAAAGGATTGTCCTTTGATGCCCAAGCCACAATACCTGAGTGACTGGTATTGCAGTCCTCCAGGAAAGTGGCTTTGCATGTCTCTCATTGATACACATGATGAGAGGAGTACACTCCATAAATGAGTCTGCAAACAAATGATGGAGCATGTTTGCCACCACATGATAGTTAGGGACACTGCATGTGTGCAGATATGTGTGTATCACTCACTGGAGTGCCCGGGTCTGTACATGTTTGCAGTGGTATGTTGGTTGCAGTATCATCATGCCTGAGAGGCTGGACTTTCTGATTTAATCTTACACACAGTAATTGTATTTGGAAGAGTTGTTCAGTGCACAGACATTGAACTAATTTCTCCCTTCCATGCTTTACAGGTGGACCTGCCCCCTACACAATAGGGGAGGTGGCTTGATTTGCGGACCCAGTCATCTCCAGTAAGTGTTGATATTTCTGTGCTATGTTGTGTTTGCTGCTGTTGTATGATTGACTCCTGTGTGTTGGACACGTAGCAAGGTATGATGCGCTGGTAAATGATCGGATATGTTACTTGAGTGGAGTATCATTTTTTTCCATCTTTGAGTTGGACAATCATTAGCGTATAGTCATATTTTGGGATTGGAGTGCAGCCCTGTAGGAACGGCCATGTGAATAGGGTGACATTTGTTGATAAAACTTTTATCAAGAAAATTTAGCAGAGGACCATATTTATGATTTAGTCAGCAGGTCAGACCCTGAATCTCACAGAATAGGGATGCCAAAGTCTTACCCACAGACTTGAGCCTCCCTGTTCACTAATGAACATGTTTGACTTCCTAGCAGCATGTACCTCCACATGTTGTACTACGTGTATGTGGCACTTCAGTACAATGTCATAGGTGTGCATGCAGCTCATGGCCAGATGTGTGCTTGCAACTATCTGCTTATTGGAAGTCATGTATTACTGGTGTGAAATGATGTTGACAATTGTCTGCATTTCCAAACATAAATGTGGATGGGATTGTCCAAGGTTTGGGTGTATCCTAGTTGGACATCCTCCTTACCTGTGGTGGACTGCCAAACCCATGTACAGCTGTCCAAAGCTTCCTGTGTGTCCTAGATGTTGGAAAGTATTTGTTGCTTGTCCATCCCCCACCCAGGCACAGGTGTAGGGTTATGAAATGTGTACCTAGGACTGATGATCCAAGTTTAGTACACAGACATGTAAATCTGTAAATCACTTGTCCAAAACTAGGATACCCACTCATGTTTAGCAACTGCATTCTATCCTGGCAACTCCATTTACAAGTCACAGATCTTGTGGACCTTGATTGTCATCCAGAATTTAGTAATTAGTTTACCTGTCACATGTGGCGGACTTGCAGCATTTTTTACGTGACCAATGGCTGAACAATGATGCATAGGTCATTTAATTTGTTACACATCTTTTAGAGCATTGCTGTGCCGTTTGATAGGACATGTGTAGGCTGCGTTGGCATGTACTTCCTCAGGGACAACCAGTGATCTGTATGATGATATGGCCTGTTTCTGGTACATAAGATGTATTGTCTGATTTATTTCTGGAGCCATATCACACAATGAAGTACCTAATGTTTGGTTTTATATTTTTTTTAACAGCAGCCAATATGAATCCCATCCAGATTCGGGAGTTTCAGCGCCGGGCAATGCGTTAACGCCACATTCTGGATGTGGAGACTGGGTTCCGCAACATGGCACGGTGTTATCGTCATGAAAGAGCCTCTGGAGTGTGGAGGGCATTTGCCCAAAGGGGCTCTTCCTTGTCCACCACAGCCACCACCACCAGCACCACCACTACCACCCAGGTGGCGCCAACCATAGCAGGCACCTTTCCTGGACTCCACTGCTCCAGGACCTATCACAGCACCACCCGTACCTCCTCCTACAGACATGGCACAGACAAGGGGACATACATCTTCAACTGGCACCCAGACCACCCCTGCTGCAGTCATTGACCCAGTAGATTTTCAGCGGATGCAACGTGACATTGACTGTATGTTGAGGAAAATGAACAGGCTGCAGCAGGAGGCGGCACAAGTGAATAGAAGGGTGCGTGCCATAAAGAAGACCCTGCGGAGGGTGAACTTGTAAAGATTTTACCCTCAGCCATGATTCCTTCCCCTCCCTCCTCTTTTCTGGTTCTTTTCATTAGTGTGTTCAGGGGGCTTAGTGTTAGGTTAGAATAGGCTGTTAGTTTAGTTAGTAGTAGTGGGTGAGGGGGTGGGGGTATGATACTATTAATATCTGTTTTTTTATTATGCTGGGGGATGATATTGGGGTTTTGGTGTTAAAAAAAAAGAATAAAAAAAAAAATATTTAAAACAAATCCCCAAAAATATAGATTTGTTTAGTATAAGATAGTATGTGTTTAGGTTAGTATATGTTGTCCTCCATGTGTCCCATCCTATAAGGGGGCTGCGGGTTGATGTTTAGATTGTTTCGTTAAATGTGATAAGTAAGTTTAGCTTAGGTTAGTTAGGGCCTGTTGTGGGTAATGTGTAGTTAGGATAGGTTAGGTTAGGTAAGGTGTTTCCCCAGGTATTAGCTTCCTTTTTTATTGTTAAATAAATATTTAGGTAATCCTTTACAGTGTGTGTCACATGCTTGGGGATTAGGGCCTTGACATGGGTGAACAGTGTCTCTTTAGTATTTGCATTTGTGTCCCATCCTGCAAACAAATCCCAATTGAGCTGTTACATTGGCAGCTACACCAGAGCTACTTTGCTAAGAATCTGCCATCCATTGCACCCACCACTCAAGGTTACTATGGATCCCAAAGTGTTCTTAATTTTTGATGTATGTTTTCTATCTCACATACTTTGCGACCAGATTTGGTATTGAGGACACTGTGTTAAGTCTGCCTGCAGCCTGATGTTCAAGTGAAGCGTTATAAGGTGAGTGGTAGTATGATCTCATGTAGTATGGTATACATAACTCACACCTATCATTTGTAACATTGTTCAGCCAGGTTACATATTTGTGCGTACATTCATGCACATCCATTCATGCTGTATGGTGTGTGTTAGGAGAAATTTCCATCAAATATCACATATGTAAATATTGGCTTGAAGAAAAAGTTGAAGGCAATAATTTTTGGCTTAGACATCCCTTGAGGAAGCGTTATTCTGTCCATCACAGCATCAGACTGTATAGTTTCTATTTCCCTCATAATTAACCCTCAGGAAGAGCAGATGATGGTACAATCCAGACCACAGTGCATAGTTATCAGCCAACATTCTTTCAGGTCAGTTGTATTGACATTCTATAATCATTGACCTGAGGTAAACATCACTGATCTCCATCACAGTTGATGTGTCACGTTACACAGAGACAAAGTTGTTGTGTAAGTGCTATTTATTTTAAAGTGCTGTAGTGCTATATGTACATTGTCCATGATTGTGAGTCCATTAGTGTGACACCTTCCATTGTGATCCTACACAAGTGCAAAAGGACATGTAATTGGACATGCTGGGGTGAAGTGTCAGACAGTGCAGAGGGACAGGATTTGCCAATGAGTTAGTGAGAGACAATCACAGGGCAGGGTGACAAGATAAACAGTGGGCTCGAGAACAGTGCTTAAGAGCATCTGTTGCAAGACTGGCATGTTGCAAAGGACCTTGGTGCTAGGTGTCCATATGGCAGGGACCAGTGCTACCGGGTACTCTTATGGGTGAAGGTGATCTGTTCCACATTTTCATCTTCTCATGTGTGTGTTGTCTCCTCTGCACCTTGGTGGTGGTGGGTGTGAAGGGGCAACACACACCTCAGTGTTTGAGGATGTGGAGTCAGACATCCCAGTAGCTGCCAACTGTGGGGCTATTAAGGGCAGTACTGCAGCAAGGAAGAGCTGCTGGTTCTTAAGTATAGCAGCCACATCACTCTGGTAGGCAGCCAGGTCGGCCCTGAGGGGGTCAATATTGCATTCGTGCACGCGTTGACAGGATTGTTGTTGGAGGTGTTGTGTCAACTCTCTTCCAGCTGTGCTGATCTCCTTCATACTTTTTTCGAGTTCATGCAATATTGATGTTCGCCGTTGCATGGCTGCTGCCTGTTCTGCTGTTGACATCATGCACAAACGCATCCCCTCTAGGCTGGCTGCCATATTTTCCATCCCACCCGCACCTCCTTGGCCAGCTCCCACTGTACTCCAACTACAGTTCTCTCAAAGCTGGTGCCAGTGTCATCATAGTCCTCAGCTGGTTTGGACCTGGCAGGTCATACAATTGGGGTGGTGGGTGGGTCCTCTGTGATGGCTGCTACTTCTGTGCTCCTCCTTGCGACTGAAGGTGGGTTCTGGAGGGTCCCAAGGACATCTTGGAGGGTCTGCTGGCTGATGTTTGTCAACTCGTCATCCATGTCATCAGGGAAGTCCAGGACAGGCATGTCCCCAGGAGAACCCTCGTCCTCTGCAATGAGATATGGTACAATTAGTGTGTCTGTGCTGTGGGTTTTGTAATGTGACGTTCCTGCCTTCCTATTTGTTGCACATTGTGATCTTGGTTCCGTTTCATTACTCCTGTCTTTCATATTACATGTCACATGTATTGTGGTCAGTTTGGGGACTTGTCAGCATCACATCCTCTAGGTGTTGGTTCTGGCCAAATTGTAAATTGCCACCTTCTTCTCCTACTCAACCCTCCGTCTACTTCCATTCTCATGGTAAGGCCTTGCACTGGCTGTAGTTGTTCTGATGGCACTAGCACCACACTTCACAATCTGGAACTGACCCAGTCTCAGATATTTCACATCCAGCTATTTGTTGCTGAGACCTAGCATATACAATGTATAGGATTGGCATGGCAAACTACATATGTCAGCATTGGTAGTGTGTACTGTTGATGTTCGGGAATGCGTGCTGCATTGGATTGCACTGATGGTCCTAGCAGTGTTCCCTTTCCTCTTCTGACTGTGAGGGTGAATTTCACTAGCCGGGGACATATGTCCTCCCCTTCAATGCTGTTGTCTGAGCAGTATGACATTTGGGATGTTGGATGTTGTCATTGGAGCTATTGTGACCCAGGCACAAGGTGGACCCTGACATTAGCAGCATGGGTATGACATTAGTGCTGTGTACCTCATAATGTTTATGACAATGGCTAATGTTTGTAGCAATTATGGACAATCACATTTGACAGGATTGGAACATTTTTATTGATTACGGGGGATTGCTAAAGTTGTCATCCTGAACCCTCTAATTTGGGTGTGTTTGATCCATGGGGACATTACTGCCATTAGCTACTTGACCTGCACACACAGCAGAGGTGGTAGTGGCAACTGTTGTCAAGTTAAATTCCACTTGCAGATATGGCCTGAGATTGTTAATTGAGCCCTAGTTCATGTAGGGAGAATACCAGCTGACATGTGACAGCAGGCCAGTTTTACATTGTACCCTACCCTCCTGGACTGGCTTTACCTTTCAAACATCTTTGGCATGACAGCATACCCCCATGCAAAGGTTTTTTGGGTAGTGAAGTACTGTGCTCCAGGTTTCCTATGAACGGGCAATGCCCCTGTGCCATGCCCTTTTACCCATTCCACTTCCTGAATATCATGACTTCCATGCACTGTGTAGTAGGTATGTCCCCCCCGGTTGCAGTTAACAGTTGTGCATTTTAATTCCTAATGCGACTTACCCTGCATCTGTGTTGTCTCCTGGTAGTCTGCGCTGTCCTGTCCTTGAATCCCTGTGACGATCTCCTCCATGTGGTCCAGGGCCTCCTGCGGTGCTGGACTCCCACCTCCAGTCTGCAGTGCTGCCTTCCTGTTACTGGCCATCTTTTCCTTGGTCCTGCGCTTGCAGTCATGCCAGCATTTCTTGCACTCAATGACTGTTCTCTGTACTTCTGCCACACTGTTTATCTTGTCAACAATTTGTTGCCATATTGCCTCTCTCCTACTGATTGGCAACTTTGAGGTGACAAACAGTTGGTGCTGGTGTTCCATCACCTCTTTCACCAGAATTGTCTGCTCCTCTGCACTGAAACAACACTTTCTTTTCTTCTTCTCCCTGTCCTGGGTCTTCTGTGGGTCCTCCTGGCTGGTTCCTGGTCTATTGTCATCTTTCTGGGGTCTGTGCATGCATCTGGGATCCATTTTGGCTCTCCTTAGTACATTTTGCTTTGTTTGTGCCGCTTTTTGAAGCAATTGCATAAAAAAAGGCGCATATCTGGTTTGCAACATCATAAACCGTCTCACAGGCATTTTCGCCGCATTAACGTTGTTTTTCTTTACGATGTGACGCATTGGTTTGAGGCAAAAAAAATTACTCACACCAGAGGTTTGCGCCGCTGTGCGTCAAAGTATAAATTTGACGCCCGAGCAGCGCAAATAAATGGCGTTAGCCGGCGGTAAAATGTTTGACTCTAAACTGCATTGGCGCAGTTTTGCGTCAAAAAGTATAAATATGGCCCTGAGTATGTAAGACATGTTGAACACATGTATGCTACACCCATTACATATGGCAGGAATGGCTGTGAAACAGTTCTTAGGCAATATCGTCAGCTGGGAGTACCAGTAGAACACATTGGTGTGAAATAGAGGGACTCAACCTCATCTGTAATTGCCTCTGGTCAGCTTAGCAGGATAGGAATGAAATGTAGGCTGTTGTCAAATGTCCCACTGTTCCCAACATTCCAACACAAAACCCACCCAATGACAGCTGAATCACCACACCTACCTGTCCTATACATGATCAACATAATCACCTTGACTGGTGTGTACACTGGATGGCAGATGCATCTGACAAGTAAATGTGTTGTTGCTGCCAATCTGACAGCACAGTTATAAGAAGGTGATGAACATGTCAAGAGAGGGAGTTGAGGCAGTACGGAACCCGAAGGACAACACACAATTTTCACTGTACACCTATAGGAAGACCCTGAGACCCAAGCATATGACACATGAAGTAAGGGAATACCCAAACATATTTTATTATATTTTAACAAAACTAAAAAGAATTAAGAACACCTAGTCTAACCTAACTCAACCTATCCTAACTATACATTACCCACAACAGACCCTAACTACTCTATGCTACACTTGCCTAACACATTTAATGACACACTCTAAACATTCGCCCCACCCCCCCTTATATCACAGGACACATGCAGGACAACACAAACTAACCTACACATTTACTACCTATTACTAAACATATATATATTGTTTTGGTATTTTTGATTTTGTTTTCTTATATATACATATATTTTTTTTAATAAACACATAAAAGCACCAACATCACCCCCCACCCATAGTAAAATGCAAAAAGTAGAAAACCCACCACACAAACCTACTTATCCTAACTTACCCACTAACCTAATCTAACCTACAATTAACACCCTAATACCCACTAAAAGACTCGAAAAAATGAGGAGGGATGGAACTGAACTTGGGAAGAGAGACATCATGCCATACATCATGCCATACAGAGTTTCCTCTTAATGTATTTCAGTGTCTTTGTGTACTTGGCCACCTCCTTCTCAATTTAGTCCAACTCATTGAGGACCTGTGTCACATCCCTTTGTAAGGGTCTGATGGCACTCATGTCAATGGCAGCAGGTTTGGTTGGCTGTGGGACGGATGTTGATGGTGCAGCAGCTGGAGCATTTGTGATGTTAACAGCTTTGGCCCCCTGCACAGCTATGGTGATTGGTCCACCGAGTGGGGGCAGTGTGGGTCCCCCTTGGCTGAATGCCTGCCACTCACTGGTGGATCGCTCTGAGCGATAGAGGCATGCCATCCCCCTGACTCCAGCTTCCACTGCCAAAATGTGGTGATAACGCACTGCCCTCTTCTGAAAGGCACAGAGTTGCTCGTTGTTCATGTTGGCAGCTGTTAAAATGAGACGGGCAACCATCAGTGTCAGCATAGTGTGGAGTATGTACAGATAATTAGCTCACTATCTACATCGATTTGCACATGCACTCCTTTTCACATTCCGGATGATACAATGGCCCTGATATATGAAACGACAACGCTGGCTTAGCACCATTTCCTTTAAACCATAGCCACCCACAATAAGATTAGGAAGAGGTCCGTGTGGATAGGTACACATGCAAGCCTGATCAAAATAACTGTCACCTACACTGTGAGCGTCACATCTACCTACACATTTGTTGTTCCCTCTCCCTGTGCCTCAGGGGGATGGCCATGCAGATCATCATCTCAAGTGTCCAGGTCATCCACCAAGGCATGCCCACTCATACATGGAGTCAGGGAGTGGACCATATGTTAGGTGATGACAACTAGGAAGCTGGTATCCATAGGTCTATCACATCTACATTCATATGTCCAGGTGTAGACACCCATCAACACCTGATCAGCCAGTACCATTCCTCACACACCCATATCCATGCCAGCACACAATTGGACTTGACCTTCATGCACACCTATTACATTCCATATAAGTGCCACTTGAGTGGAGTACAATATATGTGGCACCATACTGGGGGACAAATGCCGATCCAGTCATATGTGTACATTACAATACAGGGATGCACCAATTTGTCTACAAAATGGTGCATCATTATGTTGTGAGAATGACGGTGTGTCCCAGTGCCATTATTTTCACAATAGTGTACATCTAAGTCACATATGGGCCTACATGTGCCTTGTCAACACCTTGTTTAACAAATGCTGCCCATTGAGTGCCACAAACCTTACAAGATATTACTCTCTGCACGTGCATGGGTATCCACTTAAATGTGACACAGTATCACCATCCAGCCTACTTTAATTTTTGATCATTTGACAGCTCATCACTTTGGGTGCAGCACACATGACTCACTCACACAAAACACTCAGGGCCTCATTTGGACCTAGGCGGTCTTTTAAAAAGACCCCTGAGGTACCGCCGTGCTGAAGACCGCCAGTGCAGGTGGTTTTCCATACAGTGTATCATGACTGCTGGCAGCCTTCCGCCCTTTTCCTGACAGAGAACCGCCAGCAGCCATACTGGGAATCAGCAGTGAAGTGGAGGCTGCTTCACCTCTTCTGCCACGTCATTAGAACACCGCCCACCGAATCACATCCCAGGATTCGGCGTGGCGGTGTTCTGGTGACGGGGAGCTGGCGGCATAGCAGCCCCCATGGATCCTGTTCCCTCCCGGAGGATCACCCGACCAGGTAAGGTTGATCGGCCATTAGGGGAGGGAGGCGGGTGCATTGGGTGTTGCGTGTTGTGTGCGTGCATGGGGTCGTGCTTGTGAGTGTGTAGAGGGGGTGTGTGAGTGCGTGTATGCATGCAGGGGGTGTGTTGTGTGTATGGGAAATGTGTGTGTTTATGTCTGTATGCATGTGTGCGTGTATGTGAAGTAGGTGTGTGAGTGTGAGTGTAGGGGGTGGGGTGTGTGTGTGTGTAAATGTTTTGGGAGGACGGTGGGGAGGGGCGTCCTGCCACCATTAGGGGGTGGTAGGGGGTCGTGGGTTTGGGCAGAGGACTCTGGGGAGGGGGATGGGGAGACCCCTATCAGTACCAGGGAACGCATTCCCTGGCACTGATAGTGCCTACCGCAATGGATTTCGCGGCGGGACAGAACCCCACGAAATCCATGGCAGTATGCGGGGTCGTGATACCGCCGGCAGTCTAGTGACGGCCGCCGGGCTGGAGACCGAATTCTCCAGCCCAGCGGTCGTTACCACCCTGGCGGTCGAGTGGAGAAGTGGCGGGTTGGCATTGCGGTAACCGCCATGCTTGTAATTTCATTTTTTTATCGCCGGCCTGTTTGCGGTATTACCGCAACTTCTCCACCGACCGCCAGGGTTGTAATGAGGGCATTAATCTCTACACAGGACAGACAAAGTTCACACTTACTGGATACATCTGGGAACTCAAATCTTGCCACTTCACCTATGCTGCAAGTGGCAGGTCACCTGAAAGATATGGATAGAAAACCATGGTTAGTATCATATCACTGTCACTACTAGTGGACAACATATTACAGTGTGTACTATTTCAGAGGAGTGAGCTAATTATCCAGGTTGTGGACAGTGCAACAGACACACCACTGCAAACTCACAATGAGGCTGACACTCAGGTGAGTGAGAACCACACATCTGCACTCTTACACTGGGCCTGAGACTCATGTAGTGTTACACCCTGAAACAACCATAGACAGGCAATCTGTAGAAGATGGAACTCCATGGAATGAGGGGAGTTGGGTGACAGATACATGACACTACCCTGGTGCTCTGCAAGAAAATTGACTCAGGTATTCTGGCTTGTCCTGCAAGGCCCGCAGAGGCACTTAGTGAAGGACAAGCGGCTCAATTTTTAGTCTGCAATTTTCATGCATTGAGTAATCCATGACTGATGTGTCACAGTTGGCTGATGGTATCAAATGCCCCAGTGCCCCCTAAGGCCGGTATGCCCCCTTTGTAATCAAAATGGCAGGGATGATGTATGTGAAATTTTGACAATGTTGTGCCATACATGGATTGGCCAATCCACAATCCAGTTACATATGGTATGCTGGCAGTGTCTTGGCCTATCATACATGACGCAATGCTGTGGCACAGATGTTGCCATGGCCCCTGTAATGTGTGACTTAGTGATGTTTGTGCATGAGTCACCTAACATCTGACTTGCATTGGTAAAATGGTAGGATATATGAAGCCCTTGTCTATACTGGCACAGTGACACCACATTCTGGTTGCGTTCAACCTGTCCACAAGCATTGCATGCAGCACCCCAACACATCTGCTACTGGCATTCAAGTGCGTTGAACAGTAAGTTGTTTGCCAATGGGAGACTCACCAACAGGGCCACCGATCACCACAACAAGATGGTCCAGAAGTTCCTGCTCCCTGGCCACCAGATCAGCCCAGTGTTGCTTCCGCTGGTGGTCATTGTGGCTGCTGTGGTACACCCTCTTCAGGTAGTGGAGCACCTTTCCGCACCACAACCGCCTCGCATCTGCCCAGTAGCCCTGTATCACATGGCCACCCATCCCCAACATTAATGGGAGGTAGTGGACTACCAGCCAAATGAAGCCTCTCAGCTCCTCCTCCCCATTGCAGTCTGCCTCCCCCTGTAGTGTGGTCATTTTTATGTATCCTTTGCACGTTTGCTTCAGGCGTTAGGCCTTTGTGCACTTTGCCCTGGATGTATTTTATTCCTTTGCTTGCAGCATAGGGCCTCTGTGCACTTTGCTCTAAATGCATTTTATTCAGCTTCGTACTGTTATTTTTCAATTAGCCAGTTCTGCGGTCTTGTTTTATTTTTATATCACACTGTTTAGCCCACTTCAGCACTGGAGTTCTCAATAAAACATTCTTGCTCACTCTGGGCTCCAGTCAAGGATACAGCCTGGTACATTGCTGATAGACGTGGTAGGAGTTTAGTCTTTGGATGCATTCTTGCGTAGGGACGTTTTGTGATCACACTGACATGTTAGTTATAAAAACACTTCCTTGTCCTAATACACGCAAGAGGGAGATTCCGACCAGGGAACCACAACTAGACGGTGACTGCCCTGTTGCAGATGCTGAACCAGATCACAGGCCTTTGCTCAGGTATGAGGGTTGATGTCTTCCCGGGGAATCTGAAAGGCAAGTTAGTAGCTTGTGTGAGAAACTGGGGCTGATTGCAGAGGCCCCATAACTTTTTGCCCCCATTTTCCACTTTATGCTGGTGTTTTCCTGACTCTGATGGTGCCCTGGGTACTGCTAACCAGTCCCAGGGCCTGTGCTCTGTGTAAAATGGATATGCAAATTAGGCTAATTATAATTGGCTAAGTAAACCTACCTATAAGTCCCTAGTATATGGTAGGGCATGTAGGTTTAGGGACCACAGCATAGGTGGTGCACACCTAGGTGCATTGCTGAGATGCCCAGTGTCATTTTAAAAGCAAGCCTGCCTTGCTGGCTGCTTTTAAATTAAAGTTATATGCAAATTCGACTTTGGAATTAAAGGTACTTCCAAAGTTTTAAACTACCTTATTTTTACATATAAGTCACCCCTAAGGTGTGCCCTATGTGCCCCTAGGGCTGGGTGCCATGTAACTATAAGCAGGGACTTTATAAAAATAGATTTATAAGCCCTGGTGAGGTAAAAACAGCCAAATTCGTTTTTCCCTCATTGAAGTAAATGGCCTTCATAGGCTAGAATGGGCAGACTTTATTTTAAATTTTAAAGTCTCCTTAAATGTTACATACCAAGAATTTGGTATCAAATTGATTGTTATAATAAATCCCACAACTTCCAGTTGTTGGATTTAATATAACTAGTGCAGGTAAAAAGTTTAGACTTTACCTAAAAAGTTGCCAATTTCAGCTCTGCATTGTTTTTGCTGCTGTGCTCTGATTGGCCAGCCTGCAGCAGCTTCTGCCAGGCCACTTTAATGAGGTGTGAAGTGGCCTGGCTTCACACAAAGGAATGTGCTTGGGGGAGAGAATCTCCCCTCAGCAGATGGGGAAGCAGGAAGGGGGAGGGCTGCCAAACTGGTCTTCAAAGGCAGAGAAGGACATCTGGAGCACCCAGCAACACCCCCACATCCTGCAACCCCAGACAGCTAGGTGCCCCCTTGATTAGATTAGGAGAGGGCAGGAGAGGGGTGTGTTTATGATTTTTAGCCACACCAGTGGGTGGGCTCAGCCAGATCTCTCCTCTAAAAATCAGATTCATCCATTTTGGATTTTTAGAGACTGTTGCCTTCTGGGATGGATTTTTGCCACACTTCCCAGGAAGTGGTCATCACAGGGGGACGACCCTGTCCCTGATTGGAGGACCAGGGCCCCCCTGCTTTTCACCCAGGAGCAAGGATAAAACTGGCAGACCTGCACCCACGCCTCAGATCCCCACCAAATTTCAAGAAGAAAGAACTACAAGGAGAAGAAGGACTGCCCGGCTGGACCCCTGGCCTGCACCTGGACCCTGCACTCAGAAAGACTGCACCAGCTGCACACTTGGGCTTCACCACAAGAAGGACTTTGCCTGGCTTCCACTGGTTCAAGGAGGGACTCCCTGTTTGCTACAGGTGAAAAATTGCTAACCAGAGTCCCCTGCACCAACTCCTGAAAAAGTGACCAGCTGACCACTGTCCAGTGGCCAAAAAGGAGTTTGCGCCAGGTGCATTCTGGGAGTTGAAGTCCGCACTTCCCAAGGACCATCACAGAACTTCTGGACCCTTGGGGTGAGCTGTGGACCCCAAAAGAACCTTAAAAGAACATCTGGGTGAAGCCCCAGAAGTTTGGAAAAGATTGGAGAAATTTTGGAAAAAAGCTCCATAAAGTGACCGACCCGACGCGGAAATTCTAGCCGGCTTGCCTCAACCGCGACCCGGCCTGACTTCGTGGTTCGTCCCGGTAAAGAAAAACATCCGAAAAAAAGACTAAGTCCGAACGTAAAAAGTTGACTGGGACCTTCCAGCCATCGTATCCGAGAAGGGCTCCACGGACGTCGGATCAAGATCCAGGTTTACCCCGGTCGAAGGATTTTCATCTCGAAAAAACGACTAAGTCCGAAGGTAGAAATCACCACCGAGGAAACCGACTTCGCGTATCCGGACAAGGGCTCCAGGAGGTCGGATCCAACTGGCAGGTTCGTCCCGGTGAAGAAAAACGTCAAAATAAAGACTAAGTCAGAAGGTAACTTTTTAACCGAGGCTTCCCGCGACCTGTAGCCGAGCAGGGCTCCATCGCGGTCGGCCTGAAAGTTTGACTTTGTCCCGGTCCTGGTGCAACCAGATGACCCGATTGGCGCTTTTTGTTTCTATGCGCTAGAAAATAATAATACTTTAAAAATTCATATCTCCGGTTCCCCTGAACCGATTTTAATCGTTTTTGTGTCATTTTAAAGATAAAAATATAAGCTATTTTTATAAATTGGTTTTGGATTTTTAAACTGTTTCCTGTGTTTTATTTAATTACTGTTGTGTGATATTTGAATGCTTTACACTTTGTCTCCTAAGTTAAGCCTTGACGCTCGATGCCAAGCTACCAAGGGTAGAGCTGGGATTAATTTACTGAGACCTAACTGTACTTTTGTGGAGGTTTGTGGCTTGTTGCTAGGTGTAGGTACCTACCTGCCCTACCAATAACCCATTTTCCAACAGCTTAACATGCTGTGCTCGAAATATAACTTACTGAGAGAGAATAGAATCTAATAACACTATGATAGCGTTGTTTTTATGTTTCACTCTCATCGTGACTATTTCAATCCTACTGTGTTGTATGGTTCTGGTTATTGCGGCTCACACCTTATTATCTAAAATGCAGTAGTTTTATTAAAAACAATCTATAAAACTTAAACTGCCTTTGTCATTTGTATATGAGATCATACTGTAAATGAGAGAGCTGGTTGGGACCTGAGTGACCACGACTTCCCTGAGAAGTTCTAAAGATGTCATGCGCTCGGCTGCCCAATCATCCCTTCCCCTTGGGAGAGATGAGGCACTGCTAGTTAGCTGGAGCGAAACCGGATTGAAGGTGACAGAGGTCCTTCTAAGTAGGTCAGACTCAGTCCCCCACACTAGGAACGACCCTGGTACCTAGAAATCCAGTAGTCTCATTTAGGATAATGAGAGCCCACGCGACACCCCTACAGGTTGAAAATGATAAATAATAGGTATAATAAACATAAGTAAGTAAAGGAAACTTAACGCTCAAAAAATAACAATCCCATCTGACCCACTTTTACACCTAACTTGGACAGACACCCCACAGCACAGGTACAAGGAGAAATACAAAAAAAACACACAAATTCACAGACACTGGGACAAATAGCAATCAATTACAACAGAAAGCACAACAGGATGGACACCACAAGATATAAAACAGAGCAATAAGGCACCACTAACTCCAAGACACAACCACACAGTCAAAAGAGGCACAGACTGTAAAGAGAAAGTGAAAGTACGCCCAGTGTAGCATGCCTGTAAACAGGATATCCTATTACATCACTTCCTGTCTCCTTGCGTCACGTTTTCTGTAATGCATGTATTTTTTTTACGCTTTTGATATTTGCATGAGTATTTCTGATGCATGACTTACGTGGGTCTTTTTTTAACGCATCACCTTTATGCGTCGATTTAACAGTAAATCAGCATTGTGATGAGTGCAAAGGTGGAATTCATGCTAAGGGCTGATGGGTCACATACTTTGCGTTTACGGATGTCTTGGATGCATTTGCGTAATTTTTTTTTACTCTATTCCTGATTGCGTGATTTTGTCCATTGTCAATGGATGCACCCTGTATCAACATACAAATTGAATAGGCTGGGCTGCAGTATAGCATTTTGTGTATGGCCACATGTGGTAGTCCAAAGAACAATGTGATTTGGGTGTGATTGTTATGTTACACCAATGTGTGTGTTACAGATCAACAGCATGCAAATGTATTCATGTCATGCATATGTATGTATATGTGACAACAGTGTATCCACATATGTATGGCAGTCAGTACTATGCAAGAGTCATGGTATATGATTGTGAATTGTGTTCACTTATGTGCTGTGTGTAGTTCTCTTACAGAGCATCACATTTCAGACAACATACACAGCTCGGGCATTGTTGATAATGGCTGATGAATTCTATCTGGCAAATGTTACCCAACAACTGTCTCCATATGTTGATCTTGAGTATATGGATGACTTGTGTGTGGACTACACACATGTCTGACATCTGTACATATTTGGTACATACTGTGATTGACACACTCTGCCTACATTCCAACTATATCATGTACTGAACACAATAGACAGTTGAAAGTCATTAGATTTTGCAGTGTAATAATATTTTTTGTGTGGTGGACCTGCAGCCCTAGCTGCATATGTACGCATCCATTCTGATATGCAATCCACAGACGTGTCTGACCAAAGTGTGAGGTCATGTTTACCCTGTGACAGGATTTTGCCCCATGGCGGTGGCAGGAGTGATTTCCATGGATGTACTGCGCAGGCTCCATTTCTCCCATTGCTTGTCATACCCGGGCTAATCATGTAGACCGTTGTCACCAATGATGTCCCCCCTTGTCACACATGCTCCATGCAGCCATTGCAACTCTCACACTGAGTTGTGTTAGTGGTCTGTTCAAAAATTACAGTCTCACCATATTTTGACATCCACTGCCTCATGTGCGGCCCCTTGTTTACCTTCTCTTTGGACATGTTGTAGTTGTGTGTGATGAGCTATTGTTGTACAAGTTGGCAACATGGATGTAATTAATATGTTGTGGTCCATAGATTATGTCCTTCAGTTGTCACATTCGAATGATGAGGATAATTGTGATGTATGTGATGGTAGCAATTCACTCTTACGCTTCACATGTGATGTTGCTACAGTACTCTTCAGATTTGTGTTTGTGACATGCTACCTGAGGTTAGACTCACAATCGTGAGGTGTATGTTTTAGAGATTGAAGACACCAAAGCTGGATTGTGTGAATACATGAGGCGTTTATTGACAAAATGTACAAGGTGAGTTACATGATTATTGAGTGAAGAAGTTTTCAACGATGTGCAGAACTGCGGCGTATACCAGCAGATTTGTTGTGCTGTTCCCACTCATTTTCTTCTCCACCATCCTCCTTCTCTTCCTCAGGCAAGTTATCAACCTGCTCATATAAGAGGACATTCATCTGCACACATGTGTTGTGCAGGATGGCACATGTCATAATTATCTTGCAGGCGATGTGTGAGGCATATAGGAGGCTGCCTCCTGTGATGTCCATGCACCTGAATTTGGACTTTAGGATTTTAAATGTCCTCTCCACAATAGTCTGTGTCCTACAATGACCCTTATTATATCCACGCTCTGCTGCTATGCTTGGTTTGGGAAATGGGGTCATTATCCATGGCTGTATGCCATAACCCTAATCCACTGCAAAAGATTAAAGGAGTAAGTTGTTGTTAGAGTTTGCTACAGGTATGTCATGTAGCATGGCAGTTCATATTTAGAGCTGTTTGTGGCTCATATGTATTTGTGGTATTGTGTGAGTTCCTATCCTTGTGTAATGTTTCCTCAGCACTAGGTTGTTGGATATGGCAATCTTATGTTTGGCTCAAGGATCTGGGACATGTGATTTGGATTCCACACTGATGGTCATTATGTATGTACCATGCGTTGTGTAGTGCACCTTTGAATCAGTGTGCTATTACTAGAGGGGACATGACACATCCTCACAACACAATGGGATCAGATGTGGTGGCAACATGGTAGCAGTACAGAGCCTGGACATCCCATCCTTTTTGTCATGTGTCATTGCAGATAATGTGTGACACTAGGGCCTTTGAAATTGGTAAGTGAGAATGCACAACATTTCTCCAAAATTGGCTGCACTCTCCTGCAACATTTCGACTATGCAAGAATGCCCCATGTGTGACATGTTACTTGGCAACCCTTTGTTGTCCCTTTCGCCAGTTGCTCATGTACAGCCGTGCACCGACACTACCTACCCTGCACCAGGGTACTTGGCTAGCTGCCTTGTGAAGGTGGATGCATCTGTGCAGGACGGTACACTACCCTGTAGATATGCTGTTTTGATGGCCAATTGTCTCTTTCTGTGTGTGCAGCAGTATGCAGCATTCATTGGTGCCACAATCATCTGAGTTCATAGCACAGCCTGCTTTCTTATTGCAACCTGCATACAGCACCCCTGGGGTGGTGTTTGTTGTTGGCACTTCCTCAGGTTTTAGCTGACAGCTACATGTATCAGCATCATCATGCTATATATCTTGTTTTGACAGACCTGCAGCAAGAACTTTTGCACAACCCTTCCACACTACATGCAGCACGGCAGGGTGGCCAATTTACAATGTGGCTTCAAGTCATTATGAGATGGTCATCTGCCAAGTTGTACATACAGTGCAGGCCATGTCTTTGTCTCCTGTTGAGTCATTTATTGTATCTGGTACATACATGATGGTGTTGTGAGTCAGTGAGTGTTTCATGTGAGGTTGCACTACAGTAGGTGTGGTACCACTTCTCACACATCTGGCACATGATATGTGATGGGCATCAATCTTGTATTCCTATGTGTGTGAGTCAATGCCTCAGGCAGATGTTTCTGCACACTACAGTTAAGTTAGGTATGTGTTGATGAGATGCAGTTGATATAGGCGCAAGTTGTATGGTGTTTGATATTTGTTCTGGCAGTGATTTGCACGGCATGACTTGAGGCATCTCTGCCTACTTGGAATTTACATGACATGGGCATGGTGTATGCCATTGACATGTCTGTGCTAATCTTTGTTTGGTGTACTGTGTGTGAAGTGAACGTAGTAGGCAACCTGTGGGTACTTGTAGTGGTCTGTGTAGTTCTGCTGTTAGCAAAGGGTACATGTCTGCACCTGTCATTCTTGTGGTGTGCCTGTCAAGTTGTGGGTGTGTTACATACATGTAGATGTATGTATTTGTGTTGTGCCCTGATGGTGCTGTAATGCAGTGGTGTATGTTTTGTGTCCGACATGGTAGGTGTGTTGTGTGCACATTGCTAGATTTGTTGACTTACCCACAAATAGGCCATTTCCCAATTGTCCATCCTGGAATTGTTCATTGATCCTGCTGTGCCGGAATATGTAGGCGTCATGGACATTCCCTAGATACTTGGCCAAAATGTTTATGAATAGTCCCTGGTGGTCCACTATGCCCTCCACATTAATGGAATGCGTGTGCTTGTGATTCTGGTATAAGTGCTCTGTTGTTGCAGGTGGTACAAGCTGGACATGGGTGCAGTCAATTGCACCGAGCACATGCGGGAAGCCATGGGTGTGATCGAACCCCTGTTCATTCTCCTGCTGCTTTTGCTGGGTGTTGGGGAAGCTGATGTGGCGGGGTGCCAGGGAGATGATAGCGTCTAACGCCTTTGGCATGAATGCAGAGAATTATGGCTGTGAGACATCAGCAACCAGTGCACCCATTGTTTGGAAGGAACCACTTGCCAGCGTGTGCAGGACAGCGAGCAGCTTTGTCATAGGTGGTATGTTGTGTGGGGTCTGCAGGCTGGCTGTAATTTGTGGCTCAATGTGGTGCTGCAAGTATAGTATGGCTTGCCGGTTCAGTCTGTGGGTCCTAATAATGTCCATACCCCGAGGCCAAGGAAGGTTGTCCTGGTTCTGAAGACCTTCTCCTGCCTTCTGCGTTGCCTTTGTGGTCTGCGCTGTTGTGGTGGTGAGTGCAGGATTTGTTGCTGTCCTCTGCACCGTCTAGCAAGCTGGATCATGATCACCTCCCTCTTCTCCTGTGGGTTGTAATGTTGCTTCTGTGTGTTTTCCTTAGTAGTGCTGTGTTTGCCTCATTTTAAAGCCTGCCTTGACCCAGGCATTAAAATTTACGCAAATCAGTGTTAACATAATTTTTTGGGTCTGCCTCCCACCCGTGTGTCTTTTATGCCTGGGTGGACAAATATGGCGCTAGGGTGTTTGAGTAATTGTTTTTTGACGGGAATGCCTACCCTGCATCTCATTGACGCAAGGAGGTTGAGGCGTGAGTTTGCGCTGAGTTAGCATAAAAAAATTATGCTAATTTAGCGCAAACAGAGTATAAATATGCCCCTAAGTGTTCACTGGCCGGGAAGGTGTCAAATTTAAACTTAATATATAATGTACGTTTGTGCACAAGGTAAATCGAAGAATAACTTGCAAGCAGGGGCTTGATCAATGCTAAAACAGTTATCCAATATAGTTCCTGGCCTTATCGTTGAGAGCTTCTTCACCTGTTTAAACCCACTGTAGCGTTCTTTAGTCAAGTCAGCAATATCCTGCCTTACTACACTTGGGTCAGACCATAGGAACCCCAGCTGAAATTTATTTAGAGTGTTCTGTCCATAAGACAGCCAAGTAGTCCTTTCATAGCCACTGCCATGTCCTGCATCTCCACTGTCAAATACATATACCTATGTATTTGACAGTGGATATATAGTGGATATATAGTGGATATATATATATATATAGGAGAGAGATAAAGAGAGAGAGAGAAGGCATGCGCACACACATACGTATATATACTGGGTAGTTACAGTTTTGGATCCTGTTTAAATTTTCTTTTCCTAATAACCTTGCCACTAGGTAGTTATAGTTAGGACCCTGTTTCCATAGACAAATCTTCACAATTTTGTTTTTAAAGTGGCCCGGTGATTCTTGTTGCACATGGAAAGTTTTGGGGTGATCTGCCAAGCAGGGTCCGAAAAAAGGCGGGAAGGGAGGCAAAAAACATTGCATTTCTCATGTTAATTCCCATAGGACCTTTAGACAAGACTACAGACCGATCCGCTGGGTGGAATTAAACCAAATATGGCAGAAAGTTAGCTTTCGGTAAGCAGATCATGCTTTCACTTATTTGGTGGAAATATGTTCAGTAGTTATGGAAATATTAAAGGGAAAATAAATGTGTATGTCTAGGGCTGCCGATATTTCACGAATATATCATAAAAATTTGTGAAATTTCACAAGTGCACGGGCAAATAGAAGTGCTGTAATTGCCTTGCCATAACCTGACTAGAAAGTTGTGGACACCATTTTATGTTATCGAAGAGGGTCTCCGGGGCTGAAAATAGAAATGATAAGTGGTATTAGGGGTCAGGGTGGAGGACCCTGACCCCCGGGTGCGATACACAAGTGATTAGGGAACAAATTATGGGATTAAAATGATTTTTCTTTACAATGTGTGATATCCACAAATACCCTCAAATATCCTAGAATATTAGAGGATATTCAAGGATATTAGAGGATATGCAAAAAATGTTTTAAAAACATTCACTGATTCATTCATTCACTCATACATTCACTCAGAGACTCATGCACCCACTCAGACACTCATACACCCACTCAAACCCACTCAAACCCACTCATAGCCTCACACACCCACTTTCAGACCCACTGAGACACTCACACACCCATTCACAGATCCACTGACAGACACAGCCCCTGTGCCCAACCTAACCTGCGCACGACCAAAGGCTATGCGTGGCGTGGGTGGTTATAAGGACTTGGCTGAGGGCCCTGCAACTAACATTGGCTGTGCAGAGTCAAAGGCAGGGGCTAGACTAACATATAGTTATTAAAATGACATTGCATTAAAAAAACATAGAACTTCACTGAAAAAAAACAAAAGTTACCTTACGGTGAATATAATGGCTGAATTTCTATAAATGTTCGAGTTAATTCCAAACATAACTAAAATGTCCCTGTAACCTTTGTTTTTTTCAGAGAATATATATATGTGTATATATATATACGTATATATATATATATATATATATATATATACACATATATATATATATATATATATATATTATATAGATATATATATATATAGATATTGATTAGGATTGGTTCTGCTGGTGTTATTTCCTGTGCTGGGACACAACCATGCTGCTTGTCACTACCCACAGCCTCTCACCATGTAGCAAAAGCGATTGTGTGTTGTCAAGAGTAATAGTTGCTCTAGAAGTGTCTCCTTCCCATACTAAGGGCCATATTAATGTCATGCAGTGCAGCACAGCAAATAACCTTGCTGCACTGCATGACCGAGAAAGGGCAGGAATGCATTGCATTTAAAAGGATATGGTGCCTGCACTGGCACCATTTTGGCTGTCTAGCACCAAGGGAGGCATTCTTGCACCATGGGGCAAGGGTGCTTGCATTGCAAGGAAGGGGCATCCTTCTGCACAAAGACAATCCCCATAGGCATTTTCCTATTTCCATGAAAGCTGCAAAAAGAGGGAAAAAAATGAGGAGAAATAAACAAATTTCTCCTTGTTACGCCCCGCCTGGGAAGGCGTAGCATTTTGATATATTCCCATGTCTGTCACTTCTGGTAAATCTGGGAATGCATCAGAATCCATGAATGTTGCATGGGAATACCCATGCAACACCCATAGAACACCTCCCTGGAGCAGAATAACACAACACAGTGATTTGTGCTGTGTTCCCTTGCTCCAGATTTATGAAGCCACTCAGAGCCATGCAAGGTGGCCTTGCGCGGCTTCATAAATTGCATTTTGGGGTTGCATTGCACATGCACCAGGTTGGGAGGAGATGGATGAGCAATGTAACTTAACATATAAATATGCCAGAGGCACAAACAACCACAAAGGATGAGTGCTGTGCACTGCTTGTGTGTTGGTTTGTAGGGGAAATCAATGCATTCTCTCTTGTATGTATTTGCTCCACTAGCATTTAGTTTTAGGCATTCGTTTTGGCAGTATAGTCTCATCTGGCTACCTTAGTAAACTGCTTTTTGTGTCAAAAGCTTTGCTTTTTTGTGTGATAAGCCACAAGAAATGCCACCTTGATTCACTGCAGAGCAAATTGTTTTTGTCACTGTGAGAAGGCCACCGTTGTACAATATATTTTTGCACTGGAAATTAAATCTCTACTGCTGCTTTGTGCTACTTACATTGCTGTAGTGCTGATGCAAAGAATTTGTAAATCTGTCTTTTACTTTCAAAGGCAACTTTTCAAGACTACCCCTTCCCAACATAAAGTGCCTTGTTTACTAATACTTTGATAGTGTGATGCAAATGGTGCCAGGGATTTAATGTCTTGTGCACAAGGTGTTTTGTAATGGAAAGGTGGCCTTTTCACAGCACTAAACCCAGTTCGTACTGCTTAACCCTCATGTGCAAAACAGGCAGATCGCATGAAAAGGAACAGGGCAAAATGGCATAGCACAGACTGTAGCAAAGCAAGCTTCTTCAGACATGGCATGCGGGTTGTATGCAAATCTTCAGTCTAACAGTTTCACACACATAGGCACACATGCACATGCATGCTCACACACACACAAATCAAAGACATCACAGTCAGTAGCACAAACATCCCTTACATACAACAGACACAGCATAGGTGGCAGCAAAGTAAGATTTTTTAAGACATAATATTTACAGAGCAGACAGTAACACAGCAAGCTTCACACCCACAAACTGTCACAAGAGTTAGAAGAAATCTAGCTCTGTTGCAGCAGATTACAGCCATTATATTGTGAACAACAGATCACTGCATGGTTCAGCCACAGCAATCTGCACACCATAGCTGTCAAGTGGTATTACACATGCAGACACACACTTTCTTTCCACAGGATGATCTTGATTATGAGACTGTGCCACTTTAAAACATTTATCTCACAAGCATTCTTCTCTTGCATCATCTCCACACCCGATCATAACTTTTAATTATCCTAAGCCAGCTTGTATTTATAAACTTTTAGGAACATCCGTTCCACCTAGACTCAAAATACCTATTGAGACATTGTGGAAATCGGATCTTGGTGTTGTCTGGCCAACTTTTTTATAGGAGAGAATTGAATTTAGCATACATTTCACTGCACACACTGCAAGCCTGACGTAGACCTCATACTTTTTTTCATAATAGACTTTTCTACACTCCTGTGCTCCTTTATAAACTTACCCAAAATGACAATTCTTGGCACTGCCACACTCACCAGGGTACTGACTTTCACGTGTTTTTTCTTGTTCATCCCTATCTATTTGTTAGTCCTCAATATGGTCTCACATTTCAGCAGTTACTCAGATCTCCTCACCAATGTCATATGAATTACTGTTTTTGGGTGGCATGCATGAAATTTGGAGTTCATTCAAGCCTCTTGGAAAACTGGTGGACCTCTTGCTTTCGATTGCAATCTCTATTATTACTTCTAACTGGAAATCATCTGAGAACATTACTCTCACACAATGGTGGAATTCTGTATGTTATCATCATAGACTTGACAGCTACAAGCTTGATTCAACAGGAACTTTCTATAAATATCATCAGCTATGGTTGCCATTAATTAACTATCTCTCATGCACAGCGAATGAAATTGATTTTTCTCCTCCTTCTTAAACTGTCAAATATATTTCCTGTTTCACTTTCTATATATGCTTATTTCATCTTCTCTTTGCTGTAACTATTGCTTATTACCTTTTTCTCCACATGGGTATCACTTGATTCCCTTTACCAAGCCCTACAGCTTGTCTCCCTGTCCCTTTCTCTTTTTTCTTTCTTTATTCAAACTTGGAGTCTTTGATACTATATTGAGGTTTATGCCTAATTAATTTACACGTTTAATATGCATTTTATAGATACAATATTCTTTATTCATATATATTCACAACTGCATATGTCTGCTTAGGCAATGTTAAGTTAATGTTTTTGTACTTGACTTGATAAAAAACATCTTTAAAAAAATGACACTATGCTGCTTCCCTTCTTCAAACTTATCAGTTTTGCTGCAGAGCTGAAGGTATATATGCTGGGTCCGAGGCAGAGCAGATAGCTGGAGAATAAGAAGGTACATGACTCCTAAGCAGAGGTCTCTGAGTCCCAGTGAGGCAGACAGAGCCCAGCGAGGAGAGCCCAGTGGCCATGACCATGCTATCACAGGGTACAAAGACAGAGACCAAAAAATCATGTAGAGGCCGCAACATACTTTTGTGAAGAGTGACAGTTTCCGATGCTCTCCCAGGCCTTTCATTTCAATGCAAATGCAGCAAAGGGGATTGGAAGTTCTGGGTTCAGGAATGGGCTGTCCTCTCAGCCAAAAAAAGTGCAAGTGGCTTTACCATAAAGAAGGACCTGTCACATTAGTCAGCACATTAAATCAGTTTCAGAAACAGCAGAAACTGCATAACATTAAAAATGCCCAAAGTACCCTTTTACCTCCAGAACCAGGTGATGATTTGATTTTTTTAAATTTCATTAATAAGATGGAGAATATCGATCAGAGCCAGTGCTCTCCCAGTGCCCTCTCCAATGCTGATCAAATTCTGTGACTGAAGTGAGTGGCTGAAATTAGAGGAATGAACCTAAGTGGCGATGGTGGGACATTGTAGCCCAGTTTTTCTAAAAGTCACACAACGCAGCAAAACAACTTGCTGTGCTGCGTGACACGGAGAGTGCAGGACTGTGCCATATTTACTAAAATATCTACTAATATATGATGCATTTCTGATCTCTCCCTGTGCTGGTGCACTTAGTGGTGCCTAGCTTCAAAGCAGGCACCTTTGTGCTGTGGTGTAAGGATGCCCCTGTTCCGACCTTTACTGAGGGATTTTCCTCTTTCTATGAGTGCTGCAGAATGCAGCACATACAGAAAGAGGAAATAATAAATAATGAGGAGAAATTAAGATATTTTACTATTCATGCTACCTTGTGTTACTCTGTATTTACTGAGCCACGCAGAGCCATGCAGAGCCACGCAGGGTGCCTTTGCGTAGCTTAGTAAATTTCACTTAAGCCTTTGGGTTGCATCCTGTCACTCTGTGTGATGCAATGGCAACCCAAGGGCTTAGTAAATATGCCCTGTGTGTCAAGCTCTCCATCCAAGTGTAACATGCAATTGTATTTAATAAATGTTTTATTTTGTTTTCGGTTTCATTACACACAGAGAGGAAGAAGGGCGCTCGTGCAGAATAATGCATGGAAGATAAGGGTAGGGTGCAGTGTATAGATTTGCATCCTGGTCCACTAGGAGGAATCTGGAGAGGCAGAGCAGCCTGGCACTGAAGCTGCATTTACCATGTTGAAGCTTGGACTTTGCCTCCCCTCATTCTTCTCTGACAACAAAAATACTCCTAAGCATGTTTGAAACAAGCTATGAAACAATCAAGCAAAAAACCTATGAGGGAGCTGGAAGAAGTATTATCTTCCTATAGATAAAGCATTTTACAGAAACGACCTCCTGAAATACTAGCAGGCTGTAAAGAGCATTGCAGTGTCTTGGGACTTTGAGCATTAAGCCCCCTCGGCTAAGGGGTGGACTCAAAGAAAGGGATTACGCAATCACTCTGGAATGTGTGAAGGTGTGGTCTTTAACAGTTTTGGGATACTGAGAAGTTATTTTCATGTTATACGCCTAAGACTTTGCATACAGGCTCCATGTGTGGCATGTTCTTGGGTGTGTTCCTGGGCTGGGGAGGACATGACAAGCATAAAATCTGACTTCTTTCACAAGAAACTTTTGGGCCCAAAGTATCCCCACAAAGAGCCTGCCCATCAGTGGACAGTAATCACATTAGTCATACAAAGGAGTTCTTGGAAAAAATCTTAGACTTCCTTCAGACTAAAATTCTCACTTTCGTGCGTACATTTGCTACTAATCATCACAGCTGGGAATTTACAGGGCAGACTCCAGATTGAGCTACATGTCTTGTTTCTGACATTGCTATAGAAGAGGAACAGAAAAGAATCTTTCTCGTCATAGACTCCACATCTCAAGTTATTGACAAATTAATTCATCAATTGAAAAGATAAAAGGTGCTGCTCCCTCCACTTATAACTCTGTGTAACTCATCCTTGAGATTGAGATCTGTATCTTTTCCCTGGAAAGACACCCATGGTCTCCCTACTGTTAATAAAAACCTCCTTCAATTTGAGTGTACTCTCCAATTACTGACCAATCTCAGTGCTTATCATGCATGCTAAATTAATGGAAACTCTAGTACTTGGGCATATTAAACCCCTTATTGAGTGCAATCCACTGTTACATAGGGTTCAGTCAGAGTTATGTAAAGGTTTAGTACAGAAACAGTACTGGTTAAATCAACTATTGAGATCAGGTGGTTCAGAGATCGAGGTAGAGTGTGTGCTCTGATTTATTTAGACCTGCCAGCAGTGTGAAAACCATCTCAGACTCAAAATTAGTTCAGCAGTTAAAAGAGAACAGTATAGACTCTCTAGAGGGAAAGGTCCTAAGCTGGTTCATCCCCTTCCTCCCAAATCATTCCCAAACAATAAGATAAAAAAATTATCAATCAACACCTAATGCTGTTACTACAAGGGTTCCTCAAGGATCTGTGTTAAGTCTTTGTTTTTTCAATCCTTATGCTGGTTTTAGGACAAAGCTGAACAAGATTTTGGGCACCTATGTGAATGGTGCACAGTTAATTATTAGATAAGATGGGAATTCAGGAAAGACAGTAGCCAATTTCAGCAATAACCTGAATGAGGTTGCCAAATGGAGGGATGCAAACTAACTGTGTTGAACGACAGAAAGACATAAGCAGATTAGTCCTCTAAAATGTGTCAGGAGAGGCTTAGAATGCCATTGTGGTAATACATGCACAGAACCTAGGCATTTATATTGATAAAGATCTCAATTTACAGAAGCATGTAACTAACAACCATCTGTAATACAGGCTTTAAGCAACTGCATGTAGTTAAGTAGATTCTACCTCTTATATGCTACAGACACTGGTCATAGCAAGATTAGATTTAAGTAACAAACATTTGGATGGGTCACCTAAATGACTTATTTATAAGCTTCCTTTGCTGCAAAATTCTGCTTCCAGGATCACACTGTGTCTCAGGAGATCCTCTCCTCTTTCATGCCTTGTCTTTCCTCATTTCAAGATGAGAGCATTAAATGGCTTTCAGGAAAACAATTTAAAACGTTTTGTTATCTCATGGAGTGCATTAGAGTTCTGCTAATATGCCTTAGCTATCCTCCACTTACTGAGCACCACAACACTTCCCAGGAAGTCACTGTTGAGCTCTATAAGTGGCTGCTCAAACTCAGAATGTGACAGGTAACCAAGCGACCAGTGCCTGGAAGGGGCTCAGTCAAACTAGCTATTGGCTAAAGAGTGCTGAAAAAAAACGACCATTCTGTATTTTCTGAGTTGTGCATTTTGTGCTGTGGTATACTGTATGTTATATGTATTGCTTATTGTTAGAAATGGTGTATCTAGTTGGCAGAGGTATACACCCTTGTCCAAATAGGGGCCACAATCCTATTCAGGGTAAGTCACACACAATCTAAATTATCCTGTGCCCACCCTCTGGTAGCTTGGCACTGAGCAGTCAGGGTCAACTTAGAAGGCAATGTGTAAAGTATCTGTGCAATAACTCATACAGTAACACAGTGAAAACACCACAAAAAATAATGCACACCCGTTTAGGATAATAGATAATATTAATCTGAATAAAATAAGACCAAAACAACACAAATCTAATATGCACAAGTCAAGATAATACTTTTTAAAGATTTAAATGAATCTTAATCCTTAGAAATCAGTGGTTGTATCCTTGTAACACACAGTACCAGGAATTCATCACAAATATCGACACAAAGGGACCGCAGAGAAGAAGATGTGTTTAAAATTAAGGCGATGCATTGGAGTTTCTGACACGGCACAGAAAATGCGTCATTTCTTTCCCTGCTGCAAGGTGATGGGCATATTTCCAGGAGCGCAGCATTGGTTCTCACTGAGATGCGGGGATTATTTTGATGATGCATTGAAAATCCTTGATGCACTGGTGAGAAGGAGCAGGTGCTGCATCGATCCGGTAGGCAATGCAGCAATTTGTCAACTGCATGGCAGGTGCTGCGTCGATTTCTGCAGGTGGTGCATCAATTTTACGATGCACAGGGATTTTCTTCTCTTTGGTGAAATCTTTGTGGCCCTGAGACTGCAGAACAGGAGGAAAGCTCACCAAGCCCTTGGAGAGGATTTGTGGGGAAGGCAGAGTCCTTCCAGCAGAGTCAGGGGACAGCAGACAGCAGTGCAACAAGCAGGTCAGCAGAAGCAGTCCAGGTGAGTCCTTTGGTCAGCATGGCAGTCCCTCTGAAAGAGTCCAGTTTTAGATCCAGAAGTGTCTGATTTGGTGGGGTCAGAGACCCAGTATATATATCCAAAGTGCCTTTGAAGTGGGGGAAACTTCAAAGAGTAGTTGTGAAGTGCACAAGTTCACCATTTAGCCCAGCCCTGTCTGCCAGGAGCCCTGTGGGGGGTTATCAATCCTTGTTTGAGGGCAAGCTACTGGCCTTTGAAGTGTGAGAGCCCCTCCACCATTCCTACCCAGGGAAACCAATCTGTATGCAGATGAATGCAGATTTAGCTGAGTGTCCTGTGGTTATGGCTGTCTGGGTGGAATGCACAAGGAGAGCTGTCAACCAGCACAGACAAGACATGGATTGGAGACAGGCTGTTAGGCACAGATGGCTGTAAGTGTAGGAAAATGTCTATTTTCTAAAAGTGGTATTACTGACATAATAATGGAAAATCCAACTTAATTAATAAGTAGGATTTCTTACTCCCATTCCAATCATACCAAATATGGCAAGTCTACTCCACTCAGATCAGAATTCACCACTTAAAAGTATATAAGGGAATTTCCAGTGCTGACCCATAAGAGGTGCAGGCTCCACAGAAGTGAAAAACGACTTTGGGAGCTTTTAAGTACCAGGACATGTAAAACATATAAGTACATGTCCTGCCTTCTGCCTATATAGCACCCTGCCCCATGGGTTACCTAGGGCTCATCTTATGTGTGATTTATATGTAAGAAAAGGGGAATGTAAGGCTTGCCAAGTAGTTTTAAATGCAAGTCGAAGTGGCAGTAAAACTGCATACACAGGTCTTGCAAAGGCAGGCCTGAGTCATTGTTAAGGGGCTACAAAAGTGGGTAGCACAATCAGTGCTGAAGGCCCACTAGTAACATTTAATTTACAGGCCCTGGGCACCTCTCGTGCACTTTACTAGGGGCATACAGATAAATTAAATATGCCAACTGGGTAGGAGACAAAGTTACTATGTTTAGGGGAGAGAGCACATGCACTTTAGCACTGGTCGACAGTGGTAAAGTGTGCAGAGTCCTAAAACCAGCAAAAACAGGGTCAGAAGAATGGAGGAAGGTAGGCAAAAGTTGAGGGATGTCCACCCCAAGGCTGTCAGGTCTAACAACAAGTATGTGCCCTTCTCTTTTCACACTGAAAGCTGCATGACACATACTCGATTTTGACAAACGCACTATGGCTACCATCAAATTGTAAACAATAGTCTGTGGCATGTATTTATAAACAAGTGCATCCTCGAGTGTTTACTTCCATGCTGTTATTCTTTTTTAAGATAAAAACAAATGACACATTGAAAATACTCTGACTACCCAACGATGCCGTGTCAATCAGTGTGCTGTAGGCCTTCATCAGCCTGATTATGTCCACTTAGCCCTGCAGTGCGGTGAACAGCCAAGTATTACATAATCAAATTATGGCAGCATAGCATGACTTATGTTCTATTTTTTAGGTATTAATGAGATGGCTCCATCTCTCAAGCCAGTTCACCTGGGATTGTCTATTATGAAGACGGCCAGCTGACAGGCAGAGACAGAGAACATGACGCCATCTATAAGCCCGTGACTTTTGTGATATTTACATGGAAACTTGCATCTCATCTGCCGCAAGATCTAAACCATATTGGAGCTTGTTAGGAGTCCTAATTAAGAATGCAGTGTGTATGTACTTTTCAAAATACCACATTAAAAATCAACTGTGAAATTGGACTGGAGCTAGCATATTTTGAATTTAGAATTGGAATGAATTTAATTCAATTAATTAGATCTTAACTAATTAAGAAATACAGCGGAAGCTCATGCTGAAGGGAGAACTCTGTACTCCGAATTAGGGTGGTCTGCGTGAAATATTCCTGAGGAAATTAAAGGAGCTCAGTTGCAATTTATTTCTCACTCTACTAGTAATGCACCTGACAGGGCGTAGATAAAACTATTGAAGTATAATAGAACTTGAAATACTGTCGCTACACAAGTCGCAAACATTGCTTTAGAAGATTTTTATGTGCAAATGACTTTTCATTTAAGTACAGTATGTAGGTTATCTGACTTGGGTCTCAACCATTCATTAGGAGTTTGGCACTGCAGTGTGTCCTTTTAATATAAGGTTAACACTGAAAAAGTCTCATTAGCTTTAGAAGATTAGAGTAAATTGTGCTTTATCCTCCGTCACCTCCCAGGCACTACCCATTTTCGAACTATTGCGTTTGTATTCATTTCATCATGTATTTAGTAGTTTTACAAAGCTTTACAAGTTTACTTATATTCACTTTAGAGTGCTGAAACCATATGACCAATATGCAATTGGGTATCCTTGCCTTCGCTCTGGCCAGCATTAATTGGGGTAAGGGTAGTAGAAGCAGCGAGTACTAAAACTCCTATAAAAAACCTCACACAAAAGGCAGTACATTCATTTTTGAAACAGGATGGAAATCCTATTTATTTCATGCCGCATTCCAATGGGGTGAAGACAATGGCCCTCATTACGACCCTGGCAGTCCGATGGGCCGGTGGTGAAGGCTGCCACTTAACGAATGTGGGGGTTTGGCCTCTACCAAACCGCCACATCTCCACTGGTACCACCAGGGCGGTAGGACAGCAGGCCGGAGGACAGCAACTCCAGGCCAGAGGACAGCACCTCCAGGCCGGCTGTCCACTGCAGACCTCCAGTGATATAATGAGTCGGCTTTCCACCAGAATCTCCTCGAATACCCCGGCAGAAAAGATGACAGATGACTCCCCTAACCACCCCTGAAAATACAATAATCCCCACCGCCCCCTTCTGGGATAGTGCCCCCCCTTCCCCACCCCTTCTGTGACAGCACCCCCGCCTCGCGTACACACACACACCCACATGCACCCCACATACACGGATACACCAACACTTACATACACGCATACACCAACATGCATACATACACTCATTCACCAACACACATACATACACTCATTCACTCGCACCAACAGACACGCATTCACACAAACATTCCAAGAAACACTCACACTAACAATCACACACACATTCACACTTACATTCACACATGCATACACACATGCATACACAGGCATACATGCCTACACACATGCAGACAAACACCAAATCACACACACACACCAACCTCCACCTTCCCACCCCCCTCCACTGTCGGACGATCGTCATACCTTGTCCGGCAAGGAGGTCGTCCACCAGGGAACGGACCCGGCGCTTCCACCACCAGCAGCAGCCCGCAATCAGGACACCGCCACACCGTATTACTGCTCGTAATACGGCAGGCGGAGTCCTTTTGGCATGGCGGTGACGGTGGAGGAAGTGCCTCTGAGCCGCCGACCGCCAGCACAACTGTTGAAGGATTTCCACCCAAATTGTGGGGGAAATTCTTCAGTACTCATAATATGGCAGTCGGAAGATTGTCAGCACTGGCGGTCTTCTGGTGCCCCCGGCTTCGGCAGTCTGTGTAAGAAAGGACCAATGTTTTTTGCTCAGTAAAAATACACATTCAAAGTGTTTTCTTTCGTGTCTGATCAGTGCATGAACATGCATTATAGAAAAGCCGAGCTTTTTTCATGGCCTCAACAGATTTTTTGACTTTATCTGCACACTATTTTTGCTACTATAAGCACTGTGTGCCTTGTTACACATCTAAGCAGTTCTATAGTATATGCTCAGTTCTAAAGAAAATGCCCTGTGGAGCACTGGTGGTTACGTTCCTTTACACACGGATGTTGGACCACACCAAAATCAATTAAGTGTAAAGGGAGACCTCACATGCAAAATGCTAAAGCTTTGATAACTGGAAGATGGATCAATTGATCAGGGTAGAAATGTATTATTTTGTTCTTGAATTATTTCAAATAAAGACTTCATAAACACAGCATTACATTTAAATACAAAAATATGTTTTGGATCGGGGCACTGTATTGTGGATCAGGCCTGCCAACAGTAAATTAAACTGTGCAATGTGTATATTTACATTTGCAACAGCAATGGGTGACCTCCAAATTGCTTATAAACAAGCATTTGCAATGCAATAGGTCTCGCATTTCCTTGAGCTAGAGTTATTGGTGATGTATATTTATAACTGGACTTTCCTTGCCACATACATTGGTTAACCCGCCTCATAATTTTGTCTTTTCCTGCTATATAATTCTAGTCGCCCTCGATATAGCTAAACACTTCCATTTACCTTCTTCCCCTATCTGCAAAAATTAAAATACTGCAATTTAGCATCCTAATTTAAATCTGCCATGCTAGTTCCACTAGAATACCACTCTGATGTCATCATTTTGCTAACAATTTCAAAATCTGAAAAAGCTCCCCTTGTTTTTATAACAAAATGTTGGTAAATATGGAAAACACTACCATAATGGCTCATTGATTATGATAACTGAAGTGCTCCGAAAATTATATTCTTATTCTTATGCTGAAAACACAATGTACATGTCAGTGATACTACCTGGGTGGTAACAGAACAAAATGTAGCCTACACTAATACTTAATTTTGTCATGTACGTTCTAAAACTCTGCCAAAGGTTTCACCCTCCCAAGCTTTAAGGATATTGGTGACCAAAAGGTGAGGAATGGAAATAGTATAATTAATCATAACAGCTTGGAATCTACCAGTGTAGTTTTGCATACTGTAGATGTTTGCTTATCTATGCCATTAGATGAGTAGACCAACCATTAAAAAGTAATCCTTGGCCATGCTGCGAAAAGTGGTAATTCTATGGACGAAAAAAATAAACCCGTACAATTATAATTAGTTTGCTGGCTATTTCCAGAGAAGCCGAGCACAAATCACCTCAGAATATGTAATAGAACAACTTTAAAAGAGCAAAGAATGCTTACAATTGAAAATCTAAATGGATAGCATATTGAAAACTTCAACTGTCATTTTTATCCCTTTGTTTAAAAATACCTATTGCAGAAATTCCATCAGGTCAGAATTACTCTAGAGAAGAGAAAAACCCCAGGCGCTAAACTGTTTAATGGGGAGAGGGAAATAGAGACCTTCCATATTCTACACTGTTATGAGATGTTACCGCGTTAATTAATTAATAATTAAACTTAAAAGGGAATGCAAATAAGTCTCAATTAAGATGTTCTTACCATAGCTCCAGTACATAATCAATAATCAATACACAATAATCAGTAATCATTAGTAATCAATAAATCAATAATCAATGGAGTCAGTAATTGTAATGCACCATGACCTTTCAGTCATGAATAATCACAAAGTTAGTAAAAGTTAAAAATGTTTATTTCCCTATATTAACAATGCTAAAGTCAGGTAAACTAATCTCAAAATCAGATGAAACACTTACAGAAATAACACTCCTTGTCCAAAGCAGCAGAAGAAACGCAATCTAATCAAAGCTTGAACTACAACACATTCTAGGGTTATGGTGCAAATCAATAACAAAGTCAACTGTTTTAACGTCACAACGTACATGGAATTCAGCAGAGAAATTCGCCAAACATTAATCCCTGTTATCATAATCATTAGTGAGAATCCTTTACTAACATCAAATTAGTATCAGCATGTTGGGCTTCATGCAAAACAATTTAGTAACACAAATTTCGAAAACATCTAACTATGGCCCTATCAAAACAGCGCAGTTGGTACCTGTGAGAAAGTAGCCTCTTTCTAGCCTTGTTACCCCCACTTTTGGCCTGTTTGTGAGTGTATGTCAGGGTGTTTTCACTGTCTCACTGGGATCCTGCTAGCCAGGGCCCAGTGCTCATAGTGAAAACCCTATGTTTTCAGTATGTTTGATATGTGTCACTGGGACCCTGCTAGTCAGGACCCCAGTGCTCATAAGTTTGTGACCTATAGGTATGTGTTCCCTGTGTGATGCCTAACTGTCTCACTGAGGATCTGCTAACCAGAACCTCAGTGGTTATGCTCTCTCTTTACAAATTGTCACTAACAGGCTAGTGACCAATTTCACCAATTTACATTGGCATACTGGAACACCCTTATAATTCCCTAGTGTATGGTACTGAGGTACCCAGGGTATTGGGGTTCCAGGAGATCCCTATGGGCTGCAGCATTTCTTTTGCCACCCATAGGGAGCTCTGACAATTCTTACACAGGCCTGCCACTGCAGCCTGAGTGAAATAACGTCCACGTTATTTCACAGCCATTTACCACTGCACTTAAGTAACTTATAAGTCACCTATATGTCTAACCTTTACCTGGTAAAGGTTGGGTGCTATTTACTTAGTGTGTGGGCACCCTGGCACTAGTCAAGGAGCCCCCACATGGTTCAGGGCCAATTCCCCGGACTCTGTGAGTGCGGGGAAACCATTACATGCGTGCACTACATATAGGTCACTACCTATGTGTAGCTTCACAATGGTAACTCCGAATATGGCCATGTAACATGTCTAAGATCATGGAATTGCCCCCTCTATGCCATCCTGGCATTGTTGGCACAATCCCATGATCCCACGGGTCTGTAGCACAGACCCGGGTACTGCCAAACTGCCTTTTCAGGGGTTTCACTGCAGCTGCTGCCAACCCCTCAGACAGGTTTCTGCCCTCCTGGGGTCCAGCCAGGCTTGGCCCAGGAAGGCAGAACAAAGGACTTCCTCAGAGAGAGGGTGTTACACCCTCTCCCTTTGGAATAAGGAGTTAAGGCAGGGGAGGAGTAGCCTCCCCCAGCCTCTGGAAATGCTTTCATGGGCACAGATGGTGCCCATTTCTGCATAAGCCAGTCTACACCGGTTCAGGGACCCCTCAGCCCTGCTCTGGTGCGAAACTGGACAAAGGAAAGGGGAGTGACCACTCCCCTGACCTGCACCTCCCCTGGGAGGTGCCCAGAGCTCCTCCAGTGTGCTCCAGACCTCTACCATCTTGGAAACAGAGGTGCTGCTGGCACACTGGACTGCTCTGAGTGGCCAGGGCCAGCAGGTGACGTCAGAGACTCCTTCTGATAGGCTCCTTCAGGTGTTGCTAGCCTATCTTCTCTGCCAAGTAGCCAAACCCTCTTTTCTGGCTATTTAGGGTCTCTGCTTTGGGGATTTCCTTAGATAACGAATGCAAGAGCTCATCAGAGTTCCTCTGCATCTCTCTCTTCACCTTCTGCCAAGGAATCAACTGCTGACCGCGCTGGAAGCCTGCAAAACTGCAACAAAGTAGCGAAGACGACTACTGCAACTCTGTAACGCTGATCCTGCCGCCTTCTCGACTGCTTTCCTGGTGGTGCATGCTGTGGGGGTAGTCTGCCTCCTCTCTGCACTAGAAGCTCCAAAGAAATCTCCCGTGGGTCGACGGAATCTTCCCCCTGCTACAGCAGGCACCAAAGAACTGCATCACAGGTCCCCTGGTTCTCCTCTCAGCACGACGAGCGAGGTCCCTTGAATCCATCAACTCTGTCCAAGTGACTCCCACAGTCCAGTGACTCTTCAGTCCAAGTTTGGTGGAGGTAAGTCCTTGCCTCCCCACGCCAGAGTGCATTGCTGGGAACAGCGACTTTTGCAGCTACTCCGGCCTCTGTGCACTTCCGGCGGAAATCCTTTGTGCACAGCCAAGCCTGGGTCCACGGCACTCTAACCTGCATTGCACAACCTCCGGCGGCGTGGGACTCCTTTGTGCAACTTCGGGTGAGCACCGTTTCACTCCTCTTTGTAGTGCCTCTTCTGGCACTTCTGCGGGTGCTGCCTGCTTCTGAGAGGGCTCTTTGTCTTGCTGGGTGCCCCCTCTGTCCCCTGACGCAATTGGCAACATCCTGGTCCCTCCTGGGCCACAGCAGCATCCAAAAACCCTAACCGCACGACTTTCAGCTAGCAAGGCTTGTTTGCGGTCTTTCTTCAGGAAAACACTTCTGCACAACTCTCCACGGCGTGTGACATCCATCCTCCAAAGGGGAAGTTTCTAGCCCTTGTCGTTCCTGCAGAATCCTCAGCTTCTACTGTCCAGTAGCAACTTCTTTGCACCCACAGCTGGCATTTCCTGGGCATCTGCCCACTCTCGACTTGGTCGTGACTTTTGGACTTGGTCCCCTTGTTCCACAGGTACCCTCGTCTGGAAATCCATCGTTGTTGCATTGCTGGTTTTGGTCTTTCCTGCAGAATTCCCCTATCACGACTTCTGTGCTCTTTGGGGAACTTTAGTGCACTTTGCACTCACTTTTCAGGGTCTTGAGGTGGGCTATTTTTCTAACCCTCACTGTTTTCTTACAGTCCCAGCGACCCTCTACAAGGTCACATAGGTTTGGGGTCCATTCGTGGTTCGCATTCCACTTTTGGAGTATATGGTTTGTGTTGCCCCTATCCCTATGTGTCCCCGTTGCATCCTATTGTAACTATATATTGTTTGCACTGTTTTCTAATACTATACTGCATATTTTTGGTATTGTGTACATATATCTTGTGTATATTTGTATCCTCATACTGAGGGTACTCACTGAGATACTTTTGGCATATTGTCATAAAAATAAAGTACCTTTATTTTTAGTATATCTGTGTATTGTGTTTTCTTATGATATTGTGCATATGACACTAGTGGTACTGTAGGAGCTTCACTCGTCTCCTAGTTCAGCCTAAGCTGCTCTGCTAAGCTACCATTATCTATCAGCCTAAGCTGCTAGACACCCTATACACTAATAAGGGATACCTGGGCCTGGTGCAAGGTGTAAGTACCCCTTGGTACTCACTACAAGCCAGTCCAGCCTCCGACATTGGTTGTGCAGCGGTGGGATAAGTACTTTGTAACTACTTACCACTTTTGTCATTGTACTTTTCATAAGAGAAAAATATACAAAACAAGTTCAGTGTATGTAAACCTAACCAAAAAGTTTTGCATTTCTTTTCTCACTTATTTTCTAAAGTGCTGAAAAGTACCTCTAAACTTTCTAAAAAGTTCTTAAAAAGTTTAAAAAGTTTTTTTCTGTCTTTCCAAAAGTTCTGAAAAACTTTTTTTCTCACTTTTTCTATCCCTTAAACACTTTCTAAAATGTCTGGCACAGGCCAAACTGTTGATCTGTCCAAACTTGCTTATGATCACCTTAGCTGGAAAGGAGCAAGGAGTCTCTGCATAGAAAGAGGTTTAAGTGTAAGGAAGAATCCCTTTAGAGAACTGTTGGTTAACATGCTTGTTGAACAAGATAAAGCCAGAGGTGGCACCTCTGGTGAAAAATTAGCTGATGGTTCCCACTCTGATTCTGGGGCACCCCTAGCAAAAGATGTGGGAGGGAAGATTTCCAGCCTGCCCCCTAGCAAGCCACCTAGCATAGCTGGTACTGATGTAGAGTTACATCATACTGATAGTGTTGTCTCACATCACAATAAGAGTATCCCTTCTCATCATAGTAGAAGTGCTGTTTCTGTTAGCCAAGCTGTTAGGGTGCCATCTGTTAGGAACAGGTCTCCTTCTGTTCATTCTCACCATACTTCTGTTTCAAGGAATGACCCACGCACCCACCCACCCACCCTGATGACAGAGTGTTAGAAAGGGAGCTCAATAGATTGAGAGTGGAACAAACCAAACTGAAGCTCAAAAAGCAACAGCTGGATTTGGATAGACAGTCCTTAGAAGTGGAAAGAGAAATAGAGAAATTGGGTTTAGAAACCCATGGTGGCAGCAGCAGTATTCCCCATAGTCATCCTGCAAAAGAGCATGATTCTAGGAATCTGCACAAGATAGTTCCCCCTTATAAGGAGGGGGATGACATTAACAAGTGGTTTGCTGCACTTGAGAGGGCCTGTGTTGTACAGGATGTCCCTCAAAGGCAGTGGGCTGCTATCCTATGGCTATCATTTAGTGGAAAGGGTAGGGATAGGCTCCTTACTGTGAAAGAAAGTGATGCCAATAATTTTGCAGTTCTTAAGAATGCACTCCTAGATGGTTATGGCTTAACCACTGAACAGTACAGGACGAAGTTCAGAGAAACCAAAAAGGAGTCTTCACAAGACTGGGTAGACTTTGTTGACCATTCAGTGAAGGCCTTGGAGGGGTGGTTACATGGCAGTAAAGTGACTGACTATGAAAGCCTGTATAACATAATCCTGAGAGAGCATATACTTAATAATTGTGTGTCTGATTTGTTGCACCAGTATCTAGTGGACTCAGATCTGACCTCTCCCCAAGAATTGGGAAAGAAGGCAGACAAATGGGTCAGAACAAGAGTGAACAGAAAAGTTCATACAGGTGGTGACAAGGATGGCGAGAAGAAAGATGGTGAAAAATCTCAAGATAAGCATGGGGATAAAGGGTAAAACCAAAGACCCCACTTCAAATCTTAAACACTCTTCAGAGGGTGGGGATAAAACAAATTCTTCATCTTCTTCTCAACCCACACACATTAAAAAGCCTTGGTGCTTTGTGTGTAAAAACAGAGGCCATAGGCCAGGGGATAAGTCCTGTCCAGGTAAACTCCCTGAGCCTACCACCACTAATACATCAGGCTCTAGGGCCCCTAGCAGTAGTGGTACTAGTGGTGGGACTGCTGGCAACAGTCAAGCAAAGGGTGTAGTTGGGTTCACTTATGGGTCCATCATAGAAACTGGGGTAGTCAGTCCCAAGACAGTTTCTGTCACACCTAGTGGCATTGGCCTTGCCACACTGGCTGCTTGTCCCCTTACAATGGATAAGTACAGGCAGACAGTTTCAATAAATGGTGTTGAGGCCTTGGCCTACAGGGACACAGGTGCCAGTATCACTTTGGTGACTGAAACCCTAGTGGCTCCTGAACAACACATCATTGGACAACAGTATAAAATTATTGATGTCCATAACTCCACTAAGTTTCTTCCCTTAGCTATAATTCAGTTTAGTTAGGGTGGAGTTACTGGCCCTAAGCAGGTGGTGGTATCACCTAGCTTACCTGTAGACTGTCTCTTAGGTAATGACCTAGAGGCCTCAGGTTGGGCTGATGTAGAGTTTTATGCCCATGCAGCCATGCTGGGCATCCCAGAGGAATTGTTCCCTCTCATTTCTACTGAAATGAAAAAGCACAGGAGAGAAGGCCTGAAAACTCAGGATCCCTCTCCAACAACAGGTAAAAAGGGTATCACAGTATCCCCTAACCACCCTGCCAATCAGGATATAATTTCTGTGGTAGGAGAAACCTCTCCTGGGGTGGCACCTGTTCCAAGGGATTCATCAGCTGGCAAAGCTGTACTCCCTGAGGTAGAAGTACCTCTCTGTGGGATAACTAACATTGGTGACAAAAAGAGCACCATTTTGGTTAACATGGAGCACCCCTCCAACCCTCCCAAAGAAACAGCATCCCTGCCCTAGTGTGGAGCTCATAGGACAGCATCCCTGCCCTGCTCCAACTCAAGAGAAACAGCATCCCTGTTCTCTCTTCCAGGCATATGGACAAAGTGTTTGCCCAGCTATGGCTTTTCTGAGACAGCATCCCTGTCTGGCATTTCCATCACTACAAATAGGTTCAGTGGACAATTCCCACTGCTCTAAACTAAAACTTACTGATAGAAACTCTGAAAATACATCTTCACATTGTTGCTTAGCCAAAAAACTTCAAAGAGGGTGGTTTGCATCCCCACAGGGAAGTAACCATATAGTGGATGATAAAGGGAGTAACCAGTCTATTGCAGAGCTACTCTCTACTTATCACCACTTAGACAATAAAGTCTCAACTGGCCAAGGTTAGCCTTATTGTCCTTCGTTTGGGGGGGGGGGGTTGTGTGAGAAAGTAGCCTCTTTCTAGCCTTGTTACCCCCACTTTTGGCCTGTTTGTGAGTGTATGTCAGGGTGTTTTCACTGTCTCACTGGGATCCTGCTAGCCAGGGCCCAGTGCTCATAGTGAAAACCCTATGTTTTCAGTATGTTTGTTATGTGTCACTGGGACCCTGCTAGTCAGGACCCCAGTGCTCATAAGTTTGTGACCTATAGGTATGTGTTCCCTGTGTGATGCCTAACTGTCTCACTGAGGATCTGCTAACCAGAACCTCAGTGGTTATGCTCTCTCTTTACAAATTGTCACTAACAGGCTAGTGACCAATTTCACCAATTTACATTGGCATACTGGAACACCCTTATAATTCCCTAGTATATGGTACTGAGGTACCCAGGGTATTGGAGTTCCAGGAGATCCCTATGGGCTGCAGCATTTCTTTTGCCACCCATAGGGAGCTCTGACAATTCTTACACAGGCCTGCCACTGCAGCCTGAGTGAAATAACATCCACGTTATTTCACAGCCATTTACCACTGCACTTAAGTAACTTATAAGTCACCTATATGTCTAACCTTTACCTGGTAAAGGTTGGGTGCTATGTTACTTAGTGTGTGGGCACCCTGGCACTAGCCAAGGTGCCCCCACATGGTTCAGGGCCAATTCCCCGGACTCTGTGAGTGCGGGGAAACCATTACATGCGTGCACTACATATAGGTCACTACCTATGTGTAGCTTCACAATGGTAACTCCGAATATGGCCATGTAACATGTCTAAGATCATGGAATTGCCCCCTCTATGCCATCCTGGCATTGTTGGCACAATCCCATGATCCCACGGGTCTGTAGCACAGACCCGGGTACTGCCAAACTGCCTTTTCAGGGGTTTCACTGCAGCTGCTGCTGCTGCCAACCCCTCAGACAGGTTTCTGCCCTCCTGGGGTCCAGCCAGGCTTGGCCCAGGAAGGCAGAACAAAGGACTTCCTCAGAGAGAGGGTGTTACACCCTCTCCCTTTGGAATAAGGTGTTAAGGCAGGGGAGGAGTAGCCTCCCCCAGCCTCTGGAAATGCTTTCATGGGCACAGATGGTTCCCATTTCTGCATAAGCCAGTTTACACCGGTTCAGGGACCCCTCAGCCCTGCTCTGGCGCAAAACTGGACAAAGGAAAGGGGAGTGACCACTCCCTTGACCTGCACCTCCCCTGGGAGGTGCCCAGAGCTCCTCCAGTGTGCTCCAGACCTCTGCCATCTTGGAAACAGAGGTGCTGCTGGCACACTGGACTGCTCTGAGTGGCCAGGGCCAGCAGGTGACGTCAGAGACTCCTTCTGATAGGCTCCTTCAGGTGTTGCTAGCCTATCTTCTCTCCTAAGTAGCCAAACCCTCTTTTCTGGCTATTTAGGATCTGTGCTTTGGGGATTTCCTTAGATAACGAATGCAAGAGCTCATCAGAGTTCCTCTGCATCTCTCTCTTCACCTTCTGCCAAGGAATCGACTGCTGACCGCGCTGGAAGCCTGCAAAACTGCAACAAAGTAGCGAAGACGACTACTGCAACTCTGTAACGCTGATCCTGCCGCCTTCTCGACTACTTTCCTGGTGGTGCATGCTGTGGGGGTAGTCTACCTCCTCTCTGCACTAGAAGCTCCGAAGAAATCTCCCGTGGGTCGACGGAATCTTCCCCCTGCTACCGCAGGCACCAAAGAACTGCATCACCTGTCCCCTGGGTCTCCTCTCAGCACGACGAGCGAGGTCCCTTGAATCCATCAACTCTGTCCAAGTGACTCCCACAGTCCATTGACTTTTCAGTCCAAGTTTGGTGGAGGTAAGTCCTTGCCTCCCCACGCCAGACTGCATTGCTGGGAACCGTGACTTTTGCAGTTACTCCAGCCTCTGTGCACTTCCGGTGGAAATCCTTTGTGCACAGCCAAGCCTGGGTCCACGGCACTCTAACCTGCATTGCACAATCTCCTGAGTTGTCCTCCGGCGGCGTGGGACTCCTTTGTGCAACTTCGGGTGAGCACCGTTTCACTCCTCTTTGTAGTGCCTCTTCTGGCACTTCTGCGGGTGATGCCTGCTTCTGAGAGGGCTCTTTGTCTTGCTAGGCGCCCCTTCTGTCCCCTGACGCAATTGGCGACATTCTGGTCCCTCCTGGGCCACAGCAGCATCCAAAAACCCTAACCGCATGACTTGCAGCTAGCAAGGCTTGTTTGCAGTCTTTCTTCAGGAAAACACTTCTGCACAACTCTCCGCGGTGTGGAACATTCATCCTCCAAAGGGGAAGTTTCTAGCCTTTGTCATTCCTGCAGAATCCTCAGCTTCTACTGTCCAGTAGCAGCTTCTTTGCACCCACAGCTGGCATTTCCTGGGCATCTGCCCACTCTCGACTTGGTCGTGACTTTTGGACTTGGTCCCCTTGTTCCACAGGTACCCTCGTCTGGAAATCCACTGTTGTTGCATTGCTGCTTTTGGTCTTTCCTGCAGAATTCCCCTATCACGACTTCTGTGCTCTTTGGGGAACTTTAGTGCACTTTGCACTCACTTTTCAGGGTCTTGGGGTGGGCTATTTCTCTAACCCTCACTGTTTTCTTACAGTCCCAGCGACCCTCTACAAGGTCACATAGGTTTGGGGTCCATTCGTGGTTCGCATTCCACTTTTGGAGTATATGGTTTGTGTTGCCCCTATCCCTATGTGTCCCCATTGCATCCTATTGTAACTATACATTGTTTGCACTGTTTTCTAAAACTATATTGCATATTTTTGGTATTGTGTACATATATCTTGTGTATATTTGCTATCCTCATACTGAGGGTACTCACTGAGATACTTTTGGCATATTGTCATAAAAATAAAGTACCTTTATTTTTAGTATATCTGTGTATTGTGTTTTCTTATGATATTGTGCATATGACACTTGTGGTACTGTAGGAGCTTCACTCGTCTCCTAGTTCAGCCTAAGCTGCTCTGCTAAGCTACCATTATCTATCAGCCTAAGCTGCTAGACACCCTATACACTAATAAGGGATACCTGGGCCTGGTGCAAGGTGTAAGTACCCCTTGATACTCACTACAAGCCAGTCCAGCCTCCAACAGAACCTAGAAAGAAAAAGCAAATATGCATGGTAGTCACATTTCAGAATATACCTATCCTCAGGGTGGATCAGCAAAGCAGAATCAGTCTTTGCCCCCAGGACATCAGTCGATCAGCAAAGCATCAGGCTTCGGCATCAGAATTATAAAAGGGCAAAGTCCTTAAGCGTTTAAGTTAAGCACATCTCTAGTAAAGATGCACTAGAAAGTAGTAACCTTTCGGTCAGGAAATATGGGCAGAATGAGCCAGAATGTCTGAATGACCGTCTTCTCAATGTTATGTTATGCTATGTTATAGAGGTTTATATAGCGCCCAACTGCCAACGGCCTCGTAGCGCTTATACAGCCATAGTGATGACATACTGCTTAAAAAAATTATCCAGGGGATTAAGTTTTAAATAGCCATGTCTTCAATTCTTTTCTGAACAACAACTCTTGAGAATTGACTCTCAACTTGACAGGAAGGTTATTCCAAAGTAACGCGCCTTGATAGGCTACCGATCTTCCTCCCCATCTGGCTTTCCTCATGATTGGAACTTTAGCCAGATTAGCTGAGGAGTATCTAAGAGGTCTAGCTGGAATATTGGCCTGAGCAAGAGTTTTCAACATTTCAGGTCCCTTCTCAAATATAGATCTGTGAACATGGCACAGGGTCTTGAATTGGATCCTTTCTGCTACCGGGAGCCAGTGTAAAGAAACAATTCCTGGCCGTATTGAGTGATGTTTAGGGATGTTTAGTAGCAGACGAGCCGCTGCGTTTTGTACTCTTTGCAGTCTCTGAATTACATATTTCGGGGAGCCAATGAACAACGCATTTCCATAGTCAATCCGGGCCCCAATCAGTGCCTGGATAACCATTCTCCTCGCTGTGAAAGGTAAAATAGTTAACACCTTCCTCAAGGTCCTTAGCAGAGCAAAGGCCGTTCCTGCAACTTTATTTGCATGTTGGGCCATTGAGAGAAGGGGATCAAGCCATACCCCGAGGCTTTTAATCAGGCCTTTCGGGGGGGGAGGGTCGATATTCCTCTCAGTATGCTAGAGTTAGAAGGGGGGATTTTATTTCCAAAAAACATAACCTCCGTTTTATCATCGTTGAGCTTTAGTTTACTATCAGCCATCCAGGTTGCAACTGCCTTCATACAAGGGCCTAAGGCTAGGCCCATATCCGGATGGGAGTTAGAGAAGGAGACTATCAGCTGCGTATCATCGGCATAAGAAACTATGTTCAGTCCGAAGGGCTCAACTATGCCTGCTAGTGGCCTCATGTAGATGTTAAAAAGCAATGGACTCAAGGCCGAGCCCTGGGGGACACCACAGCTGCTAAAAGTGCTCCTAGAGATACATTCTCTGTCAAGTACCTGAAAAGACCTTCCATATAGGAAGGAGCAAATCCAATCTAACGCAGACCCGTCAATCCCACATCCTTGTACCCTTTCTATAAGGTTTTTCAAATCAACTGTATCAAAAGCTGCACTTAGGCCAAGGAGGATAATCGCGGTTTCCATACCTGAGTCCATCCTCTTCCTTGCCTCTTCTGTTATGGCAATCAAGGCAGTTTCAGTACCATGTTTAGGTCTGAAACCCATCTGGGTCGGATGTATAACATTATTTTCTTCCAGGAAAGAGGATAACTGAGAGTGTACATGTTTCTCAGCCAATTTAGAGATTAGGGGCAACAATGAAATTGGTCTAAAGTTACTCAGTATCTTAGGGTCCAGGCTGGTTTTCTTCAGGAGTGGCTTGACAATGGCTTGTTTCCAATGATCAGGTACTATGCCGTCCCTCAGAGAATTATTAATAAGATTCTTTATTATCGGCCCTACTACTGAGATTCCCAAGGATAAGACCTGGGGAGGAGCCGGGTCAAGCGGAGAGCCCGATTTTGTTGATCTCATTAGACTGATAACTCTATCCAGACTGATAGGAGTAAAATTAGTAAAAGTAATTACCTCCCCGGCCTCATGGTTTATTCTCTCCTGTCCTATATTAGAGGTATTAGGAAATGCAAGGTAAATATTCTGGATTTTGTCCAGGAAAAAGCTAGCCAGCTCTTCAACATGTTGTTGGGGGGAATTTCTACTTTCTACTTCCTCTCTTGGATGGATAAGATCTTTTAGGGCATTAAAAATCTCCTTAGGAGAGTTGGCCGCCGCTTCGATTTTTCCTGCATAATAGATCGCCTGAGCTTTTTTTATTTCCAGGTGATAGTCTCGGATCAAATTTTTATAATCCTTTTTCATGGATTCATTTTTGGTGCAGCGCCATCTCCTCTCAAGTTTCCTACACTCTCTTTTTTTCTCCAGTAGATCGGCATTGTACCACGGAGGTGACTTCTTACGGCGGGTGCAATTAAACGAGGAGAGAGGTATAATCTCATCTAAGCTGTTCTCTATCCATTTATTAACAGAATGCGAAAAGGCAGTTATATTATTCGTGTTTATGCTCCCTGGTCTGTTTTTCTCCAGTGCGGAGACAAAATCTACGGATTTTAACCTATGCCATTTCCTCCGACGAGGGGGTACCCCCCTGTGTGGGGTCTTGTAGTGCGTAAGGTGTAATTCCATTTCTACAAGAAAATGATCTGACCAAACAAGCGGGGAAGATAGTAAACATTTTAAATTAGGATTATTAGAGAAAGCCAGGTCAAGAGTATGGTCCTTAACATGGGTGGGGCCCTGAATAAGTTGATTTAGATCACATGCATTCATCTCTGCTATCAACCTCTTGGAAGATGCAGCATCTATATTTTCTATATGGAGGTTGAAGTCACCCAGCACTAAAAAATTAGATTTCGTGTATGTCATTTGTGAAATGTGTTCTGCTAGTGACATTATAAAATCTCCCATAGGACCAGGTGGACGGTAGAGCAGTATCCCCGAGAGTGTATAATGAGGGTTTACATTGATCGCAAACGACATGCTTTCGCAGCCTTTAATTAGGGTAGGGGCACACTCGATCTTACATGTGTCTCTGAGGATGACTGCAATGCCTCCTCCTCTGCTAGGTCTGTCCACTCTACTAATCTTATATCCAGAGGGGAGGGCCATGACAATATCTGGTAAGGAGCTTTCATCCAGCCAAGTTTCAGTTAGAAACAAGGCCAGGGGTTCAGTTTGTTCTATCAGGAGGTGGATGTCCCTAGCATGCGCTCCTAGTGAGCGACAGTTAACTAGACATATAGGAAATCTAACATAATTCTTCGCTTGTTGGTAGTTTGTAGGTGCTTTATGTAACCAGGCACAACTGGGGCATCTAAAGTTAACCTTATCTGGGTCTAGACTGTTATAGCATAGAACTGAGGAGTTTTTATTAAGAAGAAGTAGTTCTTCACTTGAATAAGTAATACCTATCCCTCCGGTTAGGTCTCAGGCATAATTTCTGGGCTCTTGGCTCGTTCTGGCGCGGACGGGCGCAGACGGGCTTGCCTTTGGCCTGTTGTGGCTAATGTAGCCCTCCAGCACTGAAAGCTGGAGCGCTAACCCCCCAAAATGGCGGCCGAAAAACGGAGCAAACTACTAATAAAAGCGCGCGTCTCGTTTCTAGAGCACACCAGTGCCAAGTGCAATTTTAAAAAAGACAAACTTAAGATTCACTTTTAACAATTTTTAAAACTTTAAAACTAAATTAAGTTAAGACAGTAAATTCGCCGTATAACATAAGAGGGAGAGGCACAGGGGACCTCCGCCTACCTTCAGGTGCAGTGTTGTTATAGTAAAGTCACCTAAACTATCCCCTAATTCCCTATTGGTAAGTTAATCGTATGTTCACGCTCTATCCAATAAAACTAATATCCCACATGTATGAATTCTAATATTTCTATGTTCTCATATTGTTGATTGGATTGTCTTCCGATGTCCTAATCATCTGGCTTGTCAGGTAACAATATTGTTGCAGCTTCTACTTTAGTCAGTATCTTCATTGTTCTTGTCCTAGGAAAGTCAGTCTCACACACATTACACATAAATTGTTGCATTAGCAAAAACATAGGGGGTCATTCTGACCCTGGCGGTCGGTGATAAAGCGGCGGCCAACCCGCCAACAGGCCGGCGGTCAAAAAAATGCAATTCTGACCCTGGCGGGAACCGCCAACACAGCCCGCCGCATTAACACTCCGACCGCCACGGCGGATCAAACAAACAGCGCGGCGGTCACCGCCAACAGCCAGGCGGCAGACAATGTACCGCCCACCCTATCACGACCCACCAATCCGCCACCTTTTCCGGGGCGGGAGCCCCGCCGATAAAAACACGGCGGAAACAGACATTTTCAATGGAAAACGCTCACCTCGACACACTCCACGCGGAATCCGGACAGCATGGAACCCGAATTGAACATCATACCTGCTCTCGTCTACCTGCTCATCTACCACGAGTACGAACTCCGGCGCAGACGTCAACGGTGAGTACTGCACCTACGACACACGGGAGGGGGGAGGAAGAAAGGTTATGGGCATACACATATGCGACCCCCCCACCCCCCCAATATGTACACACCAATGCAGAGCAGGAAGTCACAGTGACACCACACAAAGCCCCTTTAAAAATACAATGACACAACCAAATTTGGAATAAATTTTCATGTACAAAAAAAGCACCTGGAAATAATTGAGCAACCGTGAAAAATATTTACAAAAACCAAAAAGATATACACATCAGTGTATCACTGAAGTAACAAGTCCTGCACATCCTACGAATCTAACATGTCCGTGGGCCAAGGTTCTGCGAAACAAGGGCAAAGCCCACACACGAGACCTGAGTCCTTTGGAGAGAACACTGCAGGGGCATCCGATGTCAAAACTACAGGCACCTCAGGGGGAAGGGAAGGGGGGGCCACCACAGCCACATGAGTCCACGACGCCAGATCCACGAGGAGCCACCATGCCCACTGTACCATCCTGGGGAGTGCAAAGCCACAGTCTCTCAAGTCTCTGCAGTGGGTGGGTTGCCCACTGTGCCATCCTGGGGAGTGCAAAGCCACAGTCTCTCAAGTCTCTGCAGTGGGTGGGTTGGCCACTGTGCCATCCTGGGGAGTGCAAAGCCACAGTCTCTCAAGTCTCTGCAGTGGGTGGGTTGCCCACTGGACCATCCTGGGGAGTGCAAAGCCACAGTCTCTCAAGTCTCTACAGTGGGTGGATTGCCCACTGGACCATCCTGGGGAGTGCAAAGCCACAGTCTCTCAGGTGGATTACAGAGTCCAGTGGTCACGGAGGAGGCATGGTGGGCACAGTGAACCATAAACAGTGCCTGATATGGCGGGACCCAGCGCAGCGGTGCATGACATGGCGATGTCCAGCGGAGCGGTGCTTGAGACGGCGGGGCCCAGCGGAGCGGTGCTTGACAGGAAGGGCCCAGCGGAGCGGTGCTTGACAGGAAGGGCCCAGCGGAGCGGTGCTTGAGACGGCGGGGCCCAGCGGAGCGGTGCTTGACAGGAAGGGCCCAGCGGAGCGGTGCTTGAGACGGCGGGGCCCAGCGGAGCGGTGCTTGACAGGAAGGGCCCAGCGGAGCGGTGCTTGAGACGGCGGGGCCCAGCGGAGCGGTGCTTGACAGGAAGGGCCCAGCGGAGCGGTGCTTGAGACGGCGGGGCCCTGTTCAGCGGTACCTGTTTTCACGGCGGGGCCCTGTTCAGCGGTGCTCTTCTGCACGGCGGGGCCGTGTTCAGCGGTGCTCTTTTGCACGGCGGGGCCCTGTTCAGCTGTACCTGTCTTCACGGCGGGCCCTGTTCAGCGGTACCTGTCTTCACGGCGGGGCCCTGTTCAGCGGTGCTCTTCTGCACGGCGGGGCCCTGTTCAGCGGTACCTGTCTTCACGGTGGGGCCCTGTTCAGCGGTGCTCTTCTGCACGGCAGGGCCCTGTTCAGCGGTACCTGTCTTCACGGCGGGGCCCTGTTCAGCGGTACCTGTCTTCACGGCGGGGCCCTGTTCAGCGGTGCTCTTCTGCACGGCGGGGCCCTGTTCAGCGGTACCTGTCTTCACGGCGGGGCCCTGTTCAGCGGTGCTCTTCTGCACGGCGGGGCCCTGTTCAGCGGTACCTGTCTTCACGGCGGGGCCCTCTTCAGCGGTACCTGTCTTCACGGCGGGGCCCTGTTCAGCGGTGCTCTTCTGCACGGCGGGGCCCTGTTCAGCGGTACCTGTCTTCACAGCGGGGCCCTGTTCAGCGGTGCTCTTCTGCACGGCGGGCCCTGTTCAGCGGTACCTGTCTTCACGCCGGGGCCCTGTTCAGCGGTGCTCTTCTGCACGGCGGGGCCCTGTTCAGCGGTACCTGTCTTCACGGCGGGGCCCTGTTCAGCGGTACCTGTCTTCACGGCGGGGCCCTGTTCAGCGGTGCTCTTGCAGTATTTCAAGGGAGTCATACCTGGCCTGGACACCCTGCTCACTCGCCCTCCGACCGTGCTGTGTCAGGCCCCTTCGGGGAGTGAGTCCTGGGCCCTTTGGTGTCGTCCCTTGCAGCCGGGATGGGGCTTGTGGGGCCCTCCTGCTCGAAGCGCTCCTGGTGGTTGTCCTCTCCGCCCTGCTGTCCTTCCGCTCCTTAGATGGGGCTCTCGGGCCCTTGCCTCCCCTGGCTGCTGTGGCCGGTGAAGTGGCCGGAGTCACCTTCTTGGGGGCAGCCGTCTCTGTCCGCTCACGGCGGCCCTTCAATTTCCGGGTCCTCTTGCCTGGGGGGGGGGCTGGCTGTCCCCTTGCTGCTCACCGAAGTGTTACTGCCGCCAAAGGGTGGACTCCACATGCCATGCACCACTTGCACTGTAGAAGTTGGGCTGGTGGTGGCTGAGGTGCCCTTGGGACTTTTCCCAGTTGGAGGGGGTGGGTCGGGGGAGGGAAAGAGGTCAAAAGTGGAGAGGTAATTTTTCTTGGGACCAAGGTAAGGGGTAGGAGTAGTGATGAGAGAAGTGGAGGAAGAGGATGTGGTTGTATGAGAGCCAGGTGTGCTGTCCTTGGGTGCAGGTGACTGGGACGTAGGCTGTGGTGAGGTGGTTGGCTGTTGTTTGGGTGTCTGCCTGCGTTTATGTGTCTTGGAAGAGGGGGTGACAGACACAGTGGGAGAGGACACAGGGGACGTGTAAATGCCAGTGGGGGTGGTGACTGCAGGTGTGCGGACTGTAGTGGAGGGTTTGCTGGTGGTGGAAGAACTGGCTGATGTTGGGGTGCATGCAGGTGTGAGTGTAGACGTCACAGGGAGGGAGGAGGGAGACGAGGAGGACGGGGACACAGAGGTGGTAGTGACTGTTGATATGTCTGCATCTGTGTGTTGCTTGGGTGAATGCTTGTGTTTTCTGTGGTGCTTATGTTTGGATGAGCTGGCCTTGGGTGTTGAGGTGTGTGCAGGCTGGTCTGTTGGTGTGGATGGGATAGGTTGAGGTACAGGAGACAGAGAAAGGGTGGAGGCAGATAGAAGAGGGAGACTGGAGACAGGGACAATGGCTGCCGTCAGTGCTGAGGCCAGAGCAGTGAACGCTCGTTGATGGGCAGCCTGACCCGAATGAATGCCCTCCAGGTAGGCATTGCTCCGATGCACCTCACTTTCCACCCCCTGGATGGCATTCAGAAGGGTAGTCTGCCCAACAATGAGCGTCCTCACCAGGTCAATGAGCTCCGCACTGAGGGCAGCAGGGGTAACAGAGGCAGGGGCTGAGGTGCCTGGGGCGAAGGAGACGCGCGCCTTCCTGGCCGAGCGGCCACGGAGCGAAAACTGAGGGGCTGCTGGGAGGGCGGTGCTGGTGCGCTGGGTGGCGGCTGTACCTGTTGTTGCGGGGGGCACAGATGGTGCCGCCCCCGCTAGGGAGCTCCCAAACGAGGACGTGTCCGTGTCGCTGGTGTCTCCACCGGCCCCCGTTGTGGTGCTCCCCTCGCCCTCCGGATCACTGGTGCCCTCGGTGTCTGTGCCCACCGGGGCCTGGTGACCTGCAGCTCCCTCCTGCTCCGACGCCAAATCTCCTCCGCCTGATGATGCTAAAACACAAGAAGACAAAGATTTAGGGTGGGGGGAGAAATGAAACAAAGTTGAGTGCATGCCTTAGCAATACCCTTTGCGGAGAGGACAGACACAGGTGCCTCGTGCACTAAGTCGCGAACTTGGGGTACACTACTCAGTACTTCTGACTAGGCAAACAGGTCTAGGGACAACACACGCGCACATGTGTGATGCTGGAGCATGGGTACCTGCACTTGGCACCCTACAGAGGTGGGGGGCGGGGGCACAGGGCCATGCCTAAGGGAGCGGACTACACTACAGAGAGCGCCCGGGCCTAATGTCACCCACAGCCCTCCTCCCCCACCCAGACGCCTCCAATGCGCATACAGATAGGAGAATGTGCGGATACTCACCCCCTTGTGTCTGCTGTGCTGTCCTCAAGCGCCCATCCAAATTAGGGTAGGCCACCGCCAGGATCCGGGACATCAGGGGGGTCATGGTGCGACTGGCACCCCTCCTAGGTCGGGAGGCCATCCCCAGCAGTGTTTCTGCGGTCTTCCTCGTTCCGCGGCGGATGTCCTCCCACCTCTTGCGGCAGTGGGTGCCCCGTCTGTTGTGGACCCCCAAGTTCCGGACTTCCTCGGCGATGGCACGCCAAATATCGATTTTCTGGTGGGCGCTCACCTGTTTGACATGTACAGGGTGGGAAAGAGAAACCGTCACATATCTGCATGTTTGGAGTACATGCCCCCCCCTCCCCAACCTTGTCATGGTTCCCATTCTCTCAACTGTCGTGCGTTGCACTCCCCATTCCCTCCACACCCCACCAACTTACATCCCCCCCCCTCCACACAGGCATAACCCATTCAATGTGCACTGAGTGTACTCACCTGTTGGTCTGGAGGACCGTAGAGTTGCGCATACTGGGGGAGGACCCCGTCCACGAGCTTCTCCAACTCTTCTGAACTGAAGGCGGGGGCTCTTTCACCAGTAGCAGCAGCCATTGTCACTTCCAGACCGAGTTCACAGCAGCACTTGCAGTATAGGTCCTCTCCTGTGGATGATCAGGTCTCGAATGATTGAGCAGATAGAAAATGGCGGTCACGCCCGCGGCGGTGCGTACCGCGGCGGTGCGTCCCGCGACCGCCGGCGCACATCGTCATTGGCTCCTGAAACCCATAGGCTTCAATGTTAACCAATGCGTCTTCGCACAACGGTCTTCGACCGCCTACCGCCACGGTGTGCCCCGCCAGCGCAGTGACCTCACATCCCATTGTCCCACTTCACAGGTCAGGCATCGGCCATTTCAAGGGCCCACATGGCTTAATTTCTAATGCGTCACACAGGCCTAGGCCTTGCAATGGCACACATACAAACATATCAAACCATACATTTACCTGTACTGTGCAAGCTGTGTTGTACGTACCTGTGAGTGGATTGACTCTGTACTCCATATTCTCCTTCCTAGGCACCGTCCGCTGGGACTAGCGATGAGAAGGAGGAATCCTCGCGTGTACCGGCCGCTGGTGGACCTGTCCACAATGGAAGAACGCAACATAATACTACGATACCGACTTGACCGAGCCTCCATCCATGAACTGTGTGCCCAGCTGGAGCCAGCCCTGATGTCCCCCATCCGCCAACCCACAGGAATTCCCCCTCTAGTGCAGGTTCTGTCTGTCCTCCATTTCTTTGCAACTGGCTCATTCCAGACAACAGTGGCCATGTCATCTGGGATGTCTCAGCCTATGTTTTCCAAGATCTTATCCAGAGTGTTGTCTGCCCTGAGGAAACTCATGCGGAGCTACATCATTTTCCCAGAGGAGGGTGATTTGCCTACGGTGAAAGCTGATTTCTATGCCCTTGGACACATCCCCAACATCATTGGTGCAATTGATGGGACCCATGTGGCTTTAGTCCCCCCAAATGACGATGAACAGGTGTACAGGAACAGGAAGAATTACCATTCAATGAATATTCAGGTGGTCTGTTTGGCTGACCAGTACATCTCCCATGTAAATGCCAAGTTCCCTGGGTCAGTGCATGACGCGTATGTTATGCGAAATAGCAGCATTCCCTATGTGATGGAACAGCTACAGAGACAGCGTGTGTGGCTAATAGGTGACTCTGGTTACCCCAACCTGCCGTGGCTATTGACCCCAGTGAGGAATTCCAGGACCAGGGCAGAGGAACGGTACAATGAGGCCCATGGGCGTACTAGGAGGGTGATTGAGCGAACCTTTGGGCTCCTGAAGGCCAGGTTTAGGTGCCTGCATATGACAGGTGGATCCCTAATGTACTCACCAAAGAAGGTGTGCCAGATCATCGTGGCGTGCTGTATGCTCCACAACCTGGCTTTGCGACGCCAGGTGCCTTTCCTGCAGGAGGATGGTCCAGATGGTGGTGTTGTAGAAGCCGTGGAGCCTGTGGAGAGTGAAGAGGAGGAAGACTCTGAGGACGACACAGACAATAGGGACAGAGTGATACAACAGTATTTCCAGTAACACACAGGTAAGAATCACCCACGCCATTTCACAATTGCTTATAGCCTCCTGCATCTGTACTTTCTGTAGTTCCCCACAGATGTTTTTCATTAATTTTTGCCTTTCCCTTCCCTTCTCAGTGCTGTCTGACTCAGTACCTGACTTCTGCTTGGTTCGCCCATGAACTACAGCGTATTGACATTGGTATGTTGTCATGACTAATTGACAGAACAGAAATCGAACAGTAATATGTAATACATTTGTTAATAATACAGCATGACTCAAAACAGATTTGTGTGCAAAATGTGATTTATTTACAGTGCTAGATATCGGTACATGTGATTCTAAGGGTGATGGGTGGGGGTGGAGGAATATCCATGGCAGAGTCCAGTTCTCAGTCTCACAGGTGCATTGTCCTTTTGCCTGTGGAAGGATGGAGCATAGGCAGTTCATGGTTGGACAGGGTGGCAATGTGGGACAGTGGGAAGACTTGAGGGGGTATGTCCTGCTGGCGGGGGTCTTGACATCCTACTCTGTCTTTTTTTTTGGTCTCAGGCTCCTCTTACGGGGTGGTTGTTCTTCAGCAGGAGGTGGGGTTCTGGGGGGCTGTCGAGGTGTTGGGACCTCCTGTCCACTAGCGCCGGCGGAGGTGGTAGGCTGTTCCTGGTCCGGGCTAGTGACAGGGGCCCTGTGTGGTGCACCATGGTCCCGCAACGCGTCCTCTATCCTGTGGAGGGCCAGGACGATGGTCCCCATTGCGGTCCCGATGATTCTCAGCTCCTCCCTGAAACCCATGTAGCGTTCCTCCTGCTGTGCCTGGATCTCAGTGAACCTGGCCAGTACCGTCGCCATCGTTTCTTGGGAGTGGTGGTATGCCCCCATGATGGTGGTGAGGGCCTCTTGGAGAGTGGGTTCCCTGGGCCTCTCCTCCCCCCCCTGTCGCACAGCAGCCCTCCGAGCTGCCCGGTTTCCCCCGGCCTCTGTCCCCTGGACGGTGTGCCCGCTACCACTGCCCCCAGGTCCCTGTTGTTGTTGGGGTGTTGGGTTAGCCTGGGTGCCCTGTAGTGGCAGACACACCGCTGATTGAGCTGTCCTAGAGACAGAGGCATGGGCCCGCTGGGTGGGAGCTGTGCTGGTGTTGGCAGAGGGGGTCGGGTCTGGTGTGGCCTGTGGCTGCCTGAGGGGAACCGACTGCCCAGAGGTCCCCGATGGTCCGGGCTGGTCATCAGGTTCACTGTCGACAGAGCTGCTATCCTCAGTGTGGGCCTGTTCCGGTGGTGGGATGGACACTTCTGGACCCTCCTGGCTGGTGTGTTGTCGTTCGGGTCCTGCATGGGGTAAGAGAGTTTGGTTATTGTTTCTGTGTGTACAATAGCGTGCGTGTTATGGGTGCCCTTGTCCCCCAGTGCAGGCATTCCCTTGAGGGAGGTGTTGTGAGGGTAGTTAGTGGGGGGGGGGGGTTAGTGCAGTGGTCATGCTTAGGTGATGGGTGCCCATGATTTGTGTTGGCATGCAGGAGTTGGTGTTGGGATGGGTGGGTTGTGCTGGTGAGACATTGTCAGGGAGGATGTGTGCTGGGGGGTTGGGGGTGAGGGTGGGGGTGTGGGTTGGCATGCTGGTGGGGTGGGGGGGATATAGTAGTTGAGATTGGACTTACCAGAGTCCATTCCTCCGGCTACTCCTGCGAGGCCCTGAGGATGCAGGATGTTCAAGACGTCTTGCTCCCACGATGTGAATTCAGGAGGGGTGGGTGGGGGTCCGCCGCCAGTCTTCTGGACCGCGATGTTGTGCCTGGAGACCATCGATCGGACCTTCCCCCGTAGGTCGTTCCATCTTTTGCGTATGTCCTCCCTATTCCTGGGATGCTGTCCCACCGCGTTGACCCTGTCCACGATCCGCTGCCATAGCTCCGCCTTCCTAGCTATACTGGTGTGCTGCACCTGCGAGCCGAAGAGCTGGGGTTCCACTCTTAGGATTTCCTCCACCATGACCCGGAGTTCTTGGTCCGAAAAGCGTGGGTGCCTTTGGGGTGCCATGGGGTGGTGTGGGTGAGGTGTGGGGTGGTGTATGTGATGATGAGTATGTTGGTGAGTGGTGCTTTGTGCTATTATGTGGTGTGTGTGATGGTGTAGTGTGCCTCAGTGTGTCTTGCTTTGGATTGTCTGCTGTGTCTCTCTCTCCTTCTCTCAGTAATTATGGTCGCAGGGGTTTGTGGGTGATGTGGGTGTGTGTTTTATAGTTGGTTGATTGTGTGGGAGTGGTGTGTGTATGTGTATCAGGTGTGTGTATTTCAAATTGTCCAATGTGGCTGTGTTTTGGTGATGTGTGTGTATTCTGACGGCCGCGGTGTGTACCGCCAATGGAATACCGCGTTTGAATGACCGCCGTGTGGATTCGTGGGTCAGAATGGCATGGGCGTATTTCTGTTGGCGTGACGGTGGAGGTTTGGTCATCTCCAGTTTATCGCTGCCCGCTGCTGTGGCGGGCTGCAGTGGAGGACGGAATTTTGGAGGTTTGGCCGTTGTGGGTCAGAATGACCGTGGCGGTTAACCGCAGCCGCGGCGGTGTTATGGCGGTCTTCTGACCGGCGGTAAGGGCCTTTTACCGCCGAGGTCAGAATGACCCCCATAATCTTTTAGCAGTCGGTTCACACGAAAAGTTTCCGTTACGAGCACATTTGAACAATAAAATAGACATTCAGAGTTTAATTCACTGGGTCAGCATTTTCATTAAACGCTAAGAAATACAGCTTTACATGAGGTCTGGCAAGTAGGCCAAGACACTCGCTAAGTTAAGGCCTACTATTAATAAAGCTAAAGCTTATTGCATAATCCTAACTATGACATATTACTACATTAGTCATACATATATTCAACATTTCATATTATTAAATAATTGATTAGTACACTTCGTTACTATTGATGGCCATTCTTTGTGATCACATTTTCAAATGTGTGCATTATTTTTCTGCGCTATTTTATTTTCTACATAAACTTTATTATTTAAAATACATAAACACTCATTAATATTTTTTTTTTAAGACACCTGCACTTGCAAAGAAACCTGTCCATGCCTCAGAATTTCAGCTTTTAGGGAAACTGTCTGTTTGAACAAACCCTGATATACTGCCTGAAATGTCCAGACACCCACACACATGTTCTGTCAAGCCCACTGTATCATATTAAAGCTGGTGCGTCCCAACAAGACCAAACCGCAACTGAGGTTGCTTTTCCTGCTCGGATACACAGTTTGGCACTTCTGGCTGAACAGAACCCTTTGGGCACATCCTAAACTGATTTATATATGGTCGAATGGTCCCCTTCTGAAATGGCACCAAACGATGAAATCAAAAGCTGATCAGTTACATTTTCTTTGCATTTGATTGAGGCAAACACTTTTATCTACTGCTCTGATCTTTAGGCAGGGATATTAGGGGTGTATGCAGGAGTATTAGAAAGAATGGCCAAAAGATTACGAACACACAAACACACACCCCATCCTTTTTTCAATGAATCCATGTAAATAGACAATGTAAAATAGCCCAAACAAGAACTTCAATCATATGTGGTGAAGTTATTCTTAGGACTTCCACAATCCACTTGATCTTCGGTGGCAGACAAAGAGAGCTTTCACATTAGTTGCACAGTTTCTGATCTAGTCCACTCATCTTCTGTGATGCTCCAGAAGGATGGTGCTCTGATCGCCTACCTGGATCCAAGTGATGAACTCGTTAGTGTCCGGATCATCCACTAGCATCCATAGCTTGCACAGAAAGGCTGGCACATTGGGATGTTCCTGCTTCATGATGCCCCCTGGCTTCACACAGAACCATACCTCGGCAGATGGCTGCGGGTATTTCAGTGTGCTTGCCGGGACTTGTGCATGCCAGGAATAAAAGGTGGTATGTGACAATGCATGCTGACAAACCTCACTCATTGAAACTCATGTTTACGTGTTTCATTATAAGTAAGATCACAATATTCCCTGATATACAAATATATACATTGAAAAATCTCCTTTCAAATGTGAATTAAAGTGAATAATAACGTAGACACACCTCCCTCGCATACAAAACATCTGCCCGTTACCTTGCTCTCATTGGAAAAATAAACATTGACAGATCCTGATTAAAACTTGAAAGCGTCATGTACCGCTAAGGGGAAACAACATAAACATTGTACAATGTGAAGCAACTGGTAGTCATGCAAAGCACTCCAGTACTGTTGATTGAGCTTGTGCTGTGTATGACTTGAAAGCGCCATGGAGCACGAAGGGGAAGCTCGATCTAAAAATAAAAATAAAAAAAATAGTCCAGAAACCATACGTAAAACATGGATGTTGCATATGTTGACAGAAGTTGGCTGGTGCTCTCGAGGAGGGCTAAACACTGGAAAATTAAGGCAAGGGAATTTTGAAAGGCAAGCCCACAAACAAATGAAAATGATGGACGTGAAATGGGCTTGGTTAAAGCCCACTGAACAGATGACAACAGGTCAGAAGCGCTTTGAGGCTCGACCTAAAAAGGGGGAAGGCTGACAACAAAGTCTTTATGGGATTATCTCTGTTGAGCTAAATGAAACAGTATAAATCTTTGTTACGGCCACCACGGGATGCTCGTGGAGGCGTGAATCAGGAGAAGCAACATTTTTTAAATGTTCTTCTTCTTCAGTGAAGAACAAGCTCCCCTAAAAAAGTAGGAAAGCAAATGGTTTGACCTTAGAGCAAGTGTCAGCGAGTTTCGACCCTGTCTGAATGGAGGGTCTCCCCAGGACTCAAAACTGGGTAACCTATTTAGAAACAAATGATGAATAAAATTAGAGACCTAGTAAAATATGTACGGCCCCTGAATGATCAACTGGGAAGGAAACATTGTTATCTTTAAGTTAATGTGTGGAAAACACAGCCTAAACTACTACAAAGGAAAAAATAATAATTAGAAGAGCATACGAAGTTTAACGGCTAAACTCTTAGCAGGGATTAGCTATCTGGAAATCACAGGAACAGTTGGTAGAACAAAAGGCAGCTTAATCCATTTGACTTGGAGTTGTGAGGGAGGACCTCTCATATTCGTTCCCAGGACCCTCCCAGACTGCCAGGCTCAAGTCACAGTAGGGTTTGAAGAACCAGTGTTGCTCCCTATCAGGTGGAAGGAGAGCCCCTCTAAACAGGGGAGTGGCTAAGGAACTTAAGGGAGGTCTACCAGGCAGCAGATGGATTCAGCCAACTTGAAACAGGGGCTTCTGACAGGGGAGGCTGCAAGAAAATAGTTATGATTGTGTGGCATAGTTTTTCCAATTGTTGACTAGTGAACAGGATAAATGTGGGGCACTTCCACCACCATCTCCTTAGAACATTCATGGACCCAGGAAGTTTCCACCTGTAGGTTAATGCCAGTAGACAGGATAAATCTGGCACTTCCAAAACCAACTCCTCAGAACACGGACCTAGGAAGTCTCCACCTGAAGAATAATGCCCTATTGAAAGTAAGAAACCTCCTGTCCCCTGCTGATAGGAGGGGACTCACACAAGAACCCAAAGACTCCACTTGGCACTGCTATCGAAGGGTCAAATGGCAGGACTTTTGTTTACAGTGCTTAATTTGTCAATAAAAATGTGCCGTTGCCCAAAGCTCTGTTCTGAAACAAGTGGCTGCTGCAATTAAATGTGCGAGCATAGAACACTGAGGCAGCCTAATCCTGAAGCCATCTCAAGCCTCTTTAAACCACTTACAGTCACTCCCTGCCCCTCTAGCTCACTCTTCCAGCTTTCTGCTTTCTCAATTTGTGACAATATTTTGGGCTTTTCTCTTCCTCCATCTTTCCCATATGTGTCTTTTGCTTGCAGTAAAGGTTTGAGGCAGAAAAATAAGTGCCGGCCCTCAAAAGTAAGTGCCGGTGCCACGCACCTGAAACCACCAGCTCAAAATAAGCACTGCTTGTTTACCTGCTTCAAGAAAAAAAAGAAAATAAAATGAAGGACTGCTGACTCCAAAGGGGCACAGCTTACTTTACAGAACTAGACCCTACAGGAGACCTGAATGTAGAGAGTCCTGGTTTGTAGAAGCATGCCATGAAAAATGTGGGGCTACAGGACTGACCAGAAGAATGTTTCCCAACAATTGGAGACTAAGGGGGTTATTTAGAGTTTTGCAATTGGGGTACTCCTTCACATCCCTTATGCCCTGTTGCAAGTACATTTGAGCTTACAGCACCTGTAACAATATGGTGAATGTATTATTTGCCTCATTTTGAGGGAGTATCCTGCCTGCCAAACTTAAATGAGGCCCCAGGTCTGTGGCAAATGCCTTTGACTGGAGCAAGTCACTTGGTGTAAACAACCTCTTCTCCGTCATGGTCAGCCTAAATTGCACCTAGGTCTCAGTCAACTGTGAACAGTAGCACTTTACTATTTATGTGTGCTTTTTGCATTAAACCATCAAAAATCATGTTTCTGGTTCATGTAACCTATTTTAATGATCTTGGTGTCTTTTTGTTCATTAAAATTTACTTGGTTGGAAATGTCTGTTGTGTAGTATTCCTGACTCTGGCTATTGCCTGCTGTTTGTGCCATAGCTATCAGGAGGTGAGCAGGGAATCTTTCAGAACTGTGTTTTGACCAAGTAAGGTATTGGGACATATTTACTACTATTTCATGCAACACACTGTGTACTGCCTAGAGCCAATGCAGTAATCCGTGCACCATAGTGCACCAGGGTGCCTGCATCTTGGCTGGGTTGTTTTTGTGCAGTATGGGATATCTTCCTGCACAAAAATAACCCTTAGAGTCAATTTCCTCTTTCTATGTGTGCTTCAGTGTGCGGCACACATGGAAAGAGGAAATAACTAGGAAAAATCAAGATATTTCTGCTCATTACACCTCTCAGTGGTAAAATCACCATTTTGGCACAATCCTAGTTTAACAGGTGTTTGTAAATCTGGGATTCTGTCAAATTTCATTTTAGTGCTCTGAGACCCTATTCTGAACCACACAGGTTCTGCTCTCAGAGGACTGACATGCTGCTCGAGACCTGCTTTTCTGGTGTAAAACAGGACCAAACTGACTCGAAGGGCTAGTTTGCCTCTCATGTTCAGAGCTACAGGAACACCAAAAGCTTCAACAAATGTAAAAGTGCACCTTGAGACAGCATGACATGAAGTCGGGCCCTCTAAGCGGTAATCCCCCTGTCCTGGACCATTGAAAGTGGTGTTAAAGGTGCCCAGCCATCCAAAATCCAACATTTGGGCACATTTTCCACCCAAGGTGCATCACTGGTCAGCCTGACTTTGTACTGTTTGAGTGCTGCATAAATATGGCAGTGATGGATGCAAATACACAGTCATTAACCAACAGCAGTGACAGATGCAAACATACCTTCAGTAAAGGTTTACTGACTGTGTGTTTGCATTGATCACTGTGGTTGTTAGACGTGCCCAAGCATTCTTGATATTTTGAGATTATCCTTCTCACTGCTTCTTTTCATGATACAGAATTTCAACACTTATTGTATTTCATTACTAGAACATCCTTATCATTGGCAAGTGGGACATTTTATTTGAGATTTGCCTGTCAGAACATGTACCAGGTGTTTTCTTCCTTTCTTCAAGAATACTTTGGGACATGTCAAGACAAATCTTTTTATGCCATGAATTTGGAACATTCCAAACATCTGTCATCGCTACTGGATAGCTAGTTGTTTATTTTTAGATCACATCAAACAATTCACAATATACTTTTTGTATGGATCTTGTCATTGTAAAACATATACCATTTTTATTGCATATCACCAATTTAACTATTAACTTTGTACTTTATATTTGGTAATAGAATGAGACCTAAGACTTTGACTGTTCACTGTTTGACTTGCTCATATTTGTTGTTACTTGACAGTGTGTTCCAGACCAAATATACCTAGTTTTGGTGGTGCGAGAAATTGAGTTGTTGGTTGAGTGTGGTATTAGCCCTGCCCTAGCCATAGCCACAATTACTGTGAGGGTGAAGAACAAAAGTCACAAAATTAAACTGTTTGAGACCCTCTGGTTGATTGGCACAAAGCAGCCAGGCTTAACTTAGGGACAATGGGCCAGATGTATCATCACGCCCCTTTGCGATTCGGAAATAGCGATTTGTAAGAAATCTCTATTTCCAACTCGCAAAGTGCCATGTATCTCATTTGCGAATCGGTAATAGCGATACCGGCCCCATTCGCAGCTATAGGCCTGTTGGCCCATAGCTGCGAATTTTTTGCATTTCCAAAATTGTGATTTCTGAACCAGAAATCGCAATTTTGGAAATGCAAAACCCCAGGGTGCTCGGGGGCTAAGGCCCCCTCTGCTGCACCCCAAAACATTTTTTGGGGACATGTAAGGTGCACACATGCCAAAAGGGAGAGTGTGCTTTACATGTACAATTTAAAAATGCATTTTAAATGCATTTTTTTATTTTGCACATGGTTATCACCAAGTTCAACTTGGTGGTAATTAGCGATTCCTAAATGCCAAAATCGCATTTAGGAATTGCTTCATCCATGTGCTAAGAAATCGCAAATAAGGAATCCTTATTTGCGATTTCTAATTTAGAGAGTCGCAATTTGCGACTCTCTAAACAGGGTCGCAATTTTAAGGAATCGCTATTTTAGCGATTCCTTAAAATTGCGTTCAGAATGTATTTCATACATTCTGAACTGGCATTTTGCATTTGCAAAAGGGCATTTGCACTGTTTGCGAATGCAAAATGCTTTAATAAATCTGGCCCAATGTGTAAAGCACTTATGCAGCACATGCAGAAACAAAGTGAAAACCCAAACACAAGAAAAATCCCACACCAATTTAGAGAAATATAGTAAATGTTAAGAAATTATTTGACACTCAAACATCAAAAATCCAGTCAGTAGTACCATAGTTATTAACTTTTAAAGTTCAAAGTAAAAACTAGCACCTAAAAGATCAAACCACCAACCACACACATATAGTCGTGGAAGACTGGTTTAAAGTTGATAAAATATGGCATACCATGATGAAGTGTGAGACAGATACAAGAAGTGAATTGTCCTGGGTCAGCACTCCCCTTTGGACTTAGAAGAAATTCTGAGAAACATGCTCTGAGAAAGTAAAGTTCAGCAGGCCAAGGCTGCAAGTGGTGTCTGAGGAGGCAGTGCCATCGTCGGGGAGACGCTGGATGAAGTCTCAGTCATCAGTGTTATGTGTGTTCCCATGCAACATTCATGGATTTTTATAGATTTTGACAATTTCTCAGATTTACCTGGGAATACACCAAAAAGCTATGCCTCCCCTTCTCTCAGGGGATGGTCCATCCAGACACACCTAATCCATCTATTGGGGGCTGTCTGGAAGAAATAAATATAGTCTAACTGCCAAATATTCCTAGTCAAGTAACCTAGGACAGGCTACCAGTATCAAATAGCTAGAGCAAGAAAAATTAAACTTTAAAAGTTCCATTTTGAAATATGTAACTTAAAATATGACTCTGAAATTAAAGAAGTGTTTAAATTCCAATTTCTTAGACACCTGACATGATAGGCCTCAGATGTTCACTACCAGGACATGCACAAGTACGAGTCCAACATTATTATTACAATGCACCCTGCCCTGTGGGCTGCCTAGATCCTACCTTAGGGGTGACCTCTATGCATTAAAAGCGAAAATTAAGGCTTTGCTAGGGGAGTATATTGCAAACTTGTTTTGACAGGTTTAAACTGTATTCAGGCTGCAATAGCAGACATAAGACATGGTTTAAGGTGCTACTTAAGTGGGAGGCACAATGAGTGCTGCACGTCCACTAGTAGCAATTAGTTTACAGGCTCTGGGTATCTGGGTATATGGTATCACATTCTACAAGGGACTTATATGCAAAATATGGAGGGCAAAGGTAAAACCTTTAGGGGAAGAACATCCTAAGGCTGACAGGTCTAACTGGTGAGGGGGTTCTCTTTTCCCTACTTGAGGGGCATCCTTGTGGTAGCAATATGTGTATCTGATGTAGCACCCTTTAAATGAAGCATTGTCTTGACCCTACCAACAGTATTTTGATACTCTTGTTACTGGTCTGTCTTTACCATAGTGCTCACATTTGGGATGTGTAGTTAGGTAATTCACTGTTACCATTGCTTTTTCACCTGTACCAGCAACCCTGTCTCCAGTCAATTCATGATTGTTACGGCCGGGTCAGCAGTGAGCCTTCCTCATGTTTGCTGTCAGCCAGCCTCTCATCACTGGTGAAACATCACTCTACTGGTGACGTTGGTATCAGCTGTCATCTTGAAAGTCATCTAAGAGAAGAATTCAGTTCCATTGTAGCAGTCCCCGGGGAAACATATGCAGTAACTGAAGTCTCATGTACCACAGCAGGACCACAACTACTGTTCTCTCCACCAGATGTGCTTAGGTTACAGACTTAACTGGCATCACAGACTCGGGCAAGAGCATCCTTTTCAGAACTCTCCTGGCCACACCGCACTCAACTGTAACCTTGAAAAAGAGTGAGTATTGCTGGTAATTGTCTGAAAGCTTAGGCCAAGTGATGTCAACAGATCACACTTGTAGTTTAAATACATAACTAAGTAAGAAAAAGGGCAGAGAAGACCAACAGTGAGCAAGAACAGTAATAAATATGTTTTTGTGAAATAAGGCTTGTTGTAAAGGTGGTAAAGGAGAGTGAGCCAGAATCATATAGGACAAAATACCTCAAGTGGCTAATCCAACTTTCATACAAATAGCTGATATCAATCTGTGATTGTCTGCTTTGAAATACTGACTTTTTATTTATTTTTATTTGTGACAGCATTTATATAGTTCATAAAGTTATGACGTGCATGTAAGAGCTTTATATTAACTATGGAACATCCAACAAAATATCATAGTCAGCTGCAGCATAAATGTGATCAGGACACAGGACCTGATCTAGAACCTGGATTATGTGTTTTACTTCACCGGGGCAATGGAGTAAAATACTCTGTTGCGTTGATAGAGTATCCATACTCTGCATTTAAAGATGCCCACCTACATTTTGGACATCTTTAACTTTTGGCAGGAGCTGCCATCATCACAGTTCCTGTCAATGTATTAAAAGCATGACAGAGAGCTTCATCAAACATGAGGGCCACCCATCAAATGTTTAACATGTGTTTACTTTTTAAAAACAGAACCCCAAAGAACCAAGGACTTCCACACTACAGGAGTAACCTCCTATGTTGTGAAGTCATTATTATTATTTTATTTTTTTACTGTCCTTCAACGGCAGGTTGGCAGTGACAGACATCAGACAAAAAAACACATATCTAACACTTCCTGCTCTAATTCAGACATACTATGTTATATGAAAACCTCTGATGGCCCATACTCTGTCAGCCGTTGGATGAGTTTGTCAGTCACAGAGCCAGAGTAGGCTCCTTTGCTGGTATATTTAAGGTCTATCTGTCTGTAAAATCAGCAAGGGGATTGAGAGTTAGGCAGAGATGACACTCCATCACAATTGCAAAGACACCCTCCCCACCAAAGTCTAAAGTAGGCCCACAGTGAAGTTATTTGTATCAGAAGGTAGATCATGAAAAGTTGAACTTCTGAGCTTTTCATGAGGTTATTCATTTGGAATCAGTCTGATGTAATGAACAAACACATGTGTGCACCCCCTGAATTACTTGACAATCTGTTGCATATCAAAGAATGAATACAATTAATAACACATTTTATTCCTTCTCAAGTCTTGGAGATCAAATCACAGAAAAACCATTGTACAATTATTCAAATGAGAGGGGAAGTAAATGCTTTGCAATCACAGGTCAAAGAAAACTGTGCACAAAAGACATTGTTAATTTATACAATTTATACGTTACATCTTTAAATACAATGATTACATAATTATATTTAACTTTCATAGCTTATCAAAGAGCAGACTACCATATATGCATAATTAGAAATTCAAAATTCATTCCATAAAACAATGGGCTTACATCACCACTTTCCTAAAAAGAAAACAAAATCCAAAACATTCTGCCATAAGTCCACATAACTTAGCAATGTTCAAAAAGGATGGGGTATATTTACAAGACCCGTACGCCGCTGGCGTGTCACTTAATGTAATGCACCAGCAGCACCTAGTGCAGACCCATATTTACATGGCCTCGCAAAGCCACTTTGCGTGGCCTTTCATGGCCTTGTAGATATGGTGTAAGGAACACAGTGCATGTCTCTGTAAACCAGGGAATATGTCAAAACTGCACACCTCTCCAGGGGAGGCGCAACAAGGAGAAATATTTTTGTTTCTCCTCATGTCCCCCAGGGTTGCTTTTGTGCAGGAACATGCCCCTCCCTGCACAACATTCCTGCTAACGGCACAGACGCTCTTGCATCATGGTGCAAGGGCGCCTGCATTGGTATGAGGCATCTACTGTGCACTATCACAGGGGTAAAGGACAGAAATGCACTGTATCTTGTAGCTACGGTACATTTCTGCCCTTTCCATGTGGCGCAGGGCAGCGCAGTAAGGTCACTTACTGGGCTGCCCTGCCCCACAGGACTTATAAAAATGCCCCTATGTGTATCGACAGGAGTCGAATGCTATAATTTAATTACATCCTTGATGCGATTATGAAGATGAAGGAGAAATCTATTTGTTATGATAGAGTATCTGTAGGAAATACTTTAGGGAAATTGATGAAAAGCTAAAGATAGTCTGCTAAAAAATCACAAACACAGACCAATGATCAATCAGATACTATGGGGCATATTTATACTCTGTTTGCACTGAATTAGCGTTTTTTTTTTTTAAATTCTAATTCGGGGCAAAACTTACTCCATATTTACACTTTAGCGCTAGATCTGTCTAGTGCCAAATTTATGAAGTTAAAGTCATTTTTTGGACGTGGAAACCTACTTTGCCTTAATGAGATGCAAGGTAGGCGTTCACGTGCAAAAAATGACTCCATGGCCTTAAAGCCATATTCATACTCCCGTGCAAAAATGGTGCACGGAGGGAGGAGGTGTCAAAAAATGGAGCAAAGCTTGCTTTGCCCCATTTTTTAAGCCTGGGTCAGGGCAGGAGTTAGGGGACCTGTGGGCCTATTTCCATGGTGGAACACCATGGAATAAGCCCACAGGTGCCCTCCCCAGGCCCCAGGGACACCCATACCAGAGGAACAGCAGAAGATGGGAGACCCATCCCAGGTAAGTACAGGTAGATATTTTATTTTATTTTTTAAAGTGCCATAAGGGGCCCTGAAATGGGCCCCCATAAATGACACAGGGTGCAATGGCCATGTCCAGGGGACCCTGGTCCCCTGTGCTGGCCATTGATGTGGTGGGCATGACTCCTGTCTTTTCTAAGACAGGATTCATGTGGTATGGATTGTATTGCGTCCGAAAATTACTCTAGGCAGGTTAGAGTAATTTTTTTTACTCTAACCTGCTTAGCATAATTTTTTGGTGCAAAACCCCCTTCTTCCATACCGCCAGCCCCACCTGACTAATGTCATTTTTTTATACTAGCCTACCCTTTGCACCGGCTTGCACCATTCCATAAATATGGTGCCCGGCTGTCGCACAGAAATGGTGCAAGCCGGTGCTAAACTTTTTGGTGCAAAACTGCGTTAGTGCAGTTTTGCACCAAAAAGTATAAATCAGGGCGTATGTGTTAAAAAATATACAAAGCTTGACTGTAACTAGAAAAACACGAGAGACCTAAAGAAAATACCAGAGACAAGTAATTAATTGAAGACTCCTTATGAAAAAGGATAACTACCAGTAAGATTATAAATTATAGTTCCACCTAAAATATATTGTTGGAAATGATCCATTATTGTTTATTAAAATGACTGTAATCCTCCAGATAAACACATTTCTGTGAAAAAGTGTGATCAATCCAAAATACACATTAGTTTATTATGCTGTTCAATTACTTGTAAATAACATTGGTACATTGTAAAGGTACTACAACAAATACGATAAGCAACCTTTATAAACACATTCTCAAATACTGTTCATCGTTGTCATCTTTGCCTAACAATAATCAATTAAAGACTAAAAACTAATTTCAATCTAAAGGAAAAAAACTTGTTTTGCTTAAAATGTAAAACACCATTATTCAAACAGCCATGTATACCTACAATAACATAATGAGCTGCTGTTTAACTGTAATAACTTATTACTGTAGAGTTTTGACCTCATAATGCTTCCTGCCAGTTGCCAAAGTGAAAGACATACATTTCACAGAGTGTAATTACAGCTGCAGTTTAAGTACTAAGGGGCAGATTTAAGAGCCCCTAGCACCACCTTAGCGCTGCCATAGTGTCATTTTCTTACGCTAAGACGGCGTGAAAGTGGCATTTTCCTCACGTCATATTTACAAAGTGTCTGTAGGAGGCTGGCCTGGCTTATAGTGGGTACCTAATGGTACTTACACCTTGTGCCAAGTCCAGTTATCCCTTATTGGTAGATTAGTAGTGTTCTAGCAGCTTAGGCTAATAGCGGTAGCTATAGCAGCAAAGCTTAGGCTAAACTAGGAGACATGCAAAGCTCCTACTATACCACTTATATCATACAGCACTATATCATAAGAAACACAATGCTCAGAGTTACTAAAAATAAAGGTACTTTATTTTAGTGACAATATGCCAAAAGTATCTCAGAGGATATACTCTCTTAGGAGGTAAGTAAAATACACAAAATATACACACAAACCAAAATCAGGTAAGTAAACAGTTAGAAAAGTAGTGCAAACACTGTAGAATACAATAGGATGCAATAGGACACAATAGGCCTAGGGGCAAAACAAACCATATACTCCAAAAGTGGAATGCGAACCACGAATGGACCCCAGGTCTAGTGTAGTTTGTAGAGGGTCACTGGGAGTGTAAGAAAACACTAAGAGTGTCCAAGATACCCCATCCCAAGACCCTGAAAAGTAGGAGTAAATTTACCCTACTACCCCAGAAACACACTAAAGTCGTGATAGGGGGTTCTGCAAGGACAACAACTGACTGCAAAACACTGAAGACGGATTCCTGGACCTGAGGACCTGTAAAGGAAGGGGACCAAGTCCAAGAGTCACGCAAGTGTCCGGGGGGTCAGGAGCCCACTAAACCCCAGATGAAGGTGCAAAAGGGCTGCCTCTGGGTGGAAGAGGTGAAAGATTCTGGAACAACGGAAGGTGCCAGGAAATTCTCCTTTGCACAGAAGATGTCCCACGGCATACTGGAGGATGCAGAGTTGTTCCACACAGAAAGACTGCAAACAAGCCTTGATAGCTGCAAGAGTAGTGGTAGAAGAAAATGGGTGCTACCCGGGCCCAGGAAGGACCAGGAGGTCGCCCCTTGGAGGAGGAGACAGAGGGGGCGTTCAGCAGCACAGAGAGCCCATGCAGAAGCGGGCAGCACCCGCAGAAGCACTTGATCAGGTGTTCAAGAAATCTGAGCACGGCGGTCGTCTCAACACTACAAAAGAGGGTCTCACGAAGCCGGTGGTCAACTCAGTGAGTTGAGCAATGCAGGGCGGAGTGCTGGGGACCTGGGCTATGCTGTGCACAAAGTATTCCTTGAAAAAGTGCACAGAAGCCCTAGCAGATGCAGATCACGCAATACACAGGATTACTGTCTGGCGAGGGGCATTCAGGGTGGCAGAGGGCTTGGACACACTGGAGGAGCTCTGGCCACCATCCCTGGGGTGGTGATGGACAGGGGAGTGGTCACTCCCCTTTCCTTTGTCCAGTTTCGCACCAGAGCAGGGGCTAGGGGATACTTGAATCGGTGTAGGCTGGCTTATGCAAGGAGGGCACCATTTGTGCCCTTCAAAGCATTTCCAGAGGCTGGGGGAGGCTACTCCTCCCAGCCTTTAACACCTACTTCCAAAGGGAGAGGGTGTAACACCCTCTCTCAGAGGAAATCCTTTGTTCTGCCTTCCTGGGACTGGACTGCCCAGACCCCAGGAGGACAGAAACCTGTCTGAGGGTAGGTAGCAGCGGTAGCTGCAGAGAAAACCCCAGAGAGCTAGTTTGGCAGGACTCGAGGGCCATGCTGGAGCCCCAGGGCTGCATGGGATTGGCACCCCAACACAAAATTTGACATGGGGGACAATTCCATGATCTTAGACATGTTACATGGCCATATTCGGAGTTACCATTGTGAAGCTACATATAGGTATTGACCTATATGTAGTTCATGCATGTAATGGTGTCCCCACACTCACAAAGTCCGGGGAAATTGCCCTGAACAATATGGGGGCACCTTCGCTAGTGCCAGGGTGCCATCTCACTTAGTAACTTTGCACCTAATCTTCACTATGTGAGGGTTAGACATATAGGTGACATATAAGTTACTTAAGTGCAGTGTAAAATGGCTGTGAAATAACATGGACGTTATTTCACTCAGGCTGCAGTGGAAGTCCTGTGTAAGAATTGTATGAGCTCCCTATGGGTGGCAATATAAATGCTGCAGCCCATAGGGATCTCCTGGAACCCCAATACCCTGGGTACCTAGGTACCATATACTAGGGAATTATAAGGGTGTTCCAGTGTGCCAATTAGAATTGGTAAAAATGGTCACTAGCCTGCAGTGACAATTTTAAAGACCATAACCACTGAAGTTCTGGTTAGCAGAGCCTCAGTGACACAGTTAGGCACCACACAGGAAACACATTGAGGCCACAAACTATGAGCACTGGGGTCCTGCCTAGCGGGGTCCCAGTGAGACATATAAAACACACTGACTAATAGGGTTTCCACTATGAGCACTGGGGTCCTGGCTAGCAGGATCCCAGTGAGACAGTAAAAACACCCTGACATATACTCACAAACAGGCCAAAAGCGGGGGTAACAAGGCTAGAAAGGGTCTACCTTCCTACAGTGCCTCACTGTGTAAACCCTTGCGCCACATTATGCCTGCGCCAGGCATAATATATGCAAGATGGGCCGTAAAAATGTGATAGGAAATCTAAGAGATTTCTTTGCTCCATTTTTTTCTGCAACTTTAACGCCTGCTCAGCATAGGCATTAAAAGGGGGCATACCATTATTTATAATGGTCTCCTGTGTACTCTGCAGGAGTAGTGCCAAAATGTTGGTGCTACTCCTGCAGAGTACAGCAACAGCGTAAAAAAAAGACAGTATTGCCTCTACCCTCGCCATGGTGTGCCATATTTCAAATACGATGCACACATGGTAGAGGTAGGGGGTGCGCTATGGGGTGCAAGGAAAGTAGCGCTGCACTAGGTGTAGCTCCACTTTTCTTAAATCTGCCTGTTAATTTGTTTTACTGATCTTTTTTTCAAACTGGAAAACTTAGTTTTTTTTAGCAGAAAGGAGGTATTTATGAAAACTGACTTTTTGCCTTCCTTGCCTTCTTTTTGCTAAACTAATTTTTGTATGCATTAGTACTCTGTGCATGTTAACCCTGCTAACCAGTACCAAAGTGCTTGAGCTTTCTCCCTTAAACATGGTATGAGTGGTCTACCCATGGATGGAACATTTAATTTACGTATAAGTCCCTTGTAGATGCTCCGACAAGGTCCCAGTGCTGGTAACTTAAATGCTACTAAGTGGGCCACAGCACTCATTGTACCACCCACTAGAATATCACTGTAAAGCATGTCTAAGGCCAGCCACTGCATCCTGTTTTGCAATTCTAAACTACTATTTTGACCTGGCAAAATATTCTTTTTGCCAGGCCCAAATCTTCCTTTTTAATACTGTTACCTCCAGAGTAGGCCCCAACAGCATTTAGGCAGGGTGACTGGTATTCAAAAAGTAGGACATGTGTACGTAAGTGTTACAATGTCCTGGCAGTGAAACATCCCTAAAGTTGTTTTTCACTGTTGAAAGGCTAGCTCTCCCATAGACAAACACTGGGTTACTTTATTAGGCTCAAGTAATACATTCAGTTTGGAATCAGATAGAAAAGTATTTGAATGGTAATACAAACCTGTCTTTAATGGTACAGTTGGAGATTAAAATGCAAAGATGCTATAATCGGTTTGCTAGTCTGAAAGCTGCCATTTCCTGCCTAAACCTAATTTCCATTCCTGCCAGAGTCCAGGATCACAGGAGGGTCAATGGCTCTCAGGTGGTGTGTTGTCTATTCCTTCCACACAGGGAGCAAATGTGCCTTGGGTTTGTGGAAGAGCATTCCTCTCCTAAGCATCTCGGTCTTGGGGGTTGTACTCTGCATTTCCTGAGGTTCATAGGATAGCCTGGCCCACGCCCTTCATGACATCTGAAGCAGCTTGCCCTGTAGGTAGCAAATGTAATTCACACCTGGACCTGACTGCCCTTGTCATCCTGGACAGTTTAGAGTCAAACCCAGGGGAAGGGAAATAACTGACCCGAACCAAGGTGTAGACACTTTGGGGCATATTTATATTCTGTTTGCGCCAAATGTGCGTCACAAATTTTGACACACATTCAGCACAAACCTTGCCCCATATTTATACTTTGATGCCCGACCCTGAGGACGTCAAAATTCCTCCGTGTGCGTCATTTTTTGGATGCGGGAAACCACCTTGCGTTAATGACATGCAAGGTAGGCGTTCCTGCCCAAAAAATGACTTTAAGGCCTGTGCACCTTATTTATACTCCTGCGTAATTTTGACGCACAGGAGGAGGCAGGCCATAAAAAACAGCACCCAGCCTGATGTGCGCAGTTTTTTAATGGCTCGGTGTGGGCAGGCATTAAGGGACCTGTGAGCTCACTTCCATAGTCTCTGACCATGGTAGCTGTCCACAGGTGCCCTTCCCTGCCCCCAGGGACACCTCCTGCCACCCTCGCCCGCACCTGGAGGACACCCATGGATGGGGGGACCCATCCCACGTAAGTACAGGTAAGTTCAGGTAAGTATTATTTTTTATTTTTTTAAAGTGGCATAGGGGGGCCTAATTTGGCCCCCCTACATGCCACTCTGCGCAATGGCCATGCCCAGGAGACAATAGTCCCCTGGGCATGGCTATTGTGCAAGAGGCATGACTCCTGTCTTTGCTAAGACAGGAGTCATTTCAATGGGGTTGTGCGCCAAAAAATGGCTCAAGTCTGGTTTGAGCCATGATTTTTGACTCAAATCTGACTTGCACCATATTTGATGCACAACCCCCATTTTCCCCTACACTGGCGCTGCCTGGTTTGAGTCATTTATTTTTTTACTCTGACCTGCCCGCAGCGCCGGCTAACGTCAATCCTTAAATATGGCGCCCGCATGGCGCGTAGAAATGGCGTTAGCCGGCGGTAAAATGTTTGACGCAAACCAGGCCAGCGCCGGTTTGTGCCAAAAAGTATAAATATGGGCCTTTGTTGGTGTCAGAGTGTACTCATCCAACCTGCAAAATGCAAAAACTGGCTCCAGGTGAAACTCAAGAAATGTTGGGCTCCTCACTACAGACAATGATTGGCCGCGTCTCCTAGCAACACAAGGCTCCATCGGAATCTGCTCTTTGTATCAGCAGTGATCTCCCATGTCTTCCACCATTGCGAAGCTCTGTTGGCGACCAGCTCTTCACATAGGCCACAACCTTCTTGTGGCCCTCACCATCACAAAACTCCACCTGAGGGTCCTTTAGTGAAAATATAATTGACAAACTTTCCACTGGGACAAACCTGGCTCCTTTATCCTACCCATGGTTCATTGCAATCTGTTAGAACTTATGATTTTGACCCAGTTCAGCAGGACCAGATAACACTGAGTAGCACTTTTTGCTTCTTGGTGCTATTTTTGCCTGACTCTTTAGAACTTCATAACACCAGTTCGACGTATTGAATGTTTGTTGTTGTGGTGTCAGGTTATTCATAATATTTACTCTAGTTCTCTAAAATTGGTTTAGGATTTTTCTTGTGTTTTGTTTTCATTTCATTACTCTTTGAGTGCTCTATAAATACTTATTGTCTTCAAATTAATCATGACTGTTTTTGTGACAAGCAACCAGAGGGTTAAGCAAAGGTTAATTTAGTGACTTTTGTGGCTCTCCCAGACAGAGACTTTGTTATTACTTGAGTGGGGCTCTCAGCCGTCTCCGCCCTCTCAACCAATAACCCGATTTCCTACAGAAACCTTTTATTTGTTATATGCTATAGGTTTTTACAGAAAAGACAGAACTTTGGCTAAAAACCTTTGCTACATCTGGCCCTAAGATTGTATGTGTTTTTGTGGGATAGTTGATGGTGTGACCATGCGTTGTAAAGAATAAAATAACCTCTGCTGTACAATATAATGATATTGCAAGTCACCTTGGAGTTCTATGACCTTTAAAAGGAACTCAGTTTTCGGTCTTTCCTCTAATTGGATAAGGAACACGTAGGTTACTTACAATATCTTTATAATGTAGGTCAGAAGATACTTTATCCTATTTATATTTGAAAACAATTTACTTTGAAGCTCCTTTCATTAGATATTAAGGGAAGGGGCTGAGTGCCAAATGGGTGCTTGTAGCAGAATCTATGTGGAGACTCACCTGCCAGAAGACTGAGCAGTTGTTATTTATGGTTGCATGGCACAAGAAAGTCAATGCATCATAGACCCTTGGACCATAACGGGGATTATGAGTGTCTCAGATCAAGTTGCAGTGCTAACATGACCAGGAACTAGCAGGAGGTACCCAATGCAGAAGTGTGAACAATCTCCAGAGCAAATAAGTGTCAAGCACTAACCTGTTCATCCCACTGAGACACAATGATGACCAAGCTGCTTTTTCCCAATTCCACCTAGACATTGTGTGCCTCCCACTTAAATACACATGATCGGCACCACAGCATAACGGGAGAAAGGAGATGGATGAGAGAAGGAGAGAGACACTGGAGTCTCAGGGCTGGATCTAGACGCCTAGTGATGGTTCTTGAAGAGCCGGTATTTCATATGATAAATTACACATCAGTCAAATAACTAATACCTTGTAAACCTTGTATACTCTACTGATAAACTATGATGTGCAAGTTAGATCTACCTGTTGGGGTCCCCTTTTCCGCTTTTGATGAATCTCCCTCTCGCTAGGTATTTTTGGAAACAATGTAGATTACATGTAACTAAATAAGAGCCTTGATCCTCTGATACTGTATATAACTACTCCCACTGTGATCCCAGATTAGTTCCTTGTCATCTCAATGAAGCTTACCTAGATGTTCCTTGACCTTCAGTGGATATCTTGCATGTTTCACCTTGATGAGATTTCCCACGATGCTGACTCACTCAACTCATAGACATTCACATAGGCAACAATAATTAGAACAAACTCTCAGGGAATTAGATTTTTCAGATATTCATTGGTTAATCATTGTACTGTGCTAGTATTGTTAGGAACGCAATTGGGGGTTTAAATCACACTGAAAACATAGGGTTAATATCAAGGATTGCGGTTCATGATGTATTACTATAAAAACATAGGGTTAATCAATAGCGTTTAATTTCATGAACAACCGGATTATCAATGTTACATCACAGCGTCATTTTGAGCATGGCAAAGATAAGCTTCAACTTAGTTCAAGCACCAAACACAGAATGTTCTGCATCACCAGCAACAATTTGACATAATGCAAAAGCAACTTTGATCTTGGCGATAATAACCGTACCCACAGTACATCGTATCGCTAACAACAATAGTAATGCTACATTATACTCAGCGATAATAAATATATTCACAGCATATCGTTTCCATAATAATTGTTCAATAGAAACTCCTTTGTAGTATATTGCAAGCAACTACAAGAAGCGTTATAGCATGACAAGAAGAGAACATCCCAATTACCTTTAAACCCAAAGTTGTGCCCTTTTAAGCGCATCCCATACTTGAACATCTGCTAATCAAGTTTCAAGCCAGCAAGAATCAAGTTTTAGCAATAAATGTTCTTAAATTGCATGCAGCGCATTACCGCCTTTTTCAGGGCTAATTCCCCCAGTCTCTTCTTCCAGGAACAGCCTCCAAGATCCTGGACAGAACAGAACATGAAGATCAAAAGCAGAGGTACAGAGATTCCTTCTCTGCAGCTGGTGACCTTTACAGCAAGCAATTCACTCAGGCCGAGTGTGGTTTGAATACCTGCTGCATCCAGCCACCTCCAGTCTCAGTCATAGGGATGCTAGAGGCTTGTGCAACACCTGTTTCAAAACAAGCATAGGTCTCTAACAAGCATTAGTTCCAACAAGCATTGGTCTCCGCAAACAAGCATTCATCCCTAAAAAGGCAAATGATCAACACAGAAGTTTTTCACTGTGGCATATCTGGGTTTGCAGGCCTGACAGTACACCCCTCCCAAAGACCTCCCAATTAGTTTTGGTCTATCTGGGTATCAATGGTGGAACTGAAGCACCAATCAGGGAGCATGTACGTGTCCTGCGGTACCCATGAACGATCTCCAGCCCATAACCTTTCCAGTCCAATAAATAATAATGTTTATTAGTTATTCATTTAGGCCCATATTTATACTTTTTTGCGTCGCATTTGAGTTATTCTTTCATGCAAAAGCGACGCAAACGAACAAAATATAATTGTATTTTGTAAGTTTGCGCCATTTTTGCATTAAAAAATGAAGCAAATGTAGTGCAAAAAAGTATAAATAAGGGCCTTAGAGTTTAGTATGGCCCTGACCTCATACTCCGGTTGATTATCCAATAGAATTGGAGGAGGCCTTTTTGGGAAATGCATAGAGTCTGCTATCGGTTTTAATAAAGAGATGAGTAAACAGTGGATGAATTGGTAGAGAAGTGGGACGTTCTAATTTCACTGCCTCCTTGCTAATCCTTTTGATGAGGGTGAAAGGACCCACAAACCTTGGATGAAACTTTTGTGCACCTTTCAAATTTGAGTTTTTAGTTGATAACCAAACCTTTTGTCCTTCTTCATATTTTGGTCCCTAACGTCTTTTTTGTCTGCATATATTTTGTATAATTGCTTTACGAATTTTAGATTGTCCTGCACATTCTTTTGAATGTTGCTCAATTGTTAAAAAAAGTTTTGGGCAACGGGAGTGGTTAACAGAGCTACTTCACTGAATTCCAACATTCAAGGGGGATATCCATAAGTGCAGTAAAAAGGTGAATATTCAGTGAATACATGGATTACATTATTATAAGCAAATTTAGCTGCCCACAAGCACTCAGCCCAATACACTTCTATGCTTAGGAGATAACAATTTAAATATTGTTTCATACACTGGTTAATTCTTTTGGATTGTGAATCTGATTGGGGATGATGACTTGATGACAGGTGGACAACCATATCCAATTCCTGGCAAAGACATTTCCAAAATGAGGACATGAATTGTGTTTCCTCGGTCATACACAACTACCGAAGGAACGCCATGGAAACTGACTTTTGATTGTAGGAATACATGGGCTAATTGTATAGCCGAAGGTAAGGCTTTTAGAGGAATGAAGTGTGCTATCTTAATCAAATGATCTACCACAACTAGAACCGTGGAGAACCCAGCTTGAGAGTTTGGTAATTCTACCACAAAATCTAAAGATACAGTGTGCCATGGTGCAGGTGAGGGTTTCAAAAGACCAGCGGGAGCTTGATGAGAACTCTTCCCTTGGTCACAGGTCACACATTTTGCTACAAAGGTCTTTGCTTCTTTGGATATGGATGGTGACCAAAAGTGTCTTTGAAGCATTTCTAGAGTCTTTTTCTCCCCAGGGTGACTAGCAAGTTTACTAAAATAGCACCACTCACCCACTTTGTCTTGTAGTGTTTTTGTGGGTAGGTATAACTTTTGTGATACATACTTTAATCCTGCATGGCTAGTAATGTCAGTAGTGTGGTGTTGCAGAGTTTCTATGGCTGCTGTACTTTCTTGCTCTTGTTTCACTTCTTACAAGAAGTCTGAATCAAGGTTAGTGGCCTCAACCATCTTGTCTGATGAAATAATAAAGGGTGGCTTCTCCACATGAGCCACATATTCTTCATAGTAGTTGGAATAGATCAAAATGTCATCAATATAGACAACAGCACCCTGATCAATTGATGAAATATTGGAAGGCAGCAGGGGCATTGCAGAGTCCAAAAGGCATGATGAGGTACTCATATAAACCAAATTTGGTCCAGAAAGCTGTTTTTCACTCATCACCCTCCCATACTTTCACAAGTTGGTATGCCCTTCACAAATCACAATTACATGCATATGCGTGCATTTTTTACCTGATCTATAAGAGTTGAAATCAAAGGTGATGGATATTTGTTTAGGGCTTTATAATCAATGCACGCCCTAAGTTCCCCTCCCTCTCTAGGAACGGAAAATAGTGACGATGAAGCTGGGGATCTAGAGGGTCTTATAAATCCTATGGCCAGCATCTCATCTAAGTATTGGAGCAAATGTGAGTTTTCCCTCCCTGTTAGAGCGTAGATTCTACTACAAGGAATTTGTGAACCTGGCTGTAAAATTATCCCACAGTCAAAGAGACACTGCAGTGGCAATGTAGGGCCCTTCCTTTTATCAAGGACATCTGAAAAATCTTGGTAGACTGAAGGTAACTCATGTTCTCCTTTTTCCGCATTACCTATGCTTAAAGCAATACCTTTATCTGGTAGGGTCTCCACTCAGCAGTGGTCTTTCCAGAAGTGAGGCTGTAAGGTAACACTTTGTGTAATCCAGTTTATTGTGGGATTATGTTATTTTTGCCTTGGATTTCCTAGTATTACTTTAAATTGAGGGGCACATATCAAATCAAATTGTATGGTTTCACGATGATTGGAGTATAAGCACATTGTTAACTCACAAGTAGTTTTGGTAACGGGCCTGAGGACAAAGGGTTACCATGAATAGTTTTAACCACCTCAGAACTGGTTTTAAGCAGAAGCGGTATCCCAAGTTGTTTTGCAAAGGCAATATCCATGAAATACCTGGTGGCCCCTGACTCCACCAGGAGGTTGAGCAGAACTTGGCAGTCTGAAGATAGCTATTCCATCTGTGTATATATATATGTGTATGTGATGGAATTCTTTCTGGGTGCTAAATTGAGCCAAACAATTAAAGACTTTTCATACTCAAATAACGAGTCTCCACAGTAGTTGGGTGTTCTATTTTCCCTCAAAATTTCACTTTCAGAGCTTTCGGCCCCTATGGATTGTTTCTTAGGCTTAACAGTACATTCCTTCAAAAAGTGACCCTTTTTTCCACAATACAGACACAACTTTTGGTTGCATCTTCACTGTTGTTCTTCTTTAGTAAGTGGGCCCCTAATGGTACCAATTTGCATCGGTTCACCTTAATTAGTGCTTTTGTTTGTGTCTTGTTTCTTATCTGTAATCACTAACAACCTGTGGTCGGTGCAACCCTTGTCACTCCATCTCTCGGCAACCGGTAATCCAATTTGACCACTAAATCAATCCGCTCTCCGCAAGAGTCGGGACCCTTAACTACTCAAGTAAAAAAGATCCTTAAGTTCATCTTTTAAGGGTGGATTAACTAATTGAGTTAAAAGATCCTTAAGTTCATCTTTTAATCCTCTATGAAACAGGGACTCCAGTTTTCTCTGTCGGCCAATCAGCCTCAGCCACCAGACTATTAAAGGCAGTTATGTATGTAAGAAAATCCCTATTACCTTGCTTTAGATTAAGCAGCTCTGAGTCTACTGCTTAGATAAATGTATACTTATTGGACATTTTTGTGAATTCTGTTTTAAAGGCCTGATAGTCATACAATGACAGATCATCCCGTTTCACTAATAGAATAGACCATGAAGCAGCAATGCCGGCCAAATAAGAAAGAACAAATGCCACCTTAGACTGCTCGTCAGGAAAAGAGGTTGGTTGACATAAAATATGAAGATGACATTGATTTAAAAATATAGTGAACTTAGCAGGACCAGCTGTATAGCTCTCTGTGTGGGGGGGCTAACGGCTCCAGAAATGGTGTAGTGACCTGAATTACCACAAGTTATTCTGTGATTGTTTTCAAGCAGCCCCCACTTAAAACTGTTGAGGCCTTGCTCCAAAGAACGCAGGTTTACTTAAAGAAGGCAGTTCGACTGCAAGTATGGGCTGAAGAGCATCTAACCACAAAGTGCGAGACACAGGAAGTTTGCCTTAAAATAGGCAGCAAAAGGCAGAAACATCCACCATTCTGCTCCCTCATCACCACACTACTGACTGGGGTGATACTGACTGTGAGTATAGCTCATGGCCAACAGATGAAAAATCTCTGTATAAAGTGTGGCCCATACTCATCAATATTTTGCATCACCCTTCCACCACGCAAGGGGCAGCAAGGGACACACAACACCTAAATGAGATGTATTAAGTTATGCAAGGCCACCTTCCATGAGCCTGCAGCTGCTTGATAAATCAAGTAATGCAAGACAGCGCATATTGCTGCCTTCTGTTATTTTGCAGCAGGGAGGCATTCCATGGGTGGAAGATGGGTTTTCTAACAAATCCACTCGTAGAAGTTAGTACATTCTCAGATTTATCATTAGCGGTAGAACTTGGAATGCAGCAAAATGCAACTCCTCACCAGGTGAGGTGGCTTGTGTTGTTGAGCTGCATAAAAACACTTTAAATCTGCCCCTGTATTTCTAATATGCAAAGCCCTTCAATGGGGACTGCCCAATGAGACAAGCCATGTAGCACTCAATGAGTCCATTTCTGGTGAAGCAATCTTTAAAAATAATTGCACAGACTTGCAGACAGCCTTTAGTCAGAATGGTGAAGGGTAGATGGCATAAAAAACACCTGGCATGATATGTGGATTGCTGTGATCACATGGGAGATGTAAAACCAATTACCTTATATATGATGCTATATGTAAAAAATCATCCTGACTGCAAGCTGCTTTTTCTTTCAGGTCGCTATGATCAGATGTGTCAGGAGGTCCAAATTCTCGGGATCTGCACAATGCTGAATAAGGGTCCCACTTCCAGGCAACACCAAAGTCAGATGCTGTTATAGCGCTGAACTAAGGAGGGGCCCGGCCGGGGGAAGGGGTGTTCGGAAAGGAACTGCCAGGAAGGAGATCTGAAAAGGAAAAAAGGTTAATACCTAATTCAGTAACAACTTTTACTCAAATAATGCTCTGCCTCATAAAGATCTCGCTAGTTTTTTCCAAAGAATAATTTTTAGAAAAAAGGGATTCTCCAAAGAATATTTTCTCCAGTTAAATTCTCCACAAAAACTATTCCACTCAAGAATATTATCTCATAATCTTGAAACACTAAAACAACATAAATTCCTTGAATTCCTCCTTTAGAAGAATAAATAAAATTGTTGTCTTTTTTCTTATTTTTTTAAAAGAACCTCGGTCTTTTTAAATAAACAGATTATCACAAAACACTTTCTTTTTACTATGTACACACCGCTATAAACACTAATAACACCCAGTAAAATGACATCGACTTTATAAAAGCCCTAGAAAAAACGATTTCACTATTCCTCAAAAGAAGTCTTCAATTATTTACACTAGCGGTTCCTTTAAACAAATCAATTGTTCCGAGTTACAAGGTTACTTTGGATTATAGCGATACAAAAACAAACGGAAGTATACAAGGTTTCAGAATAGCACTCTAAATAATTATAATCTCTGTAAATAAACTCCGAGAGCGGAGTTCTTTGAAATTGACAAAAAGGAAACGCTCATAGCCTCTGTAAATAAACTCCGAGAGCGGAGTTCTTTGAAACTGACAGAAAAAAAACGCTCACCGCCGCGAGCCGGTCGCTCGCTATTTGTCAAACGAAGAATTCTTGGAATCCCGGCAGAAGAAGCCCAGAGATGAGCTCCACGCCAAACGCTCAGAATAGAAGGCGTTTGTTGCGAGGGTGTGGCAGGTATTTATAGCCTGGCCACACCCAAGATTAATTATGACCACACCCAGGACTAATTAGTTTTAGAGAAGGCTGGGAATTGTAGTTCTTCTGATTTCCTGGTTCTTTAGACCCTTTCTTTTATTATACTAGAAGAATGTTTATTACAATGATACCACCAATGGCCTAATCTTTTGGGTAAATGGCTTTTACCACACCAAATGTGAGATGTCAAGGAAATGTTGGCTGTTTCATAGGCAACCTTGCGCACATTGTGCCCATTATGCCCACGCATAGCTGAAGTCTTGACAGTACACCCTCTCCCTAGGCGTGGGCGTGGACCTGGTTTGTTGGGATAACGAACATGAAATTGACGTATCAATCGCGGGGCATGAATTTGTGAAGCAGGTTCCCAAGAGTCTTCCTCGATACCATAACCTTTCCAGGCTACTAAATACCATAAAGAATTTCCACGAAATCGGGAGTCTCGAATTGCTTGTACTTCGTATTCCCATTGATCTTGAACAAGAATTGGTGGTGGATGTGTATCGCTCTTTGTATGTGCAGGTTTAAGTAATGAAGTATGAAAAACAGGATGAATCCTCAAAGATGGCGGTAGCTTCAGTTTTTATGTTACAGGGTTGACCTGTCGGAGGATTTCATAGGGTCCTATGAATTTTGGATGAAAAGTATTCTTGTCTTTGAAAGTTACATTTTTTGTAGATAACCAGACCATGACTTTCACTTTGTATTCTGGACCAGGTTGATGTTTTTTGTCATATTGTTGTTTGTATTTTAGTTTAGCTTGTTGAAGATTTTGTTGAAGTTGTAAGTGTATCTTTTGTAAATGTGATAACATTCCTTGTACTGCGGGCATATTTTGTGTAACACTTGGTAAATTAACTGGTAGAACACAAGGGTGTTGACCATAAAAACCATAGAACGGCGTGCTTTTTGTTGAAGTATGACAAGAATTATTATAGGCTAATTCGGCAAGCCATAGTAATGTAGGCCAGGAAGAAGGGTCTTCTGCTGCGTAACAACGTAGATATTGTTTTAACGTTTGATTTAATCTTTCAGTCTGACCATCCGTTTGGGGGTGGTAACTTGTGGATAAATTAGAATCAATATGTAGAGCCTGACACCATTTCTGCCAAAAATGTGCTGAAAACTGAGATCCTCTGTCGGACAGGATAACCTTTGGGAGACCATGGAGACGTACCACATTCTGTAAAATAAGATTAACTAGAGCACTTGATGTGAGAAGTCCTTTACAAGCAATAAAATGTGCGTATTTAGTGAGACTATCAATGACTACTAATGTTGTGTTTATCTGATTGACTTCAGGGAGACCTGTAATGAAATCCATTGAAATATGTTCCCATGGGTATTCAGGGGTTGGTAGAGGTATTAATAACCCCTTTGGTTTAACATGAGAGCTTTTGTAACGAGCACAAATTTCACATAATTTTACCATTTGTTTAACGTGTTTAATTAAAGTGGGCCACCAAAAATATATTTTCACAAGTTCTAGAGTTTTCTGAGGTCCTGGGTGACCTGCTACTGGATGTGTGTGCAACCATTGAAAAGCTGTGTTTTGTAGTTCTCCCGTTGGTAAAAAGATTTTTGTTCGAACAAAAGGTAAACCTTGTTGTATTGAGTAATCAGTGCCTCTTTTAAGCCACTTTGACCATTCTGTGATGTGAAAGTGAGTACGAATGGAATCAAGAAATTCGTCAGCAGCTATTAAGCATATAACTTTGGAAGGATCAATGATTGGCATTAGTTGAGGTTTTTCATGCACTAACGTAGAATCTTGTCTGGTTAAAGCATCAGCTTTTTTATTATCACTGCCTGGTCTGAAAGTAACGACAAAGTCAAATTCAGCAAAAAACAACATCCATCGCAATTGTCTAGAAGTTAATACTCGGGCCGAACTCATGAATTGTAAGTTTCTATGATCAGAATAGACTGTGATGCGATGATTAGTTCCGGATAAGTAATGTCTCCATTCCTTAAATGCTTCACGTATTGCCAAGAGTTCTTTTTCCGCAATGGTATAATTTTGTTCTGTTGAGTTAAGTTTTTTAGACATATAAGCCACTGGATGCAATTGTCCTGTAACAGGATGTCGTTGTGAAAGGATGGCCCCTAAGGATACATCAGAAGCATCTGCTTCAACAATAAATGGATCTGAATTTCTGGGGTGAGCTAAGATAGGGGCAGTGGTAAAGGCTTGTTTCAACGTTTGGAAAGCCTCTTCAGTTTGTGGTGTCCATTGAAACGGAACATTTTTACGAAGTAATCTTGAAATGGGAGCCACTTTTTGAGAAAAATGATCAATAAAACGCCGAAAAAAATTGGCAAACTCCAAAAAACATTGGACATCTCGAACAGATTTAGGTGTGGGCCAGTTTAAGACAGCTTGGATTTTTCTGTCTGTCATTTGCATTCCCTTAGGTGTTAGAGTGACTCCTAAAAATTCTACTTCCTCCGTATGAAACTCACATTTACTAAGCTTACAGTATAGATGATGTTTTCGCAGAGTTAAAAGTACTTTCTCAACATGTTCTTCATGACATTCCCTTGTGCTAGAGTATATTAAAATGTCATCTATATAAAAAATGACAAATGAATCTAAATATTCTCTTAAAACATCATTGAGGAAGTATTGAAATGCTGCAGGAGCGTTACAGAGACCGAAGGGCATTACTAGATATTCAAACAGACCATATCGGGTTTTGAAGGCTGTTTTCCATTCGTCTCCTTCTCGTATGCGTACCAAATGATAAGCTCCCCTGAGATCAAGTTTCGTATAAATGACAGCATCCTTGACTTGGTCCAATAATACTGGAATTAGTGGTTAAGGATATTTATTTTTTATGGTAATTTTGTTTAGGGCTCTATAATCAATACAGGGTCTCAAATCTCCATTCGCTTTGGGAACGAAGAACAGAGGAGAGGCTGCTGGAGATCGTGAAGGTCTAATCAAATTGTTTGCTAAACATTGGTCCAGATATTCCCGTAAATACTGATTTTCTTTTTCAGAAAGAGCGTAAATTCTACAATTAGGGATCACGGATCCAGGCACCAAATCAATTTGACATTCATAAGGTCTATGGGGTGGTAATGTACCAGCTGCTTGTTCACTAAATACATCTGCAAATGTGGCATATTGAGAAGGTAAATGTATAGCCTTTTCTGCTGCTGTGGCTATCTGTTGAATAATAGGTGTAGTGAAAAGACACTGTTTTAGGCAATGTGATGATGAAAAGGTTAGGGTGTGTTTTTCCCAATCTATGTGTGGATTATGAAATTTAGCCAAGGCATTCCCAAAATAAAACCATATTGAGGTGCTCTGATAACATCAAATTGAATTTGCTCTAAGTGTTGACGACCATTGGGATTGTAGCATGTCATTTGAATTGGGAATGTATGAGAAGAGATTGGGCCTCCAGCAAGTTCACTACCATCCACAGCCTGCACCTTTTCTGGAATTATTTTCTTTTGACATGCGAGTTGTAATCGAGATGCTGTTTGGGAGTCCACAAAGTTTCCAGTGGCCCCTGAATCAATTAGTGCAAAAGCTTCTTGCCATTTATCTAAAATTAAAATCTGTATTGGAATACGGAAATGTCTATTATGTTGATTTGAACAGGAATGTACAGAAGGGATCGCAAGAATACCCAAGGGATTCCCTTCTCTATCTCTTGGGTTTACTAGTTTTCCTCAACATTTCCTACAGAAGCAACTTGATTTTGTTATTAGTAAAAGAGTCAACTTTGTTTTTTGGTTTTGCTAAGCAATCTCTTACAAAATGACCTTTTTTCCCACAATATAAGCACAATCCTTTACGACGTCTTTGTTCTTTCTCTTCTTTGGTTAAAGGTTGACGAAGAGTTCCAATTTCCATTGGTTCACTAACCATATCTGAAAGAGTAGAGGAAGGAGAAGGACGATATCTGTCTTGGCGCCAAGTATTAAGATCTGGTCTCTTTCTTTCTCCTTTTCTTTCAGAAAGACTATGATCAAGTCTTAAAGTTAGGTTGATTAGATCCGTACATGTTTTGCGCTGAGGATCAATTTGTGCTAACACATCCTTTAATTCTTCCTTAAGGCCTTGATAAAATAGTGCAGCTCTCTTTTCTTCGGGCCAAGCTGTTTCTACCACTAAACGATTAAACTGGGAAAGATAAGAAATGAGGTCCTTATTTCCCTGTCGTAGTTCCAATAACTCTTTATCAGCCGACATTGTAACTGCTCGTCGATCAAACACTTTCTCAAACTCTTCCACAAATCGACGCCAATTATAAAGTAGAGGACTATCTTGTCGCACCAGGGGAACTGCCCAATTTGCTGCATCTCCAGACAAATAAGAAATTAAAAAGGCAATTCTAGACTGTGGATCAGGGAAGGCAGCTGGTCGACAAGTGAAATGTAACTCTACTTGGGTAAGGAATATTTGGACTTTGTTAGCATCTCCCAAAACCTTTCAGGAGCAGCTAGTGGTATTTGTGTGGGAACATTCACAGATACATTGGTGAGAGATGGAGGTAGTCGTGGTAAAGGTGTTCCTCCTGGACCGTCTATTTTAGCTTGTAACTGAGTAACTTTGGCAACTAAAGCTGCAGTGTCATTCCTAGAATCCTGTAACTCTTTTTGTAATTGCGTTAACGCCTGCATTACAGTGTCTAGAGTAGTCATTTCGTCAGCTATCGTGCAGATCAAGAGAAGAGAAAACTCGTGGGCCTTCTATTCTGTCAGGAGGTCCAAATTCTCGGGATCTGCACGATGCTGAATAAGGGTCCCACTTCCAGGCAACACCAAAGTCAGATGCTGTTATAGCGCTGAACTAAGGAGGGGCCCGGCCGGCGGAAGGGGTGTTCGGAAAGGAACTGCCAGGAAGGAGATCTGAAAAGGAAAAAAGGTTAATACCTAATTCAGTAACAACTTTTACTCAAATAATGCTCTGCCTCATAAAGATCTCGCTAGTTTTTTCCAAAGAATAATTTTTAGAAAAAAGGGATTCTCCAAAGAATATTTTCTCCAGTTAAATTCTCCACAAAAATTATTCCACTCAAGAATATTATCTCATAATCTTGAAACACTAAAACAACATAAATTCCTTGAATTCCTCCTTTAGAAGAAAAAATAAAATTGTTGTCTTTTTTCTTATTTTTTTAAAAGAACCTCGGTCTTTTTAAATAAACAGATTATCACAAAACACTTTCTTTTTACCATGTACACACCGCTATAAACACTAATAACACCCAATAAAATGACATCGACTTTATAAAAGCCCTGGAAAAAACGATTTCACTATTCCTCAAAAGAAGTCTTCAATTATTTACACTAGCGGTTCCTTTAAACAAATCAATTGTTCCGAGTTACAAGGTTACTTTGGATTATAGCGATACAAAAACAAACGGAAGTATACAAGGTTTCAGAATAGCACTCTAAATAATTATAATCTCTGTAAATAAACTCCGAGAGCGGAGTTCTTTGAAACTGACAGAAAGAAAACGCTCACCGCCGCGAGCCGGCCGCTCACTATTTGGCAAACAAAGAATTCTTGGAATCCCGGCAGAAGAAGCCCAGAGATGAGCTCCACGCCAAACGCTCAGAATTGAAGGCGTTTGTTGCGAGGGTGTGGCAGGTATTTATAGCCTGGCCATACCCAAGATTAATTATGACCACACCCAGGACTAATTAGTTTTAGAGAAGGCTGGGAATTGTAGTTCTTCTGATTTCCTGGTTCTTTAGACCCTTTCTTTTATTATACTAGAAGAATGTTTATTACAATGATACCACCAATGGCCTAATCTTTTGGGTAAATGGCTTTTACCACACCAAATGTGCGATGTCAAGGAAATGTTGGCTGTTTCATAGGCAACCTTGCGCACATTGTGCCCATTACGCCCACGCATAGCTGAAGTCTTGACAAGATGATTGAGACAACTCACAGACAGATGTAGAGTAAACTTTTATTTCTTATTTTCACATTTGACAGACAGCAGGACAGACATTTTAATACATTGATGTCATACTGTGCATACTCACAACTCTGCTCAATGCCCAGGACCTCTGGTAGACCTAAAAAAACAGGCAGAAATGTTTTTTAGAACAATTCTGGGGCTGCTTAGCACAGTTCTAAAGATCTTGTATGTTTAATGATGTTTAATATGTGTTAGAGACTACAAATAAAATCAGATTGAATAAATGACTACCATACATTAAACAGACCCTCCTGGACAGGAAAAACCTCTGTATGAAATTGGATTATTGGTTGAGGAGGGTGAAAACACTACTCAAGCAAAATAAAGTAAAATTGAATAAATAATTTGGGTTCAAAACAACAAAAATTGAATCTATAGCCCTGGAGATATGCAATTTCAAAGTTCTTCTTAATTATAGCACCTAAAAGCACAAAGTGTCATTTGGGGTCATCTTGTCATGCTAGACTGGGAGTATGCACAAGTTGAGGCATATCGCAATGGACAATGGATCGGACATAGGGACCAGTTTAGTCCTGCTGAAAAAGTTAGCTTTTCAGTGTCTTGCATTGAGGAGCAGGGAAAATGTCACAGATGTTCCTCACTTTTAGCAGAAAGAGCAGGCCAGGAATCATGGACAGCCATTGCTGTAGCATGAAGATCTGGCCGGGTGTCGCAGACGATTATTGCTGGAGTTTTGCATTGGTAGTCACCAAGGGCTGTTTTTGCTGTAGCACAATTTGCAGGTCTCTCATTGCTGTTTGTCACTGGCAATTGCTGTAGCCCGAAGAGTTGGGTACACCAGAGCTTCACACTGGTGTTCATTGCAGGTAGCACTTTCTGGGCATGAATGGGACTGTTTACAGTCTCAAAGAGCCAGAAAATTCAGGAGTTCTCCATTTCATTCAGAGGGGTTCACTCTGATGCCAGTCAAGGATCTAAGAGCCGAACTGGCACCATTGGAGATCAGGGATACACTCTAATAGAGGCCAGTAGGGCTCAGGCAGGTCAGGTGCAGGTCCATTTGCAGCAGGTCAGGTGGGCAGTGGCAGGGGGCTCAAGAGCTCATTGTGTCCCTTTAGCTCAGAATAGGAGGTCAGTCAACTGAATCTTGGAGTCACTCAGTTTAGACTGGATTAAAGGGTGCAGGTCTAGTCTTTCTTCTCAAAGAGCAGGGCAGGATTCAACCAACAGGGCAGTTCTCTGGGGATCCAGGCAGGCCTCAAGTAGCAGGAAAGCCCTCTAGGGATCAATGAAGGCCTCAAGTAACAGGGGGTCCTCTGGGAAACAAAGCAATTTTTCTTTTGTAGTGTCTACAGGTCCAGGAGCGAGTGAAGAGACTGGGATACCAAACTCAAGAAAGGGGACTCCATTTCCTGCAACACCTTGACTGCTGAGCCCAGGAGGAGTGGCAATCCTCCTGCCTTTGCACTCAAAAGCACCTGGAGACCTGCAGGCAAGGGACGCCCAAGTGATACACCCAGGAGCATGCCCAGACAAAGACCAGGCTAGAAGCAGGCCCATCTTTATCCATCATCATCAGAAAGAGGCTGGGCTGGGCCACCCCCTTGGCTTCTTCTGTTCTGTTTTCTTACACAGGTATTTTGTTTGCTGCTGAACGCATGCCCTGCCCCTTCCCCCATTTATGTACTTGTGCTAGGTAGCCGGGCTGAGCCTGGTAGAGCTCCATTGCTTGTGGGATCATTTTGTTAAATCATTTGAACTTGAGTAGGGCATTCACTAGAACCAGTGGGTCATAGTGCAGTGGAATTTGCTACAAATCTGCCTTCTATATTGTTTTACTATGAAGAGAAAACAGAAAATTACTCCTGCTGCACCACAGGCCCAAGGCATATAACCATTGACAGTTTTCCATCGTGGGCAGTAGCGGTCATCTCAAAGGCGACTGAACTGGCAGAGCATCGGCTTTCTCTCTCTATTGATGAGGTTGACCTATCTCTATCCTCAGCCCCTCAAAGCGATGCTCTAAATAGAGGCCTTGTTTTGCCTGGTGCGAGCACAGCCACAATGGGCATCTTAACAGAAGGAGAGGAAGAGACTAACCTTAGTGAACCCAGTCTGAGATCTCCAGGAGCTGGCTCAGTGTTTAAAGTAACAAAAAGAGCCCATAAGCCTAAGTTAGAGATGCCAAGCAGCCCACTTTCTTTGGATCGTAATACAATAACTTCTAGTACAGTTTCACATGATAAAGCTTTCTGGGATACTCTAGGTAAAAGGCTCAATGCCCTACTTGATTTATAGTTGCACCCTATCTATGATCACCTTACCGCTATTGTGAAATATTGAAGCCATATTGGAGAGAGTGTGTGGTACGATCTGCAAGGCAGTCACCCAGTCAACTTCTGATCAACTAACACCCTAGATCACTGCCAGGGAAGCAAATACCAAGAGAAATGAGCTGAGACCTTCTGGGCATTTTCCTAGTATTAATAGTCAGAGGGGAAATTAGACTCTGACTTTGTCTCAAGAATGTGGACACTTGGATACATCTTGTAATCAGGCTCATATTGACCCCATCCCTGTGATCCACCTTCCACTGGACTCATGCTTATACGTGGTAGTTCTGGCCAATGTACCGAGTTTGGCTCCTGGAGTGACAGAATTGTCGTTCAAGCTGAAAAATAAGGTTATACACTGGTTTCACTTCAACATCAAATGTGATATTAACCTCTATTAGGAGATCCTTTTGATAAGCAGGGTTGGGGGATGGGACCTTTGCCCATGGAGTTCCAAGGTGGAAAAATCATGACTAAAATCTGGGCAGGTGAAGTATGGTCTGTTACAATAAAGATTCTACCTCTTGGCTTTTTCTATAAAACTTTGGATCATACTAACTCTTTGCATGTTACCAGAAAATACTAATTTCAGTCACTGTTCCACCCTGATCAATTCCTATTTAGGAACAAATTTATGGTTTTGCCTGGACTGGAGAACAATGACTGACTAAGTGGTAGGAAACGTGATTGTTCCCATGTTTTAGGGTCACCTGTTTCTCCAGTGATTGACAGTCTGTGTCCCCGCAGTCCGATTAATCTCCCCCCACCAAATCTTTCTGATAGCCCAGGACTGCCAAGTGGGCAGCATAGAATAAAGGTTGATATGTATAAGTCTGCTACTGTATCCTATTGAACTAGTGGGTGAATCCAGCACTGTGACTTTACCTTCTTCATTGTGGTGACATTTGGCTGGTATCTGGGGGTTAAGCAATCCCATTACTTGAATGCAAATCTGAAACTATTGTGCTAGAATGTGGCAGGTTTAGATTCCAAGCCACAGATTGCAGATTGGTATGCACTTATTAATAGAAATGACATTGTATTATTACAAGAGACCTGTGCAAAGGATGATGTCTTTTTCAATGGGTATACATGTTATATTCTCCCAGCATCACCATCATCCTCTGATCGGGCGAAGTGGGACTGGCCACCTGGTTAAAAGTTCTCATTAGCTTTCATATAGCCGAGCTCCATCTGGAGAGGGATAATATGCAAGCTTTTGATTGGAGGTGCGGAGGAGCCACTATCTTTCTTAATAAAGATTCCCCTAAACGAGGCGAAGCATATAGTTGTCCACATTCACCCTATCTCTACGAAAGATGAATGGCACTCTGTGAATATGACGATAATTATTCATAAAATGGTTGACGGGTGCGAGGGCCTGAATATATTATGTCCATCAGAGGACTTTAGGCCTACTGCAATGTCGAACAGCTTCGCAGAACTAAACTCCTTTATTATGGATTTACTCACAAGGCCCATAGGCAACAGATTGAGCCACAATAAATCCTGGTTCAGTAAGAAAGATAGAGAAACAAATAATAGCCCAGGAAGGGCACTTAAGTGCCTACAGGAAGAATTATACCCAGGTGCTAAGAAAGAGAAAGGCTGACTTGAAGGTTGTGAAATGGGAAACCTTGGTGTATGCCTGCCATTTTAAAGATTCACAGGCTTTCTGGATGGTAGTACGAGCTGGTCTTTTCCCAGGTTCCATATCCAGAAACATTAGTATTCAGAGAGGTCCTGAGAAAAAGATATGTCACTTTGTAAAATTTATTGTTCCAAGGACTGCGGCCAAGAGAGAGAAAGATTGATGATTGTGCATTCCCCTTGAATATTCAATTCTCCTCTGAGGAGGTCTGTGATGCCATTTTTAATATTACTTCCAAAAAGTCATTCGAGCCTGACGAGATCCCCATAGACATATATAAAGAAAATCCAGGGTTTCGGGCACCTCTGCTTATTAATATCAGAAATGTTGCCTTCCAGGTTGGTATCCCATCTTCTTGGCACTCATTGATAATTGTGGCAGTTTTTAAAAACGAAAATGAGCAGGATCCAATGGAGTTGGGGTTGGGTTTATAGGGATGTGTGTATCATCCAAATTAAAGAAAATAGTGTCTGGCATAATGATGAAGCTTGCCTATATAGAAAAGGTATTTCGGTTTGTCTTTCTTGTTCTCACAGGAATAGATTTCTCTGGCTCAAATACATTAAGGAGACAACTTTTTCCCTGGGCTGTCTTTCCATCTGGAGGAGCCAAAAGTTATTCAATAAAAGGACAGAGGGTGGGTATGGGAGTGTTTTCTAATTCATAGAAGAGCTCAGAGGGATGGTAGGGAATTAATGAAGCTCTCAATCAAGTAGAACTGTCTCTAACAAACTATGTTGGGAGTGGTGCCTTATTTGACCTGGTTGCAGGATTGTGGTTGCTTTGTTTCCAGCAAGTATGATTTGCCTCTTCAGACAGTGTGATGAGGTGTCTTCCCAGACTCTGTTAAATTTTTCCTCCTGTAAATTTTATTTCCCCCTTACAAAGTGTTATTGTCTGTGCAAAATAAATTTAAATTCAGTAAATGCAGAGGAGTGCTGATTTATCTGGAACATTTAGACTGCCCTAGTGTGTGCTCTTAGCCCCTTTTTTTAAATAGGCATTACAATCGCACAATTTAATGATGTTTTGATGTGTGGTTTCAGATACATTTTTTAATCATGTTCATATTTTTTAAAGTTTTTATCATATTGTTTTATCTTTAATTTAACTTTTTTTAATTTATGTGTTTATACTATATCTTTTCTGATGTGTTTTTCAGTGATCAAATAAAGATTATGACAATGAGATGATGAGGTGACTAAAGAGGTGGTTCATGGGGTCCAATATTTATGCCTGATGCCAGCATTTTAAGTGGGGATTACATCCTGGCTCCCCCACATCTGTTTCTGGAAAATTCTTCCATTCCCCTGCCCAGGCTCACATAGTCTGCAATGACAAATGATTGGTGTCGGGTTACTTTACATGTGTGCTGAAGGTAACACTTTGAAATGTAAGGAGAGCAGGGAACAGTTCCTCCCATCACATCCTGGAAGGATGCACACCCTGCCAATACCTGTCCCCTTTTGTCTCACTGTCTGAGAGGAATACACAAATGCCAGCTGCCAAGCTATTCGCAGTTATATGACCCAGGATTCCGGCAGGGCGCAACAAATGAATAGAGGAAGAAAATGCCACCTTTCTAGAAGGCTACTTAAAATTCGACTTTACCATTAACCCCTTAGCTGCCAGACATTTTCCCCCTCAAGGGCCAGGCCTTGTTTTGGCTATTTGGGTCAGTTCATGCTTAGGCCCTTAATGTCCTAGGGATTCCAGAGGTATCCAGAGTTTGTGGGTTCCTCTGGAGGAGACCAAGACATTAGCCAAAATACAGTAAAAATATGTTTTTTTCAAAAAATGGGAAAAAAGGGCTGCAGAAAAAGGCTCGTGTTTTTTCCCTGAAAATGGCATCAACAAAGGGTTTGCAATGCTACAATCACCATCTTTCCAGCTTTCATTAACAGGCAGACTTGAATCAGAAAAACACATTTTTCAACACACTTTTAGCATTTTACTGTGACATACCCCATTTTTACTATTTTTTGTGCATTCAGCCTCCTTCCAGTAAGTGACAGAAATGGTCATGAAACCAATGCTGGATTATAGACAGCTCAACATTTCCGAAAAGTAGACAAAATTCTAAATTCAGCAAGGAGTCATTTGTGTAGATCCTACAAGGTTTTCCTACAGAAAATACCGGCTGGAATAAAAAAAAAACATTGAAATTGAAGTAAAATAACAGCCATTTCTCTCCATGTTTTGCTCTGTAACTTTTTCCTGCAATGTCAGAATCTCAAAAGCGATATACCATTACATCTGCCGGACTCTTTTGGTTCTGGGGATATATAGGGTGTGCAGGTTCATCAAGACCCCCAAGTACCCAGAGCCAATAAAGGACCTGCACCTTACAATGGGTTTTCATTGTGTACCGGGTATGCAGCAATTCATTTGGTGAAATATAAAGAGAAACAAATAGGTATCAAGAAAACCTTTGTACTTCCGAAATGGGAACAAGATAATATGTTGAGAAACAGTGGTTATTTGTACATCTCTGAATTCCGGGGTCCCCATACTAGCATGTGAAATACAGGGTATTTCTCGTATAGTCGTCTTTTTTATACACTGTCTTACATTTGGAAGGAAAAATGTAGAGAAAGACAAGGGACAATAACACTTGTTCTGCTATTCTGTGTTCCCTCAAGTCTCCCAATAAAAATGGTACCTCACTTGTGTGGGTAGGCCTAATGCCCACGTCAGGAAACGCAACATGGACACATCACATTTTAACCAAAGAATACTGACCTGTTCTTTGCAAAGTGCGTAGCTGTGGATTTTGGCATCTAGCTCATCCGGCACCTAGAAAAATGTGAAGGTGGCTTGGTACTCTATGTACTGTAGGAGAGCCAGTGCTGGAATGTGATGAGGTAGATGGGTTCTGAAATGGAATGGGTCAGTGAGTTGAGAGGTGGAAGGAAGAAGGAGACGGAAGGAGCTGTGCTGGAGATGCTGTATATTACTTATGAAATAAAGAAGTGAAATGAAACTAAATTGAGAGATTCATCTTTACATTGGCGACCAGGAGCCGTGGAGGAGACGGATTGAGTTGAACATCTCCACTCCTGGAAGCAACTACAGCTCGAAAAATCATATATTCAACAGAGAGGAAAAGAAACAAAAAGAGAAAAAGGAGAAAAGAAAAACCCACAAAAGAACTTAAATCTAATTTAGAACTGGTGAGCACAATTGTTATTATTATCCAAAAATCGCAATTTCAAATCAGTTAAATTACTCCATGATACCGTAAATACGTATGTGAAGATATATATATATATTTTTTAATCAACTCCGTGGTCAAGCTCAATCGCGTGATAACATTCCTCAAGAAAACAACAATAATCTTTATTTTATCTTGGCGCAAAGCAGACCGCCTGTCTGTAACGAAATGTATGTAATTTTTTTTTTTTTAAAGAAATCGAGCAGACGCGCGAGGTGTATGCGCGTGATACACTTAGCCCTTTGAAGAGATTCTGCCGCGAGCAGAACGCGCGAGCAGAACGTATTTCTTGACACAAGCGAGCAATTTCCATTACGGCAGTTCATGCCGTGGGTGGAACATTGCCCGGCTTTTTGCCGTTAGCGGGGAATTAACGCGGCAACTAAAATATAAGTAATAATAATAAAAAGGAAAACAAGAACCTTACCTGCATCGGCAATTCACAACGTACTCTGCACCAGTCCTGCAAAAACCGAAGAAGGACTTGGTAAAGGTTAAGTAGTGAAAGGAAAGAAAGACTTTAAAAAAAAAAAAAAAGAGCAGGAAAAAGGCAATGTGAATGGAAAAAGAGTGAAGAAGTACAAGTAATAAAATGCATACTATATAACAAATTTTAAAGTGAAAATTGAGGAGAAGAAAACTGCATATGATATAAAAAATAAAAATAAAAAAAATAAAACATTGAGCTATGGGTGATGAAAGTATGTCCTCGCCACCACTCTTTTTAGCAACTCCTGGGGAACCACCTATTCCGTGGAAACAGTGGAAAAAGGTGTTCTCTACCTACTTACTGGCAATTGGAGGAGATCGCTGCCGTCCTATCAGAAGACAGGCGATTCTTCTTCATCATTTGGGTATAGAAGGAAGAAGAATATATGAGGACCTACCTGAGGTTTCATTAGGTATGGGTGATGGACAACCCTCCAATCTGTTTGAGATGTCTTTGCAAATGCTGGATTTACAATTTACACCTAAGACTAATTTGGTTCTAGAGCGTCATAAATTTTTCTCAAGGATGCAGAATGCTGAAAAAGATATAGCATCGTATGTAGCAACCTTACGTGGACTTCCCCTGTCTTGCTGCTTCGAACAGTTATCGGATTCCCTGATAAGAGATCAGATAGTAAGGTGTGCTTATAATAAGAAAATAAGGGAGAAGTTACTAATGAAAGATCCTAATCTGGAGGAAGCGATTCAAGTTGCTAAAAGAATGGAGAACACAGCTGTATGGCTACTGGAAATGGATGATTCAAATAAGGAAGGAAAACAAAATGTTATCAGTGAGATAAAGAATAGGAGCAAATTCACAATTAGTGAAGAGAAGAAAAAATCAACAAGGAATTGGGAAGACCCGAGTCGGGGAAAGTTTGATTCAAGGGAAGTAAAATGCTATCGGTGCGGAGCGCCTGGACACATTGCATTGATCAAAATGAGTGCTGCAAGAAACGCAAAATGTCGCAATTGCGGGAAAAGAGGGTATTTTGCCAAAGTCTTTTAATTCAAAAACAATGAAGGTAGTGGTCACACGATTCAAGATGTTCAGGATGTGTGTGGAAACTTGGAAGAAATAATTCTAACTGTGGAAGGAAACCCCATTGATCTAGCTCCTAACGAGAAAACCATGGGAATAGAAGATTCAACACTCAAGATTGATCTTGAAAGTACAAGTGTCTTGGAGAAACCTCATGCTCAGGTGTTACTGAACAACCTGCCAGTTAATCTGTTGGTAGATTCTGGGAGTCTATTTACCCTTGTTTCAAAAAAAACTTATGAGAAATTGTGCGTTAACACTGGAAATTAGAATTTGTTGGAACCGGATATAAAAGCTGTGGGATATGCAGGGAAGAGAATAGAAATGATAGGCATGATTTGGATGACAATTTTCTTCAAAGGGAGAGCAGTTAAAGGAAGGATATATATTACGGACTTTGGAACTAATCTATTGGGCTGCGTCATCAGAAAGATTTGGGGATAATTCTGAACCCTAATGCTAAAGAACCTGTAATGATTTTGGAAAAAGAAAGAATTGGCGAAGTAAAAGACAACTCTCCTCATCCCTTGATCCAAAAGCATCCACAGGTCTTTTCTCCAAGATTAGGTATCTTGAAAGAGTTTTCTCACAAGATTGTGCTAAAAAGAGATGCTAAACCTGTAGTCCACAAGGTGCGAGGCATACCTAATTTGATGAAGGAATCTTTGAAAAATGAGTTGGACAGGTTGTTGCAAGATGGTATCATTGAGCCAATAGAGTCTTCAGAATGGCTGGCTCCGATCGTTGTAGCGCCCAAGGAGGGAGGGAGGATTCGTCTATGCATCGATCTCAGAGATTTAAATAAGAATATCTGGGTGGACAGGCAACCTTTGCCAAATATTTCACAGATGTTATCCATAAAAGGCAAGGGGTGTATTTTTAGTGTGTTGGATATGTCCTCAGCATACCATCAAATTAATCTACATGAAGAGTTTAGGCATTTGACGTCCTTTGTGACACCTTTGGGGGCATTTCGCTCCAAGAGGATGCCCTTTGGATTAGCTTCTGCCTCAGCCGTTTTTCAGAGGCTAATGGAAGTGATTTTTGGAGACATGAACAAAGTGTTATGCTTTCAAGATGACATTTTAAGTGTAGGTAATGATGAAAGAGAGCATAACCTCTTATTTGAAGAAGTGATGTCCAGACTGGAGAAGAGAGGTCTGACCATTAAAGAGGAAAAATGTCAGATTGGAAAATCTGAAGTGACTTATTTGGGACATACTGTTAATGGAAACGGTATTAGGCCTAAGAAGAGCATAGCATAGTGACTACAATCGAGAAAGCGCCGGAGCCAACTAACAAAGATTAATTAAGATCTTTCTTGGGTCTTGCGGAATACTGCGCCAAGTTCACAAGGAATTTTACAGAGATTGTAGAACCTTTAAGGAGATTGATGAAAAAAGGAGTAGCATATGAGTGGAATGAGGATTGCAAATGTGCCTTTGAATATGTGAAGAAGAGTATTTTGAGTGCTCCCACTTTAGGTGTTTTTGATGTGACAGCAAAAACGTATGTAACTTCAGATGCGAGCAATGTGGGAGTGGGAGCAGTTTTAACTCAAGTAAAGGATGGTAATGAGTACGTTGTAGGTTTCGCTTCAAGACGATTGCAGGGTGCGGAATTATCATATTCAGTAATTGAAAGAGAGGCCTTGGCTTGTTGCTGGGGAATCAATCATTTCAGGTTTTACTTATGGGGAGTGCCATTTAAACTAAAAACTGACCATAAGCCTTTGATCTATATTTTCAAGGGCGGCCGTGGTTTGGAAGGGAATGTAACACCTCGAATTTCGAGGTGGCTATTATCTGTGATGGAGTATAATTTTGATGTGGAGTTTGTAAGAGGTAATAGGAATGTGGTGGCAGATTGTTTGTCAAGAATGCCTGTGATCGTGGATGAAATTGTAGGAGAAGGAGTTGAGAATTTTGTGGGAACTATTTTAGGGGAACTGGCCTTAAGCGAGAGCGAGTGGGATGATACTAAAGCGAACGATTCCGTCATGTGTAAGGTGGAAAGTAAAATAATTAATGGATGGGCGCATGAGGACGAACGAGGTAGCGATGTGTCATGTTACTTTAGGATTAAGGATCAACTGAGTGTACTGGAGGGGAGGTTGTATAGGAAAAATCTAATTGTTCCCCCTGAGGGTGTAAGGAAGCACATTATTGATATAACTCACCAAGGACATTTAGGACGAGGTGTAATGAAAAGGAAAATAAGACAATTGTTCTGGTGGCCTGGAGTAGATAAACAGGTGAAAGAGACAGTGAAGAATTGTGTGCCTTGTGGTAATAGTGATAAAACAAAGGTCCTAAGGCAAACTCCTTTAGCCCCTGTAAGATTTCCAGAAAGACCTTGGGAAAAACTAGCTGTGGATTTCATTGGTCCTGTATCCAGGTTGGGTACCAGGAACAGGTTCATTATTGTGCTAGTAGACTTCCACTCAAAATGGTTTGTGGTCAAAATTGTTGACCAAGTGAATACTGCTAGGGTCATAGAATTCTTTGAAGAAGTTTTCTTAGAGGAAGGGATACCAAAAACTATTGTGTCTGACAATGGTGTACAATTGGTGTCACATGAAATGGAATATTTGCGGAAGATGGGTATAAATCATGAAAGAGTTGCCCTCTTTCGACCAAAGGCCAACGGCTTGGTTGAGAGGGTGAATCGCGTCATCATGGATAATATTCAGTTGTCTTTAGCCAATCATCTCTCTTGGAGAAAATAATTATGTAAGATGATGTGGACGTATCGCACAACTCCACATTCAGTTACTGGGGTGGCACCATTTGTAGCTCTTAAGGGGAGAATGCCTGAAGTGAAAGAATGCCCAGTGTGGTTAAAGACTGAAAGGAATGTAAGAGTGGACAGGGAGGCAATGAAAGAGAGAGTAGAGGAGATGCAGAGAAAAAATACCCAACAGTACAACAAAAGAATGGGTGTGAAGTATTTTCACATAAATAAAGGGGATTGGGTAGTGAGAAGGAGAGGTGGAACAATTGTGAAGGGAGACAGCAAGTATTCTGCTCCTCAATTGGTGAGGGAAGTCAAAAGAAATGTAATAATTTTAGAGGATGGTTCTTCCTGGAGTATGGGAAGTGTGTGCAAAGTTAATCGTTAAAATATTGAATTTCTGAATTATTTTGTTGAACTCGTATTGTGAACTAGGATTAATAGCTTTGTCTGATCATTCATGTTTTATCGTACCTACTCTTGTTCTTTGTTTTTTTATTTGTTATATAATAAATAAGGGGGAGAAGTGTGAAGATGGCTTGGTACTCTATGTACTGTAGGAGAGCCAGTGCTGGAATGTGATGAGGTAGATGGGTTCTGAAATGGAATGGGTGAGTGAGTTGAGAGGTGGAAGGAAGAAGGAGACGGAAGGAGCTGTGCTGGAGATGCTGTATATTACTTATGAAATAAAGAAGTGAAATGAAACTAAATTGAGAGATTCATCTTTACAAAAAACCTAGCAAACCTGGACATTTCTGAAACCTAGACACATAGGGGAACCAAGGATGGGGTATCTTGTGACACTCTCACCAGGTACTGTTACCCAGAGTCCTTAGCTAACCTCAAAATTAGGCAAAAACAAAAACACTTTTTCCTCACATTTTGGTGATGGAAGTTCTGGAATCTGGGAGGAGCCACACATTTCCACCCAGCGTTCCCCCAATCTCCCAATAAAAATGGTACCTCACTTGTGTGGGAAGACCTAGTGCCCGCGACAGGAAATGCCCCAAAACACAACGTGGACACATCATATTTTCCCAATGAAAACTGACCTGTTTTTTGAAAAGTGCCTAGCTGTGGATTTTGACCTCTAGTTCATCCGGCACCTAGGAAAACCTAGTCAACCTGGACATTTCTGAAAACTAGACACCTAGGGGAACCGAGGATGGGATAACTCTCACCAGGATCTGTTAACCAAAATCCATTGCAAACCTGAAAAATGTGGCAAAAAAATACTTTTTCTTCACATTTTGGTGAAAGAAGGTTCTGGAATCTGAGAGGAGCAACAAACATCCATCTACTCAGTGTTTCTCCAGGTCCCCTGATAAAAATGGTACCCCACTTGTGTGGTTAGGTCAATAGGAAATGCCCCAAAACACTATGTTTTGGGCATTTCCTGTCAAAATTATCAAATACAAAATTACCTGTTTTGTGGGGGTTTTGGTCCTCGGCTCAGCAGCCATTTAGGGAAAATTACCAAGCCCAAACATTTCTGAAAACTAGATACCCGAGGGAGTCCATGGAGGTGTGACTTGCATGGATCTTACCCAGAATCCTCAGCAAACCTCAAATTTAGCTAAATAATCAAAATTTGCCCACACTGGGATCACCATACCAGCACAAATTTCCTACCACTCAACATTCCCCTCTGTCTCCCGGTAAAAATTATACATCACTTGTGTAGGTGGGCAAAGGGCCTGTGACAGGGAAGAGCCAAAAACATGTTGAAAATGAAGGGGAACCAAAGCGGGTCCAAAAGGGCAGTTTGAAAAAAAAAAGGTTTTTTGGCTGACAAGCAGGATAGAATTTTTATCAGTATACATGCAACAATGCTGGCTGGTAGGAATTTTGTGGATTCCTGCAGTTTCCTTATGGTTCCATAACAAAAATGTGGGAAAAATTTGTGATTTTAAGCAAAGTTGGACGTTTGCAGGGCATTGTTGGTAAGAAAATGGTAGGGGGTGCATGTGAAGCTCACCACTCTGGACTCACCCAGCTGTTTACATTTCATATGTGTCTAGGTCTCTTAGATTTTTCTACATGGCAGCATCCCAAAGTCCAAAAAGTTCAGCCCTTACCATTTCAAGTGGGATGATTTTGAGAGTTAGCAAAGGCTCTCATGGCCCAAATATAAAACCAAAACCCAAAATAATCTAATGTCCTCTTGCTTGCTGTAGAATAATATGTTTTACTGTGCAAGGAGAGAGCTGAAAGACTGTTACCCCCTTCAGTTGGGGTGGAGGCTTAACCATGCCCATACTGGTTGGTAGCCACCACCCCACTTTTCTTTTTTTTTATTCCTTGGCATCTAGTTGGCTTTCTGCCCCCGAGGGAGTTGATTGGGGGTACTCACCCCATCTGCCCACAGGCAGAAAAATTTCCCATTTATTTATAGCCATACCCCCACCCTCTTTTTTAAAAAACAATTCTTCCCTGGTCTCTGCTGGGCTTCCTGCCCCTAGATGGGGACAGATGGGCCTTACAAAAATAGGCTGATCTGCCCCCAAGGGGGGGGGGGAAGAAATGGCCAACAGTAATGTGCCCCCATGGGGAGTGACCCTTTCCCAAGGGGCTGCCTCCCCAAAGAAAACACACTCATACCAATCCCTGGTGCCTGAGTGGTTTCAGATCGGCCTAATAGAAATAGGCTGGTCTGCCCCCAAAGGTGGCAGAAATGGCCTAAAATAATTTTTGGCCCCAGGGAAGAGACCCTTGCCTAAGGGGTCGCTCCCCATCTGTAAAAAAAAAAGAATCCCAAGTGCCTAGTGGTTTCTGCCCCACTTGGGGGGAAGATCGGCCTAGGTAAAAGAGGCCACTCTTCTCCTAAGGGGCAGAAATGGCCTAAAATAAATCTACCCCCCCGGTGAGTGACCTTTGCCTAAAGGGTGTGCCCCTTGAGTGAAATTGACCTAAAAAAAAACCTGATGTCTAGTGGTTTCTGCCCCCCTTGGGGGCAGATTGGCCTAACAAAAATAGGCAGATCTGTCCCCAAGGTGGGCAGAAATGGCCTAATGACAATTTTCGCCCCAGGGGAACGACCCTTGCCTAAGGGGTCACTCCCCTCCTGTGAAAAAAAAAGTAAATAATCCCTGCCATCTACAGGTTTCTGCCCAGACCTCACTGGAGGGAGCAAGGGGGCTTCCATCCCTAGTGGTTAAAGAGAAATTGAATAAGGTAACACAATGCTAACAAATGAGAGAGGCAGTCTTTACAGTAGGTAAAATAGGAATGTAAGAGTTTTTTTCTACCAGGACATGTAAAACTTAAGAACGCATGTCCTACATTTTTAACATAATGCACCCTTCTATATAAGCTTTTAAAGGCCTACCATAGGGGTGACATATGTATTAAAAAGAGGTTTTAAGCCTGGCAAAAGCTTTATTTTCCCAGGTCAATTCAGAAGTTTAAAACAGCAATACAGGCTGCAAAAGCAAGCCAGTGACATGTTTTAAAGTGCTACTTTAGGTGGTGGCACAATGAGTGCTGTAGCCCATGGATAGCATGTAATTTATACGATCTAGGAGCATGTAATATCTTACACTAAACACTTACATATAAATTAAGGGCCGTATTTATACTTTTTGGCGCACAACTGCGCCAACGCAGTTATGCGTCAAACAATTTAACGCCGGCTAACGCCATTCCAAAGCGCCATGCGGGTGCCGTATTTATGGAATGACGTTAGCCGGCGGAGCTGACTGGTGTGCGTAAAAAAAAATGACCCACACCAGGCAGCGCCGGCGTAGGGGAAAATGGAGCTTGGGCGTCAAAGAATGGGGCAAGTCGGTCTGAGGCAAAAAATCTGCCTCAACCCGATTAGCGCCATTTTTTTTGACTCACACCCTCCATTGACATGACTCCTGTCTTAGCAAAGACAGGAGTCATGCCCCCTTGCCCAATGGCCATGCCCAGGGGACTACTGTCCCCTGGGCATGGTCATTGGGAATAGTGGCATGTAGGGGGGGCACAAATCAGGCCCCCCTATGCCACAAAAAAAAAAAAGAACAAAATACTTACCTGAACTTACCTTAAGTTCCCTGGGATGGGTCCCTCCATCCTTGGGCGTCCTCCGGGGGTAGGCAAGGGTGGCAGGGGGTGTCCCTGGGGGCATGGGAGGGCACCTCTGGGCTCCTTCCGAGCCCACAGGTCCCTTAACGCCTGCCCTGACAAGGCGTTAAGAAATGACGCAAAAGCGGCTGGACGTCATTTTTTTTGACCCGCCCACTCCCGGGCGTCATTTTTGCCCGGGAGTATAAATACGGCGCACATGCCTCGGAGTCATTTTTTAGAAGGGAACGCCTACCTTGCATTTCATTAACGCAAGGAAGGTGTCCACGCTAAAAAATGACGGAAACTCCAAGATCTTTGGCGCTAGACGGGTCTAACGCCAAAGTATAAATATGGAGTTAGTTTTGCGTCGGATTTGCGTAAAAAAAAACTACTCAAATCCGGCGCAAACAGAGTATAAATATGCCCCTAAATGTGCAAATCAGGTCTAAGCCACGGGTACCATGATTTAGCGAGAATGTAGAAGCACATTAACACTGGCTAGCAGTAAACTACAGTCCTGAAGGCAATAGAAATGAGTTCAGCAAAACAGGTTTTCTAGAGCTTCTCAATGCTTCTTACCAGCTTTGGTGGAACCTTCATTTGAGCCAGGAGGAGCTCTCTCTCATGCCAGCCTATGTCCTTGGACTTAGGGAGGCACACCTGGGTGTCATGAACTTACTCCAGCAGAGGTTAGAATGGCTTAGGTAGGTCCAGCTGCAGGTCCAGGCAGGTCTAGTGCAGCAGGCCAACTGTGCAGCTGCAGGGAAGCCTCTGGAACTTGTTGTGTCCCTGTAGCTCAAAACAGGAGGCCAGTATGATGAACCTTGGAGTCACTCAAATGGATGAAGAGTGGGTCTGAGGGTATGTATATGTGGTGTCAGCATTGAAGTAGAATAAACGTCTGGAGTTTTCCCCCACAGAATGTCCTGGAACGTCCTTCCTCCCTGCCAAGTTCCTGAGATGTATGGGGTGACAAAAGCCTGGTATTAGTGTGCTGAGGCAGATTCTTTTAAATGTAAGTGAAGCAGAGAATAGCTCTGTTTCTACCAGTTTGAAAGCATGTCTCTCTTCCAGTTACACCGAGGTCCTATTGTTCACTGTTTTGGCCGAATACACATTCCTAATGGGGGAGCAATAACAAAAGGCCCAGGCAACTGTAAACCTCTTGAAGGCTTCAAAAGGTTGAGAGCAGGAAAATGCCAATTTGTTAGGAGTGACATTTCCAAAAGTGCAACCCAGAATCCGATTCGACAATTAAAGAGAATTTTAAATTACAAATCATTTAAGCCCAAACCTGATATTCCTACTTGCTCCCATTCAAAAGGTATCTCTTATTAAATGTGTTAAGGTAGCCCAATAAAATCCTGTGGAAGAAGTAGACCATGCAGGAGTAGAACACAAATTTAGGAATATTTCACTACTAGGAATTATAAAGCATAACAGTACATGACCAGTTTTTAAATATACTGCATCCTTACTTAAGGCCTGTTTAGGACCTACTCTAGAGGTGACCAATAGGTATTAAAAGTAAGATTTAGACCTAGCAAAAGGTTTATTTTGCCAGGTTGAAATGGCAGTTTAAAACTGTGCACACAGGTTGCGAGGCAGGCCTGTGATATGTTTAAAATGCTACTTACGTGGTGTCAGGAATCCCCAATGTGCCTCCTGCATTATCTGTCAGCATCTGCGGGTATTAGGGTTAAATCATATCTCTGTTCTTGGTTAAACCTTCATGTTTCCTGATTGGCTATAAATAGTGGAGTGAAGCATGCCTCCCTGCTTGGCTTTGTTTTGCTTCCTGATATCAGCATCTGATTTGGCAGTCCAACCCCTGCTGTCATCCTCGTATTCAGGACTTTTGAGGCAATTCTTTTCTTCGTTCCTGTACCAGCTGACACTAGGCATTCCTCCAGCACTCCAGAAAAGATTGCAGCTAAGTGAGTAGTATTCTCCAGGGAGTTTATTGTTTGAGCGCCGCGCTTTCCTATAACAGCTGGTGTATTTCAGACCTCATATTTTGGCAGAGTGCTTATCTTGAAGACACAAATGCATTTCTGAACATTCTACATTATTATTGTAGTTATTTGTCTAAATGTGCTTCAGGAAATCTGCTTGAGCCCAAGTGTTACAAAAAGTGACAGTGCAATTTTAAAAGAGCATTTATGTGACTTTTCTTTCTCCAATAGCATAACTCTTGGATTTAAACTGTGTCATTCATGCCTGTGTTTCAGGTTTGAGGAATTTGCTTTTGAAGGGTTTTTCACACACAGTGAAACCCAATCAAACTGTGCCACCCTAACTGTCTAAACCCAGAGTGGACATTTGTACTTCTTGGATTGTTTTTGTTCCTTTTAGTTCAACCCTATGCATGCAGGGAAGTTATATGTGATATAATGAATGCCCTTGTTTGTCTTTCTTGTGCATGATAAGTGCAACCACAGTTCTAATTGTTGTGTGCAACAGTGAATCTCTGTGAAGCCAGCCCTAGTGTTGCAGTACTTATTGTTATGGTACTCAGTTTGGGTTTTTGGTAATGCAATGCTAGTAATTGTGCCAACAGTTACTATTATCCAAGAAAAGTGCTGGAGCATCCCGGTGTTCTTCTACCGCTCCTGTGCCCATATCAGAAAGAGAGATTCAGTTTCAGGGAAGTTGAGTGCACTAACTCTACTATCACTCTGTCAACAACGACCTGCCCCCCGAAGATACAGGGAGCCTGGCTGGACCGGCAAGACGTGGCAGATTTTTGTCTCTTTCTCTTCCACTCCCCCTTTCCTTTTGGGACACCTGCCGGGGTTTCTGTGTCCACCAGGAAGTGACAAGAGGTGATCCAGGAGGTCGGGGCATACCATCGCCCCTGCAGACATCCTGCTTTTCAGGTGAGTGGCCCCGTCTCGACATGTGGGCAGCACAATCTCTGATTGTGCCTCCCACTTAACTATTCCTTTAAAACATGTTTCAGGCCTGCCATTTCAGCCTGTATGCATTGGCAGACAAGTTTGGCGTGCAAAATAAACCGATTGTCAGGCCTAAACCTCTCATTTAAAAAAATCTAACTCACCCCCATAGTAGGGCAGGTTACAGTGTATTTAGGAGGTTGGGCAGGTACTTTTAATTTGGCATTTTCTTGTCCTAACCATTTAGTGCTTTCAGCATGTGTCCTGGGTCACCTGACTGTGAATAGTTGGCAGTTGACCTTTGTGTATTCCCCCAGACAGTGAGACAGAGGGGACTAGGTGTTCCCCGGATGGGCCATCCAGCCAGAATGAGTTGGGTGAAGCTGTTCTCTGCCCACTAACATTTCAAAGGTATGCCACCAGAACACTTACAAATGAACTTAGACATCAGTTTATTGTCATCCCCAGACCACTTGAAGCCTGAGGGTGGGGAAGGAAGGACATTTTCCAGAACCAGATGGATGGATAGCCTAGACGTTTCTCCCTTTTCAAAAGCTGGCATCTGATATAAATATTGGACTTATAGACCAACTCTTCAGTTGCTTCTGAACTTGCAGAGGGCACTCAAGAGGACAGCCTTCTATCACAGAGGACTGCCCTGCTGCTTGAAACCTGTTTTGTACCTCAGAATATTACCCTGCTACTATCATAGGACTTCCCTGTGGCTTGAAGCCTTCCTTGTATCCTCAGAGGACTGCTGTGCTGCTTGAGGCCAGCCTTGATACTTTCACCCAGGACTATGGGATTGATTCCAAGGGCTAGTTGGCTGGCCTCCTGTTCTGGGCTACATGGATACAACAAGCTTAATCAACTTTTAACCCTGCACCTGGACCTTGCCTGAAGTGAGTCATGCCCTCCTAGTGCTGTGAAACCAGTCCTGGACCATTGGAAGTGGTGCTAAAAGTATTAGAGCAGCCAATTCCTAAAACTTGAGGCTTAGAAAGTTTTCCACTAAAATGTGGACTGAGAACTGACAGGAGGCTTGGACCTGCTTGCTCGGGGATGCACATCAGGTACATTGCAAAGTTGTCCCAACTTCGAAGTAGCTCCCTCTACGTTCTTCTCTGAAGCAGAAAATCCTGATTAGCGGGACCTCTCAAGAATGTTATCTGGCCTTCTGGAGCCCTCGTTGGCTACAGGTTGTAGCTTTGTCCCACTGGAGATTTTCGACTTACAAAAAACTGATAAATTTTGAACATAAAATTTTCACTGCAGCTTTGTCCAGTGGCTCCCCAATGATGCCTCTTCCTTAAACAATGCCAGCTGCCTTGCCCCATTGAACTTTATATTCCCAGTAACTTTTTTCAAAATTTCTTCTTAGTCCGAAGTTAAGCCGAGGCTAGGCCCAATCCATTTTGTTTAGCCAAACAACGCTCCATCACAGTCGGCCTTAACAATTGACTTTACGCCAGTCTAGTGTGAGCAGACACTCGCGGTCTATGCTTTGATCTTTAATGTTCTATTTTTTACTTAAAATGTTTCAAACTTATAACTTCTTTTCTACTGATTGGATTCAATTTGTTCTGGTGTCATTGTAACCATTAAAATCCTCTATTTTCTAAATTGGAGTAGGATTTTTCTTGTGTTGTGTTTTCACTTTATTACTGTTTGAGTGCTGCATAAATACTTTACATATTGCATCTTAGTTAAGCCTAACTGCTTTTGTGCCAAGGTACTAGAAGGTTAAGCACAGGCTAAATTATTGCCACTTTGTGGTTGACAAGAATTGTGGTTGTTGCTTGAGAAGAGTCTTTACCCTCCTCAACCAAAACTCAGCTTCCTACACTAGCTCTGATAGGACATTCTACAAAACCTTTGTTAGATAAACCCCTTTTTATTGGAAAGAATTCCATCTAAAATACTTGATCGTGCTGGTTGATTTGGTGCTGAAAAACATGACAAGAGATAATTTAATCCCACTAACAGAGGCATACATGGTAGTTTACTGGATTGCAAATCAATTAGGTGATAAATGTGGAGACACACCAGGGTGAGTACAAATGGAAAGGGCCATACTTAACAGTGAAGTGGGATTGACTTAGATATATTTGGAAGGACCCAAAACAGAAGTAAGGCAAAATTCAATAGCTCACTTATTGGGTTATGTCTGGTATAGAGCACATGTCATGAAAGGAGAATTCCCATACGAAAACTGATGTGGGGCAGGGATAAAAACACTATAGAAGGAAAGTCAAAAGAGTGAAAAAATAGGGAGACAAAAGAATCATCGCCCCTCATTACAACTCCGCCAAAGGCACGATCGCCTGCCCACCATATTACGGGTACTGATAGATTTCCGCCACACTTTGGGTGGAAATCCAGCAGTAGTCATGCTGGTGGGCGGAGGAGCTCTGGCGGTTCTACCACTGGCCCTGCCTCACCTGTAGGACACCACCAGCCATGTTATGGGCCATAATACGGCCTGGTGATGTCCTGCTGTTGGGGTGCTGCCGGATGTGAAAGTTCCGTACGACCTTCTCCCCAGAGCAGGTAAGGTGATCGTTCAGCAGGGGAGGCAGGTGGGAGAGTGAGTGGTGTTGTGTGTGCATGTGAGTGTGTGCTCTCTGTGTGTGTGCATGAATGTGTGTATGTGTGGTTGTATGCGTGCCTGAATGTGGAAGTTAGTGCGTGCATGCATGTAAGTGAGTATGCATGTGTGTATGCGAGTGTGAGTGTTGTGGTAAATGCGTGTTTGCCTGCAAGTGTGTATGCATGCTTGGATGGGTGTGAGCATGCATGTTTGGATGCATGGATGAATGTTGTTGTAAATGCGTGTATAGATGTGTGTGAGTGTATGTGTGTATGTAAGGGTAGGTGAATGGGTGTATGCGTGGTGCGTGTGGGTGTCTGTGTGCATGTATGCAGGAAGGGGAGCGCTGTGGCTGAAGGAGGGGTGGAGGTGGGGGGTCTAGTGCTTGTTGGGGGGTGTTGTCTACCGGTGATAGGGAAGAAATTCCCTGTCACCGGTAGTCTTTCCACCATGGTTTTCATGGCAGTGCTACTGTCGTGGAAACCATGGTGGAAAGCTGGCTCCTAATACCGTTGGCGTTCTTCTTTGGACCGCCGGTTCGGAGATGATCATCTCCGGCCCGGCGATTCCGACCACCATGGCGGTATGAGTAGACATGTGGTGGGTTAGCATAATGTGCCGGTCTGCACCACCAGCCTGCTGGTGGTGGGACGGCCACATGTACCCTGGTGGTCAAAAGACCGCCAGGGTCAAAATTACCCCCATAGTATTGAATGATATTATTGCAGATGCCCATTCAGATCCTTTAATGATCTTTGTAAATATTTTGATCTACTCCAGAACCATAAATCAGCTTATCCCCTGCTTACAAGATTGCCTGGATCACCAAACAAGATACTTGAAACAATCAGTGATCCGCAAACCTATTTAGACATATGGGACATGTGGGACCTGGCCCTTTTACAGGTCATTCTGCAGACTTTTTGCCTTTTGCCTCCTTATTTTTCTGACCTTTGTTGGCTGGCGTTATAACTCTGAGCACTTTTCTTTTTCACTGCTAACCAGTGCTAAAGCGCATGTGCTATCCTTTGTAAAATTGGTATGATTGGCTTATACCTAATTGGCATATTTACCTATAAGTCCCCTGTAAAGTGGTATCCCTATACCCAGGGCCTGTAAATTAAATGCTATTAGTGGACCTGCAGCACTGCTTGCGCCACCCACCGAAGTAGCCTTTCAAACCTATCTCAGGTCTGCTAACGCAGGGCCTGTCTGCGCAGTTTCTGCCACAGGGACCTGGCATCTAAATTTACTTTAGGAAAATAACTATAAGGGGATTCCCTGAAAAAATAAGCGTAGCTCAAACAGGGAAATAACCAATGTAGAAAAAACTACTAGAGGAGCTACTCGAATATACATGAAGATACAATAATCTTCAGGAATAAAACACTATAGTTTTTGATGGTTGCAACTCAGTACAATAGAACCTATTATAAACACTTAATGATTGGCTGCTATACTCTAGTGATTGATCACGAGTAGAATAATTCTATTACATATTTTTATATTTTTTATTATTAAACAATTGCACAGTCATAAAAGAATATATAAATATCACATTCAGAAAAACAGTAAACAATAAAGAATAGACAATAAACAGAATACCTAACTCAGACACACCACATGCAAGCTAAACAAAATAGGATCGTGAAAAATATTTTATATACAAGTGGAAATATGTATCAATAAAGCTAATCCTAATAACACAATAAAGCTGAAACAATTCTTACTTATAAAGATGTATAAATATTGGATCTTCTAATACAGCAATAATAATCATAATAATCTAAAAAACAGGAGAAACAATAATGACGTGGCTCTGTCAAAGTGGTACCGTAGGGACCGGAGGCCTAAGTGCGTTTCGGTGTTTTAAGATATTATGGGTCACCTTCATCAGGGCCGTTCCCAATTGTACTATTCAATAGTCATCTAATCTTGGCAGCCGAATCTTCTGATGAATTGAATTTAGAGTTCTAGAAATATTTTTTGATAATGAGAGACGTCCTCTTTTATCTTTCAGGAAAAACCAAAATATCTCGAACAAACTAGTGAGAGCCATTCTACCCAAAAAATGAGACCTTTTGCCAGAAATCCATATATGGCAATCGACCTATTACAGGCAATCACAAATGTGGCAACTGCAAAGTTTGCCCCAAAGCTATCGTGGGTGACTTATTCTTGTGGAAATGCACCAACTATAAATTATCGGACAAGACTAATTGTAAAACAGCCAACTGTATCTATTTAATTAAGTGCCCTTGTCCTCTACTATACGTAGGGGAAACAGGGAGAGAAGTCAAAATCAGAATATTGGAGCACATGTCCAATATACGAAACGACAAAGAGAGTGCCCCACTGGTCACACATTGGAAACAGTATGGACATAAAATTGATGACCTCTCTTGGACCGTCCTAGAAAAAGTTAAGAATGCTGGACAGATAGAGGATCACAAAATCCGGAAAAAAAGAGAAGTCTTCTGGATTTTTACATTAGACAGCTGACAAAAGGGATTGAATGAATATATTCCTTGGGAAAATGCCATTATTTGAGTAAAGTTCCCTAATTTTTCTTTATTTGTAGCCATCTGTTGGGGCCATACATGCATCTACTCGCCAATAGACTTCTCACTAGAAAATGACAGTATTTTTCCCATGATTTTTTCATATAGATCCATATACTCTCAATATTTCAGTTATTTTCCATTTCGTTTTATTCATATATTGAATAGTTACTTTCATTTTCATCTTGTCGTCATCTTTATTTTTATTTGTCTCTCTTTATTAAGATCCCAGAAATTGTATTACAGATTAGAGGATGACCTCATTAGAGTCCATTTCCATCAGCTGACAGATATCCTTTACAAATTATCTTGATATATACTGACATTTATACCAATGGACCTCAGTGTGTATTCTATAGAATTAGTTGAACTAAAAATAATTTTTGTTTATTGAATCATACTTTTCTATTTAGTTAGGAATTTAGTTTACAGTTTGGCCCCATATGGTGATTATTTCATCTATATTTGAGCTATCTCCATACATATATAGCTGTCTGATAGTATTAATCCTTCTTTCTGTTCCTTTTTCTCTATACAACACGAATATAAACCATATTATCTTATTCTCCGATTAGTTTCAGCTCGCGTCTCTGAACTACTTCCAATATGGCGACCGCTTCGGACCGCTTATTTATCTTTCATCTTTGCGGTCCAGCGCCATTGGGAACGCTATTTTGTATCTATATAGGATTGTTCGCGTGCAGCGGCAGCTGACTCTAGTCAGCAGACGTGGAGCGTTCCATCATTGCGGTCAGTACTTTTAAAACTATTCATTTTCTTTTCTCTATATTATATTTATTTTATTACAGTATCTCAAAATATGAATTGAGTGGCCCATAGTAAAGAGTTTCAATATCTCTGTCTTTTTCCCTCGTACCTTGTAATAGCTTCGTCTATTATATCTATATATCTTGGACTTGCTCTCTGTACCACCCCGACTTTGAGGACAGATAAAATCCTTCAAATGGATTCAATTTGAACAGCTACAACCAGCCAATCTCAGGTGACTACCAGCGCATATAAACAATATTAGCAATATATACTAATTATATTACGAAACACTTACTAAACACAATTAATTTATTCAGTATTTATTGTGTAGATTGGTCAGCTTATATAGTAATTCAAGCATTTATTTATCTATTTATTTATTTATTTATTCATTCTTCTATCATATGCCTTCTGTCATCTAGCCAGTTCGTCTTTCTTCACAACTATTGGCATCATTACGTTCTTTAGTGAGATAAAAACAGCCACAAAGACAATTGCATCACAAAAATGCTATAAAAGATTCTTCAAGTAAGATTTTTCATTATAATCTATTACTATTACCTTTAACACACATCTGGATGCATGCCCTCACTAAATGGAGCCGAAGAATATTGGTAGCACGATGCAAGGCACCTGCTAATTATAATACACCAACTACCGGTCTCTCTATTATTATCTAGAATCAACTACTGCAACTAATCTATCACTTGGGATTCTATGTCTCCTATATAAAGAAATGTTCTCATTTTTCTGTACTTTATATTTCATTTCTTATTACCAATAATATAATTCTAAGTGCACTTTGACCCCTTGGGCATTTACCCTAATATGATAATATGTCACACTTGAGTGACACATATGTAAAATAAAGACAGGTGACTACGGAGATACTAGCACGATGGGACTTATAAATTATTATATATTTCTCTTTACCAGATACCCCGACTACATTGTCAAAAAATATATCTAGAACTCTAAATTCAATTCATCAGAAGATTCGGCTACTAAGATTAGATCACTATTGAATAGTACCATTGGGAACGGCCCTGATGAAGTTGACCCATAATATCTTAAAACACCGAAACGCGCGTAGGCCTCCGGTCCCTACGGTACCACTTTGACAGAGCCACGTCATTATTGTTTCTCCTGTTTTTTAGATTATTATGATTATTATTGTTGTATTAGAAGATCCAATATTTATACATCTTTATAAGTAAGAATTGTTTCAGCTTTATTGTGTTATTAGGATTAGCTTTATTGATACATATTTCCACTTGTATATAAAATATTTTTCACAATCCCGTTTTGTTTAGCTTGCATGTGGTGTGTCTGAGTTAGGTATTCTGTTTATTGTCTATTCTTTATTGTTTACAGTTTTTCTGAGTGTGATATTTATATATTTTTTTATGACTGTGCAAGTGTTTAATAATAAAAAATATAAAAATATGTAATAGAATTATTCTACCAGTGATCAATCACTAGAGTATAGCAGCCAAACATTAAGTGTTTATAATAGGTTCTATTGTACTGAGTTGCAACCATCAAAAACTATAGTGTTTTATTCTTGAAGATTATTGTATCTTCATGTATATTCCAGTAGCTCCTCTAGTAGTTGTATCTAAATTTACTTGCCAGGCCCAGAACTCCCCTTTTACTACATGTAAGTCCCCTCTAAGGTACCCCCTAGCTAGCCCTATGGGCAGGGTGCCTTGTATGTGGAAGGCTGGACATGTGCCATGTGGCGGGGCCTGTCTTGGTAGTGACAAACAGCCTAACCTGGTGTCTCACTGCTGTGAGGGCTGCCTTCTCATAGGATTACATTAGAAATGCCCTGCCTTATGTGTAAGGGGTATTTTCGGATTTATGAGGGGTAGCACAAGCATGTATGGTATGGTTGTGATAGTAATAAGAAATGCTTACTTGTGTAGATGTATTTTTTATTACTATTACAGAAATGCTACTGTACACAGGGAGGGTGAAGTGTCGCCGAGGTGCATCTACATGTTGTATAGTCTTCCTGGGCGGAGAGAAGGGAGAGGCGGGGCACACCTGCCTTTGTAAAGGCAGTGCCCTGGCCTCGCACAATAGGGTCGTTTACCCCCCACTAATATTTGGAGCCTGTGCTAGAGGAGAGAAGGGGCACTCCAAGAACCAGTTGGAACTGGTTGGAACCCCCTCTCCTCCTCATTGTAAAAGACACTGCAAACTTAGTATAGGTACAGGGGAATTTTCTCCACAATTGAGACATTCTGTGAACATTCTTGGAACTGGACCGAAAGCTGCTGAGAGGACTCACTAGGAACCGCCATGGACTGCTGTTGTTGTGCTGACCTGGGATACACATGTGGAACTGCCACTGCTTGCATTCACTTTTGCGCTGGCCTGTAGCTGGGTTTGTCAGCCCTGTGCTCCTTCTTCAATTTTTGTTTCCGGGGAAGGGTTTTGTGGCCCCCGGTCCCTGTGTAACTACTCCAGCACGAGGAGTCCTGCTTCAATGACTGAGTGCCTGGAGAGCGCTGGCTGTGCCCCTCTGCACCTTGGAAAAATGCTGACGCTGTGAGGAAATCACCGCCGCAACCTGGGCTTATACTATTATCCTGCGTGCTTTGAAAAGTGCTCCTTGCTTACCGAAAATCACCGCACCAGCCTGGGCTCCTTCAGAATGCCCCAGTGCTCGTAAGCACGCTGTTTGTGCCCGTAAGGATCATCACCGCTGCGACTGGGCTGTTGCCAAGGAGAGTGCGGGAGTCGCGCTATCTTTAGTGTCCTGGGACACCACCAGGAGCACAGACAGGAGCAAGCACGCTCCTATCGTGCCCCCGGAGTGGAGCACGCTTTAGGAAGCGGCCCGAGGCACCACCAGACTCCTGCTTGTGAGCACTTCACCGCTGCTGCCGGGAAGACCTGTAGACACTCGTGCACCACATCGGGTGTAGGAGAGTGCATGGCAGCGGCACCAGGAGGGAGAGAGACCTCATCGGCTGTCTCCTCCGGATCGCAAGGCCGCCCTGAGGAGCAGGAGTCAGGGAAGGTGAGGGGAACGTCCGCCCTCCCCCGGTCAATGACATAGGAGCAGGACTCTCCTATTTTTAGCCGGGCATTTCTCTTGAGGAACAAGAAAAGGATGCCTCGCCGGAGGCATCTTCCTTTCACCCCCATTACTTTGTTGGGCTACCTTGCCCCCCGCTTTGGTGGTAGGGTCAGTGGAGGCCCGGGGGCCCACAGAGATCATGGGCCCCAGGAGGGGCCCGTTAGAAAATCACAAGAGTGTGCCGACCGCCCCTCTCCCTGAGGAACCACATGTGGCCCCGTCAAGCGCATAGGAGTGCCGAGGCCCCATACCACGACCTTTCAGCACTAGGTGTGCCTTAGTCTACTAAATAAGGTACTCTTGGGGACACTGGGAGCATAGGATGTTCCAGGGTTATCTTCCTAAAGATATGTATTGCCATATGTGCTATTATGTGCCTATTATGGATATTTATGATGTGTTTATGACAAGTGCACGCATTTATTTACTGTGATTCCTGACTACTGCTTATGTTGCAGAATCCTGAGTACTTACGTGTTCTAATGTGACAACTGCTTAGTCTTGCAGAGTATTAGTAACTTGTGTAACGTCCTGACAACTGCTAAAGTAGCAGAGTATTACTGATGTGTAATGTTTGGTCTAATTATGTTTTTTGCAATGCAGTTTATTTTTTACATAGCTCAGTGTTGTGTTTACTTTGTGTTGTACGTCTTGCATCACATGTGTTGTGTGTGTTGTGTAAGCACTTTACACATTGCCTCCAGATTTGGCCTGACTGCTCGTGCCAAGCTACCAAGAGAGTGATCAGGGGTTATCTTGGACGTGTAACTCCCTTGCCCTGACTAGAGTGGGTGGGCTCTGCCTGGCATAGGTGCATTCCCTGGCCAACCTGAAACCCCATTTCTAACAGGACAGATTAGGTAATGGTATATGGACTTTATTGAGCTATCATTTACCAGGCATTTCTACTGCATGCAGCACAAAAGTTGAAAGATTGATGGTAAAATAGACTATTTTATATTTGGAGGAAGGATGGGTAGAAGTACTTGGAAAGCTTGATGAAGGATTAAGGGAAGTAAAGTTGAAATTGAGCTATTTCAAACTCTTAAGCAAATGGAGCTAGTACCCATATATATCACATTTTGCAAAGTTGAGAAGTACATCCTATTTCTGGAGATGTAGGCAACTGTCATTAGCTAAGAGGGGTGAGAGCCCGACTCATATAATAAACACAATCGTTGTCAGGGTGGACAACAAAATTCACTAAATTAACCTTTGCTTATCCCTTTGGTGCTTTGGCACTAAGCAGTCAGGCCTAACTAAAAGGCAATGTGTAAGGTATTTACTCAGCTCTCAGACAATAATAAAGGAAAACACAACACAAGAAATATCCCAAACGAATTTAGAAAATAGAATAACATTTAGTGAATAGAATGAGACCAAAACAATAATTATCCACTAAGTAGAACTGAAGTTATGATTTTTTAAAGTTCTAGGTAAAAATAGCACATAAAGGACCACATGTCGCAACCTTCAGATTTGTGACCCGCAAATTGTGAGTCAGAGCGACTCGCAATTTGCGAGTCACAAATCCGAATGTTGGATGGTGTCCTTGACACCATCTGCGATTCACAAGGGGGTTGCAGGTGCCCACCTCATGAATGATCATGAGGTGGGTCGCAATTTGCGACCCCCTTGCGAATGGCAGCCCTCACAGGGATGGTGGCCTGCTGCGGACAACAGACCACCATGTCTGTGACTGCTTTTCAATAAAGCAGTTTTTTTTTGTAATGCAGCCCGTTTTCCTTAAAGGAAGATGCATTACAAAAACGAAAAATGAAACATTTTCGTTTCATTTTTTCAGTGCAGGCAGTGGTCTGTATGACCACTGCCTGCTCTGAAAAAATGTTTACAGTGCCATTCACAACGGGGAAGGGGTCCCATGGTTCCCTTTTGCGAATGGGTTACCACCCATTTGAAATGGGTGCAAAATGCCAATGGTTTGCGACCGCGTTTGCGGTCACAAACCAATCCTACATTGCACTGCGTCTCGCAATTAGGAAGGGAACACCCCTTCCTAATTGCGAGTTGCAAACCTGTTTTGCGATTCGGTAACCAGGTTACCGAATCGCAAAACGGGGTTTGTGCATTGTGATGTGGTTTTTGCACATTGCAAACAGTGAAATTCGCTGTTTGTGAAGTGCAAAAAGCTTGCTACATGTGGCCCTAAGCCACAAAGAGCCACTTGCAAATATCAGGTCACGTAGGACCGGGTCAAACTTACAAGTGTCAGCCATCTGTGAGGGAGTGGAACAGACTAGGACTACGTTTGTCTCAGTGAGGAGTTTAGCTCCTCAAAGTCCAAGTTCATGCCAGGAGCCTTGACTGGAAGTTCTCTTTGGCATGGGGCAGTGAGAAGGTTGGTCTTGGCCAAGGAGCAGGACACCGGTAGAGGTTCATAGCCATGGTCGATGCAGGTGGTTGCTGTTTGGCGTGAAGACCAGTTCCTCACTGGAGCTTCTTCTTGGTGGAAGACACAGTAGTAGTGGCTGTCTGTACAGTCATTACTGACATGAAAAGCAGGTTATCGTTGGAGCTTCACATTAGTGGGCATGGTGGAAGGTCATTTCTTGGCACAAGGAGTCCTCTTGCAGAAACCAAGGGCCCCAAAGCTTCTGATTTTTCACCTGGAGTTCAGAAAGAGTATACTCTAATGCCAAGCAATGGTCTAGGACCTGGGGGGGGCACCCCTTGGGGATCAGACCTCACTTCAGCATAGTCCAGCAGAAGGGCTCAGGCAAGTGTAGGTGGGTATGGTCTGCTTGCCGCTAGCAGGAGGTCTCCTGTAAACTTGTTGCATCCCTGTGGCTCAAGCAGGAGTTTAGCCAGATGACTCTTGGAGTCACTTCTGGGGAGCCTGAGATGAAGCCAAGAAGGTCTAGTCTTCCTTCCTCAGACAGCAGGGAAGTGCTTCTGATGAGAAGTTCCAACGGTGCTATTCTTATACCCTGTGCCAGTCTCTGGCTGGGGAATGCCCCTTTTGTTTAACCTTCTCCATTTCCTGGCTGGTGCAGCAAACTGTTAAGGGTAACGAAGGGCAGGCCGTCATAGGTGTGAGATGCATTTGTCAGTGGCAGGGCAGACAGCCCTTAGAAGTCAGAAAGGGGATGGGCAAAACCACTAACCTACCCTTTGAAGGTCCGGAATGGCCGATTACAACCGCCAAGACATCCTGCTCAAGAGATGAATACCCTGCCCTACACCCAATGCCCTTTTGTCCTCAGGTCTGGACGGAATAACCAACACACAACAGAAGTGACATTCATAGTCATGGGAACATGGACACTGGCAGAAAGGCACATTTAGTTTAGGCGTGAAAATGCAAGATTTCTAAAACTAGCCTTTTCAGAAGAGTAACTTAAATGCTGACTTTGCCATTAACGAGGAGTTTAAATTACAATTCAAATGAGTGGAAGAAGCATTTCTCTATATGTTCCCAAACTGAGGTTATCACGGAGTAGGTGTAATAAGGTACCCAGTGACAGTTCACAGTAGAAATAGCCTTACAAAAGTGAAAAATAACTTTAGATGTTAAATATGCTGATCTGTTGTTTCAAATACAATACACCCTGCCTATGAGACGTTGGGGCATACTTTAGGGGTGCCTTCTAAGTTTAAAAAATAAAGGATTAGGCACGACAAAAGGTTTATTTTGTCCGTTCAAAATGGCAGCTTAAAACTTTACTACATGCTGCAGTGGCAGTCCTAAGACATGTTTTACAGTGCTCCCTTAGTGAGTGCACAAATGCTGTAGCCCCGTAGTAGAATTTAGGTTGCAGACCCTGAGTAAATGTAGTCCCATTTCCTAGGGACTTATAAGTAACAATATGACAATTACATGTAGCCTAGATTTACCATGCTAATGGGACAAAGCATAAGCACTTTACCACCAGTTAGCAGGGGTAAAGTGCACAGAGTCCTAACACCAACTAAAAAAGTTCAACAATAATGGGTGGAGAGGTTGAAGGCAAAAAGACTAGCGGAATACTACACCAAGGATGTCATGCCTAACAGCAACCAATTGTGAACATGTATCTGCAGCATCTACCTCTGAAAGCATTTGTAATGCTTTAAAAAAAGGAAATGTTTTTCAAAGATGTCCATATTTGAATGCATTTCAGTTTATTTAAGGTTCTGTTTTATGATGGTCACCATGGATGCATGCACACTATGAATGGCATTTGTAAAAATAAAACAAATCCATGTATAAGTTGCTGCTGCATATGCATGCCCCAAGTGAGTGGCTATCTTGAAATGTTCAAACACATATTTTAAGATTGCTGCCCACTTGTATTGTGGCAGATATCAAAACGTACTAAACAGGGTTAAAATAACCAATGGAGTTAGGAAGGCAATGTTGGCAAAAGTAGATAAAACAGAGGAATGGGGAGGAGGGAGAGGGTGGGAGAGAAAATAGTACATTTTCAGCCAATGCCAAGCAAGATCTAACATCAGCAGTGGACGAATACATCATCCAATCAGAGCATTGTGAAAACAAAACACTCCTGGGAAGGACAGACTCGAGAAATGGGAGAAATATCATTGAATCAGGAGCAGGGAAGCCATCCAAATATGAGCAAGATGCTGATCCAGAGCCCATTCTGTGCATGTGTAATCTAGAAAATGATGGGTGTTTTCAACGGACAGCTAGAGCTGTAGACATGACTTAAAAAGAACACGCTTGGTATTTTAGTGATCATACGATAGTAACTGCCACTTCAGTTTTGAGGTGCAAAAGATAATACTTTTACAAGTATTGATTACTTGTTTTTAAATCTAATAGCCCTTCGAAAATGGTCTGATAAACCTCAACAGCACCTGTGTTTACCTCTTTCCTGTTGTGTTGCAGGAAGAATGAACATTTGCAGGGTAGGTGGAAAGGAGACTAGAGTCTAGGAGGTCTAAGGAGATTATACTGTCTCTTTTTCCATGGCTACCCCTGTGAATAAATGTCATTCGCCGCTCAGACGAAAAATGCCTACAGTGTGTAACCCTGTCAGCAATTTTTGTCATTAACATTAACACCTGTGTAAGGCAGGAGAGAAAATGAGAAAAGCCGAAAGCAGACGTGGGTGAATTGTAAGCCTCTTGTATCCACTGTGATGTTTGTTCATTTTAATAAAAACTTTGCTTTCCTAAAAGGAGGAATTTTTTAACAGTCTAACAGCTCATCACAGCATGCCATGACATCAAAGGCCTACGCTTAGAGTAGGTCTTCAATGACTAGTATAATCTGAAATAGCTGATTATGATGGCATATTAGATGAACTGAACTAATTTTGTCTACGGACAGAATCCTGAATACTCTTAGGGCCATGTTTATACTTTTTGACGCACAACTGCGCCAACGCAGTTGTGCGTCAAAAATGTTAACGCCGGCTAACGCCATTCCAAAGCGCCATGCGGGCGCCTTATTTATGGAATGACGTTAGCCGGCGCAGCTGACTGGTGTGCGTCAAAAAAAATGACCCACACCAGGCAGCGCCGGCGTAGGGGAAAATGGAGCTTGGGCATCAAAAAATGGGGCAAGTCAGGTCTGAGGCAAAATATTGGCCTCAACCCGATCTGCGCCATTTTTTTTGACTCCCAGCCCCCATTGAAATGACTCCTGTCTTAGCACAGACAGGAGTCATGCCCCCTTGCCCAATGGCCATGCCCAGGGGACTTATGTCCCCTGGGCATGGTCATTGGGCATAGTGGCATGTAGGGGGGCACAAATCAGGCCCCCCTATGCCACAAAAATATAAAAATACTTGCCTGAACTTACCTTAAGTTCCCTGGGATGGGTCCCTCCATCCTTGGGCGTCCTCTTGGGGTGGGCAAGGGTGGCAAGGGGTGTCCCTGGGGGCATGGGAGGGCACCTCTGGGCTCCTTGCGAGCCCACAGGTCCCTTAACGCCTGCCCTGACCAGGCGTTAAAAAATGACGCAAAAGCGGCTGGACGTCATTTTTTTTTACCCGCCCACTCCTGTGCGTCATTTTTGCACGGGAGTTTAAATAAGGCGCACATGCCGTGGTGTCATTTTTTTGACGGGAATGCCTACCTTGCATATCTTTAACGCAAGGTAGGTGTCCACGCTAAAAAATGACGCAAACTCCAAGATCTTTGGCGCTAGACGGGTCTAACGCCAAAGTATAAATATGGAGTTAGCTTTGCGTCGGATTTGCGTAAAAAAAAAACGACGCAAATCCGGCGCAAACAGAGTATAAATATGCCCCTTAGTTTTAACAAAAATATTTATTGGATGCCTATTGGTTTTGTTGGTACATTGGATGGTATTGGTTTTAGTTGAATGTCTATTATGGACGCAGATGACATTGCTTGATTGCTATTGTTTGGGTCAAATAACTCTAGCTAGAGATGAGTGTAGAGTTAATGAGAAAAGAGTTTAAAAAAACAACCAAGAGGAGAGATAGGAATGGAAGTAAATTTGTGTATATAAAAGCTGTTTTCACAAAAATGTCAGGTCAGAGAAGGGATAAGTTACGACTAACCAAAATGAAAACCACAAAATCTATGATATGTCACCGACTTATCAAAAACAATAGGACAAAGTAAGTATCTTTTCACTACATGACTAACCAAAATGAAAACCACAAAATCTATGATATTTCACCGACTTAGCAAAAACAATAGGAGCAAAGTAAGTATCTTTTCACTACATTTTCTCATTCTGAAATATAATTATTTACTAATAATGAAATTAGAAGTTGTCTGGGATTAAACTCTATGAGGGGAAATGAATGCATCTTCATGCACACCAGAAAGAGCATAGGTCTGTGGGATCGAAGCAAAAGTGTGCACTCACACAGAGAGGTGAATCCAGAAGTGAACTCCAGGGTGGGCTGTTTCTTCAGCTGTCAGAGCAGAACCCTGCTACGTGCTACGTCATTTCACCCTTTAATCTGCAGGGTGCCAGTCTAGCTAGGCTTTCAGATATGACCCGACTAGGGGTCCCCTGACTGGTACTCGTCTGCCTTTGGGATTCTTGTGACGCATGAAAGGGCCTTGGGCCTGACTTCTTAATCTCCTACATAGCAGTAGGGGGTGAAATCTGGATCTCATGAACTCCTCATAATTTTGATCTCCTACATAGAGTGGTAGGGGAAATCTGTTAAAGAGTGTGTGCTTTCCACTCAGATTGCCAAGCATGAAATCTGTTCTAGTTATATCCCCACTCATCATGTATATGTATAAAGCAGTTGGTAGTAAGTACCCTCTCTTTAAAGTACATGGCTACCACGCATGCCACCAGCACCCATTGTTGCCTATTTGACAAATTGTTCCTCATGTTACACCATCTCTTCCTTGTGTATGTTGCCATGTGGATTATTGGACCTGCTTTAATTATCCTCCCACACATTGTTGGTGTACCCAAACACAGCACCACTCTAGCCTTCTGGTTCGGTTGGTGCTGTGCAGAAGCCTACGAATTTTCGTCCCTCTGCCAACAACCTTCAATTTGACCACCCGAAATAAAGGAAATCCAGGTAGCCTCTTTCACTTGCCTCTAGCATTTTAGCTCCGAAGAAACATAACTTGAGACCTGCAAAATAAATTATCGCCGTCAGGAAATTAAAAGCGTACTATGTAGCCGTTTCTCTCACTTTTGCTCCATTACACTGCGGTGAGCTTTATCCCCGGGCAAGATAAGAGCACTTTTTGGTCACTTATGCATGACACCAAACACTCCCCACATTATATAAGAACAAATCCCACACTAAATAACAAAAAATTCAACACTCTGCCAATTACGCACCCACTTCTGTTTTAAATGCACGTCAACGCCTCACAAAGGAGTATGAAATGCTGCATGAAATATAATACAAGGGACGCATAACATATCCCTCTAACAGGACCTATGTCTTTATTCGGATTCATCATCTGATTTATGTATCATGTAATGTTATCTACCTTTCTTTAGATGTATCGCTTTTAATGTCATTATTTGTTTACCCCCGCGTTTCTTTTTTTTTTTTAGGGTGACTCATTAGTTTGCGTGTTCGATCAAAGTGGGTGATAATGAATGTCTCCACTTAGATGTGCCATTCTTCTGTTTGTGTGCCCTCTGATGCACTGTCTCCCACTGGCTGCATTTGTCAAGGAGAATTACTTTCAATGAAGTTTGAATAAAATGACATTTATTCAGTTTAACTGGCATAGACATATCTAGGCGTCTCTAATTAATTTGACATTTCTTCTGTTCGCAGGAATAATATCAATATTTTATCTGGAATATCATGAGATTGTGGTTACACTAAACGTCAGATTCATCAATAACAATGCCAGAGCTAAACTGCTGACTATTGGTTGATATGTAATGTCACAGATGCCAATCAAAATCCTACAGTTTCTTGATATCAGCATTCCTGGTAGCCCGGTGTATCAGTCTTCCTTGGAAATAAACCAATATTTGCTAGTTAACTGTCATTGTTTCTGTACGTTGCCATCTGCTTGCGCCCTCTAAGAGGTATACCGAAGCTTGTCCTTAGATGCCCACCTAATAGCTTTGAGTGGGAAACAGCCTCTTTACAATGCAGGAATTAGCATGCCGTGCTTTTAACATGAGGCTTTTACCACACATTTATTTACCACACGTGTCCTTTACCAGGCATGGTAGTAGTGGTAGTAGTAGTAGTAATCTTTATTGTTTAGTTAATAAAAACCATAACAATCAATGCATTGTATACAATATATACAATTCTGTAAAAAGAAGGACAAACAAAAGGAGAAAATTCTGTAAAATCTTTGAAATAAATATACAACTAAAGTGCGATGTGCCAGACTTTTTTTTTTTTTGATAGCTTGCAACCCTAAAGCAGTCGAGGGACGGAGTGAACATTAAACTAACTTTGCAAACACTTAGGGGGTTATTACAACTTTGGAGGAAGTGTTAATCCGTCCCAAAATTGACGGTAAAGTGACAGATATACCACCAGCCGTATTACGAGTCCATTATATCCTATGGAACTCGTAATATGGCTGGTGGTATATCCGTCACATTTGGGACGGATTAACACCTCCTCCAAAGTTGTAATAACCCCCTTAATGTCCGTGGTGCGGTTGATGTTACATGCTAACTCAATGTGTACAGACCAGGGACCTGCTGTTACGCGTACGGGCTACTCTTTTACCTTTTTAACTGAGTCATCTTAAAATATGTCCTTCCACATGCTATAACATTATCAAAACTTTGATACGTGACTAATAAAATAAATGAACACTTAAAAGTGAGCCAAGTGTCAGCTAAGGTGTGTCCTAAATAGCAAGTTTACGTTTGTGGTATGGACAGTCAAAAATTTCATGAATCTGAAGATTGACTGCGGATCGTGAGGGTCAAGCATTGACCTCACTGCTGGCCGACAGGAACGAGTCCCATTCCTCTCGAAAACTGGTTTTAACAGTTGTCGTCGTGCTTCCTTTAAGGCCGGGCAAATCAGATGGACCCTGTCTTCTTTCGGACCTTTACATAACCTACAGGAAGATTCTCCTCCATTCTTCCATGACGGTTGGTCCGCTCTAGATGGTAGAGCTCCTAGACGAAGAGCCAGCAAACAACGCTTGATATGTAGTGCGAAAGTTGAGATCAGATATTGTGATGGCGCCAAGGTGGTATAAGTGTGCATAGGAAGCCAGGTGTGTGAGCGTTGTGCAAATTTAGATGTATCCGCTAGAAAGGACTGCAAACCTATTTCCTTTATTAGTGCTTGACACAACAGTGGATATTAGATGTTAGAGTCCCACAGGTGCATAATTTGTGTCTCTTGAAGAGAATTATACAGATATCTATTGTATACTGATTTTGAATTGTTGCTCACTGAATACCATAAAGCCATGACTAGGGGGCTAGTCATATTTTTACTTATTTTGTACCTAGACTTAATTGTATGTGCTTTCCTGCCCAACTGCTGTTGTATTAGGCCAAATTCTAGCCTGACCTGTGCGGGAGAGAAGGAGCAAGGAAGTTTAAAGACCTGCTTGTAGGTTTTTATTTGTTGTTGGTCCAGTAGCAGGGCGTCTTTCCCATATAAAGCTTTGCTTCCATATGTAGTGGCTGGGAGGAATTTGGCCAACATAACAGACAGTAACGGTTTATATGATGGGCCTTTTAATCTTTTTGCTAGGGTACAGAAAGCAAACGTTAAAGCTTTGCACTTCTGTGCAATGCAGCGCTTCTGCGGCGCGAGATTGGCCTCATTGTCTATAATGATGCCAAGGTATTTATAGCAGCGAGTTGTTTCAAGGGTAATGCCATTCAACTTTATATTGTTAGGTAGATTCAGAGGACATTCCATGGACATGGTTTTGGTCTTTGAGGTGTTAACTTCTAATTTGTTTGTCTTTGCGTATTCACCTAAAGTACTGACCAACCGCTGCAGCCCTATTTTCGTGTGGCTTAGCAGAACAATATTGTCAGCGTATGAAAGGTGTGATATGGGACAGACTTCCCATCCTTGGAGAGTGTGAGTTGGTTGCGTCCAGCTTCGAGGAGAGATCTGCCGTGAAAAGGTTGAAGAGGTGCGGGGCCAAAACACAGCCCTATTTTAGTCCTATATTTGTCGGTATCCTCCTAGAAATTTTTGAGCCATCTGCTACCTTGACCCAAGTTTTGTCGTATAGCATTTCTATGCATCTAAGAGTTCGCTCTTGCAGGCCACACCTTCGCAATTTGCTCCAGAGAAGTGCTCTAGCCACTCAGTCAAAAGCACTTTTGAAGTCCATGAAGCATAAATATAGTTTTTTCTTTGAGCATTTTGTTCAGTTGGCAATGTCTCCTAGTGTAAGAATGTTAATCACTGTACCATATCCTTTCCTAAGTCCAATTTGTTTCAAAGGAACCAGGTTATTTGAGTTTGACCAATTGAGCAGGTTGGCCAGGAATAAGGTGGTGAAGTATTTGGTCTGGCTGTCAATTAACGCTATCAATCTGTAACTGGCTGGGTTTACTCTACAACCCCCTTTGTATATTGGGTTAATGATTGATCCTCTCCAACTTTCTGGAATGATTGAGTTACACTCAACTTCAGTATACAGGATTGACAGTGTTGTTGACCAATATTCAGGATCAGCCTTAAAGACAGCTTGCGGAAGACCATTAGGACCAGGGGCCCCGTCCCTGACACCCTTCCTGATGGCTAGGGCGACGTTCTTGGCGCTAAACCCTGTCCAGCTCTGACTGACATCTGTGAGTTTTATTGACTCCTTCAGAAGCTGATTTACTTCAGGTGAGGGCGGTTTAAAGAAAATGTTGGCAAGGTAATCCTCCCATTTTCCTTCTGGGACTGATGTGAAGTTTATTGTTCTTACCTGCCGGCCGATTCCATTCACTGTTGTCCAAAAGGCCCTTGAATTGGCCTTCCTTGAATTATGAAGTAATTTGAGCCAGAAGTCGTCCTCCTTTTTGGTTCGCATTTGCCATACCTGATTCTTGTAATTTTTTTCCGTAGGGTTTTTATTTGGGCGCATTGGGTTACTGTGGAAGATCTATCTTTTATTAGTCTAAGGTTGCACCTCAATTCCTTCCTCAGTTCTAAAGTTCTTACTGGTAGGTTTGAAGACCTAGCCTGATTATTATGTGGTGATTGATGCCTGGCGAGGCCAAGAGAGGGTACTGCTCGAAGAAAGCTGGCCCACCCTTCCACTGTTGATAGGTCCTGGCATATTGCCAATTGAAGCAAAGATTTAATTTTTCACACAGCCTTGGTAATGAAGACTCCGACCAGATCAGGCGGTTTAGGTTGATAGATGTTATTGTTCCTAGTTCATTTATAGTTGGAAGAAGGCAGGGAGCATTCCAAACGAGTTCTATGTGCTGATATGAGTGGTCACTGTGGAGAGTAGGTTTAATTTTTAATTTGTTAACATAAGCTAGCAAAGGAAGTGACACAGCTGTATAGTCTATTATTGTTGTGTACTTTGCGCTATGATGAGTGAAGCTTGGCGGGACGTCATCGTTGATCCTGCCATTTAATACCCTCATACTCATGTGCTCTAGTGCCTCTAGCAGTTGTTTACCCCTTGTGTCCAGTCTTTTCTGCACTGGCAATATTTGCAGCGGCACTGACCATATGACATTTTCAGCTGCCAGTTGCTCATCCGTTTCTGGAGTGTGCATTAAGTTAGCATTAAAGTCGCCTGTCACTAATATGTCCCATGCTGGATTGGCGCATCTCATCTCTTCCACCTTATTCAGTAGTTCATCAAAGAGCAGTACTTTCCGTTTTTTCCGCAGATGGGCATAGACATTAAAAATGACTAGCGGGCTTCCTGATTATTACTAAAGGTGATTTTAATGGCCTGCAAGTCGGTCTTTGAGAAAGCCAACTGCTCTGTTGAAACAAGAAGTGCTGTTGAAATGTATGTGGCTAGACCACCGCTTGGCCTATCTGATTTCTTTGATTTTTTAGCACTAACATGGTGTAGTGAGTAGCCTCCTAATTCGATCGGGTCCTCTACCAAGTTTCTTGTGGTAGGATTATGGAATAATTGCAACTAGTCATTGCTGTGAACCCATCTGCTATGATAGTTTTTGCACCGGCGATGTTCCAGGACATTATGGTGACAGCCAAACTTTGATCTGTATTTACTGCATTTAATGCGCTAGGTCAATTATTTTTCCTCGAATTTAAAGTGTGAGCCATCAATCTCCATTCATCTCGCTCTCCCTTCAGTACAGTTGGGGCCCACTGTTAGTTTTGTGAGTTGGGTACCTTCCATTTAAACTGCTTTTGTTCCAGTTCCCCGGATTCCGGACCCCCTAAGAATTCAAGGGCCGTTGGCAATTTTCCTCTAGAATTTAACAATTTAACAATAGGGGAAAGGGATAGCGTTGACTGTATGGTTCTGATGACCGTATGCCCCAAATTTCGAATTGCTGTTTGACTGCCATAATTAATGTAACAATATCACTTGTTCTCCACATTGTTAGTGTTTGTTCCAACCCATTTTGAGCGCTGCCAGAGAGGAATTTCACTGATGTCAAATCTGCCGATATGATTTTCTTAGTTAATGGGAACTCGGCGAGAAGCCTCAGAATGTTACCCCTATTTAAGCTGTCTTGTTGGCTTCGTGATTTATATTGCGGGGTCAAAAGGATCTGCCTTATTTCCCGATAGTTCTCGGTGGCATGAGTGTATTGTAATTGATGGGGGTGATCGGTATTTCTCTGTGACAATGGCCTTCTCAACTGGCCCCCCTCCGACTGACTACTATATGGTACTCTATCTAATATGGGTGTTTGTTTGATTGAGGACATTTTGTTTAAGAAATTGGTTGCCAAAGTTTGGCTATTATGAAACGTAACTTTAGTTTTTATTAGACCTTGATTGTTTGTGATTGTAACCACCCTAGAGGGGTGGCTGTGACTTGGGCTTGTTGTCTGGTGCTCTTCACTGCTGAAGATCGTCTGGTTGATTTGAAGATTTTTCGCTACTCATATGCGTTTCTTCTGTTGGAAACCTCTGTTGGGGTGCCTGGTCCAGAACTTCCCTCGCCCTCAACTCCAAGGCGTGCAGGTTAGAAAGAAATTGTACTGTTGACTGAGACATTTTGTGTAAAGCTGACTTTGGTGAAGCAGCAGTTGGCAACAGACCTAAACCATTGACTGACCCATCCCTTGTGGCTTTCCCATAATTTGGGGCCTTCTGATTCCCTAAAGACCCTTGGGTTTGTGGTTTCTGGAACACCGAAAATATTGGATAAAGATTATCATTAGCAGCTTTGGCACATGTTTGTTTCCTTGCCTTCCTGGCTCACTTGTTTTGTCTCTTAGATAGGGGTTTCAGTTTTCAAGCTGGGCGCTCATTTGTACGCTCAGATTTAGTGGGCACTATTTCTTTCAGCTGTGGCGATTCATCCGTACTTATTGAGTACTTGCCGCTAAACCTGGTGTCTTTTGAAGTATGACTATATCACCTGAATCGTGGTTTGTATTGTTGAAAGTTGTTTCATCGATATTGCTTGTTTTAACTTTCTGCAGTATCTCTGTTAAAATAGTTGGTAACGTGCTTAGTTTATCTATTACTGGGCCACAGTTGCAAAAGGCTTGCTGTTGACTAGATATTTGCTCCAATGGCCGAATGGCCAGCAGATTCAACTTACGATTGATGTCGGCGATGTGGACTGCCATAACCTTCATTAGGTCCATTTGCAAGTCAAGCTTATCCGATTGCATGTTAAGAGCCGTCGTTAAAGTATGTAGAGCATTTAACTCAATTTGCTTGAGACTGATGTACTACTGTTGATGACCTGAGATGCTTGGTGAGCGGGGCACCTGGGACTCTCACAAGCCATACCCGGACCTGGCAGGGCCTCTTCTGTGTGGCCCCGGTGCACTCTCTCTGCTGCAGTTTACTAAGACTGCTGAGCTCACCCTGGCTGGAGGGAGATGGATGGATCCTTGGCACAAAGCCTCCTGCAGAATGTTGGTAGGTAAGGTGATGCAGAAGCAAGCTGCAACAGCTGAAGAGTTGGACTTCTCAGGAACGAGGGGTCGTCAAGGGGTTGTCAATATTGGTGCTATTGGTGAGCGGGGCACACAGGGTGCCCACAGGCTGCACCCAGACCTGGCTGGGCCGCTTCCGTGCTGCCCTGGTGTACTCACTCCGCAGCGTTAACTAACACAGCTGCGCTCACCCAGCGCTCTCCTGGCCAGCAGTGCAGTTTGAAGGATTCTTGAGGCAGGTTTCCTTTTTTTGATTGTTTGATTGGGCGCAAGCCTGGCGAGAGGTGAGTGAGTGAGGGGAAAGTGAGGGGAGGGGAAAGGAGAGGGGGACCCTGGAGGAGAGGGAGACGAGGCTAGAGGGAGAAGACCGAGGGAAGATGGTGATGGAGCGCCAGGCAGGTGGTGTGGGGAGACCGACGCCAGGAGAAGGCAGCTCGCAGAGGCAGCAGGATCGCACAGCCACACTGCCAATCTCCACCATGCTTTAGGCGCGCTCCAGAGCCCGGCGTCACCCCTCACCTCCCGGCCACTGACCTCTGACCACCATCCTGCACGCCTCACCACTCCTCACCAAGCCCCACCCCCTCACAGGAACTGCCAAGGCCCCCTGCCCCCGCAACGCCTCCCCACTCCTACCTCACTCACCGTTAGTACGCCTGCACCCACCAAGAGTCCCACTGGATTCCGGTCCTACTGGCCCACTGTCTGGCTCCTAGATGGTCCAAGTGGCTTCGGGGTTCTCCCCCTCCTAGTTATCCTGGCTTGACTGCCACTACCAGAGTGGAACCAGGCATGTGCCTCACGTTGCTTGCGTTACTCGGGCTGCGGGCAGGCGGAGGGAGCACAGGCCTCGCAGCTCCCTTCCCCTTCCGCACCTGCACCCTCGGTAAAGTGCCAGGGACCATCCCGCTCTCTCCCAGCTCTCTACGCCGCCTCCCGCTGCCCTGGCCTGGCACTTACACTCCCGCTGCGCTGGCACTGGGGCTGTGGTGCCTCGGGGGTGCTTCAGGGCAACAGACGGGGCTTCGGCATTTCGGGCTTTAAGCATTTTCGGCGTCTCAGGACGACAGACGCGCTGAGATGTGACTCCTCATCCTTCCTTCTCCTTCCTCTTCCGGTTCAGCTGCAGGGACACACCTTGGATCTGTGGTGCAGGTCAAAGCTCGCTGTGCTGAGCGCACATGCTTTTTCCAAGGACGGGTTGTAGGACAGCACAGAGGTGGCATTCACATGCTCCACCTCTGCTGTTTCCGACTGAAAATTTCAAATATCCGTGTGCCTCTATCTTGCTTCTGACTTTCTCTCACTTTGTCTATGTAAGGTAAGTATATACATGTGTGTGTGTGTCTGTATTACCTGCTGGTGGTCGCCAGTAGGTAGTTATAGTTAGGACCTACTTTCCATAGAAAAAGCGATTTTTGACTTTGCTATAACTTTGGGGCCGTTTGATAAATCTTCACAACATTTCCCCAAAAAAGCATGCTAAAGGGAAAGATTTGGGTGATTCGTCATGCGGAGGGCAAGAAAAAGGGAGGGGCAAAAAAAGTGTGTTTCCCATTTTAATTTCCATAGGGGTTTTGAACACGACTTCAGCCCGAACCTCTGGAAGGAATGATCAGATTAGGCAGAAAGGTAGCTTTTGGTCAGCAAATCACGCTTTTCCTTATTTGGTGCAAATACATTCATTAGCTTTTGAGATATTAAAGGGAAAAGAAATATAGAATGCTAGATACGTGGATCTCGGAGATCTCCTGCTGAGATCAGATTATCTGCCAACACTTTTTGGGACTTGGCTTCAATGGAGCCCCAAGCAAAAGTTTAAAAAAAGAAAGGGAGCCAGGGTAGGAGTACCCGGAGCCCCTAGCCTTGGTTCACAGGTCCCAATGGGACTCTACCAGGGCCAAAATGTATTTTATTTAAATTCTTGGCCAAATCCATGGGTGGATCAGTAGGTTTTGTAGAGAATTTTTTTTTTAAGTGCTGTCTCCTGCACTAGTAAGTCATTTTGCCCCCAGATGGGCTAGGTCTTCGGGCATTGCCAGTGTAATAAAAGAGGGGGACACACGGGCCCCACAGGCTAGTGCTAGGACCACCACCTCCCAAGGGTTACAATAGTAAAATAAAGCACGAACCCCACCAGGCCCGGGGATCACCACCTCCCCAGAGCTATCATTAAACAAAGGTGCAGGGGCGTGCATTGATCCCTGAGGCCATGAGAACTACCACCTCCCCGGGGCCAATCGATTTTTAACAAAAGGGGGGTCAGGCACCCCTCTCACTGGGCCATAAATGGCCCCAGGGACCAGTACCTCCCCAGGGCTGGCCCTGTGCTGAAGAAAGGAGGGGGGGCTGTGTGGCTCCCCTCCTGGAGGCATATATGGCTCAGGGGACCAAGACCCCCAGGGCTGGCGTCTGCTACCTCCCAAGGTGCCCATCCTCATAAGGTAGCTGTTTGATTTTGCTTGGGTGAGGAATGACAGCTCCCACCAAGCAAAAGCAAACATAACTCCACTCCCAGCAAGCAGAAGTGTTTAAACTGCTCCTGATTGCTGAGAGTAGAGATTTCATCTCTCTCCCTTCCTGCTGTCATGTGGAGAGGAAAAGAAATGAAAAGAATGCTCCTGCATGCAGGGAGCTGCGTTTTCAGCAGCTTGCTGTGTGCGGGAGCAATGCCAGCTCCAGCAGGAGGGAGGAAGCCGGCTGGGACAGCGGAGGCATTGATGTGCCCCCCTGCAGTCCCCATCTATGAGTAGTGGGTGTCCTGGATGGGGCCAGGACACCTAGGAGGATGCGGCAGGGCCCAGGGATGGGGTCCCTAGGGCCAAAATCGGCCTAGGGAGGGGGTCCACTTGCCACCTCCCATTTTAAATTAGGTATTTTGCCCTGGGGAGTTGGTGGTCCTTGGGACCAGGGGAGGTCAATGTGGCCCCTTACATTTAACAAATGTAATCCCTGGTTGGTGGTGGTACCTGAGGCCCAGGGCCTGCACAGACACACCTTATATTTAATAAATGGAGACCCGGGGAAGTAGTGGTCCCCAGGTCCCGGGAAGATCTGCACAGCCCCCTTTATATTTAATAAATGTAACATGGGGAGGTGATGGTCTCCAAGGCCCAAGGGATCCTTGTGCCCCTTTATATTTTATAAATGTAGCACCAGGGCGGTGGTGGTCCCCAGGGCCCAGGGAGGCCTGTACGGCCCCCTAAATATATATATATTTAGTGTTGCCTGCTTTGAGCACCAAACCCCATGCTATGCATGCTTTTCGGCTGTGCATGGCGTGTGTTTCCTTATAGAGAGATGGCCGCAGGGCCCAGCTGCAGGCCAGGTCCTGCGGCCAACCTCTGCAGCACACGGCCAAAGGGCATGTGTGGTGTGCAGTTTGGAGCCTAAAGGGGTTGACCGCAGAGCCTGACGCATGCCTGTCCCTGCAGCCAACCCATGTCATGCACAGACTTTTGCGTGTGTGGCGCAGTGTTGGTGTGTTTATAGGGAGTTGGCCACAGGTCAGGTTTGGGTGGTTATAGGGGATTGGCTGCAGGACCTGGCCGTAGGCCAGGCCCTGTGGCCAACCCTTGCTGTGTACGGCCAAAGGCTGTGTGCAGTGGTGTTTGGATTAACGTATAGTAACCAAAAAAAACATAGAAATTCTCTTAAAAAGCTAAGGGTTGCAGGGACATTATAGTTAGGAAATGGAATAAAAAAAACGTTAAAACTCACAGGTTACAGGGATGTTACAGTTAGGTTCATATTTAAATGTACAAAACCATAGATGTTCAGCTGTTGTAGACCACCACCTCCCCAGGGGCCAATTTATCTTTAGACCATGCATGGCATGATGTTGGTGTTTTTATAGGGGCTTGGCCACAGGCTCTGCATCCAATCCTGCATCCAACCCCCGTCGTGCAGAACAAATGTCTGAATGTGGCGTGGGAGTGTGTACTTATAGTGAGTTGGTCCCTGGCTAGGCCCTGCGGGCAATCCCCACAGCACATGGCCAAAGGCCATGCATGGCATGGGTTTGAGTGTTTATAGGGGTTTGGCCAAAGGTCGTATGTGGCAATGGTTGGAATAACGTATAGTTAAAATTACTTTGTGCTAAAAAAACATTACAGTTAGGAAATAGAATTTATAAAACATAGAGATTCACTTTAAAAATAATGGTTACAGGGGCATTATAGTTAGGCTCATTTTTAAACGTACAAAACCATAGAAATTCAGGTGTTAGAGTTATTTCAAGTAACTATAGCTTGTGCCAATTCACCCAGATATTACAGCACTCATTAGATATTTTGTAACACCATTGATAATGTCATTGTAACATTTGCAGTAAAAGTATTGATGAGATAACTGTTTATGGTGGGGGCACCTGAATTTCTATGGCTTTGCACATTTAATTAAGACCCTAACTATATTGTCCCTACAACCTTTGTTTTTTAAGTTAAATGTATATATATATATATATATATAATATAACTTTGGCCCCATTTGACAAATCTTCACCACACTTTCTAAAAAAAGTTCATTCACCTCAGCTTCTTCCTGGAAAGTTTGGGGTGATCTGTCAAGGGAAGAATGAGAAAAAAGGGAGGGGGTGCCAACATTTAAAATCCCTATAGACTTTTTTAAAACTGGTTTCAGCAAATCTACTGAATGGGATTACACCAGATTCGGCAGAAAGATAAATCTTCATCCACAGACTGCATCTGTAAATTTATAAATTAGGTTTAAATCCTTTCAACAGTTTTTGAGAAAATAAGGGTAACTAATAATTGTATATTTTGGCAGTTGGCCTCACGAAAGTCCCACAAGTCTCCCACCAGAATGCAAAATCAAAAATTGAGCCCTGTGATTGGTTGAGAGGTCAATTGTTTTTTATGAGAGCTTCTCACGGAAACGAGAGGCTCTCGTGAGTACCGCTAGAGTGAGCGGTCTCATTAGCTGGCTTTTGGAATGTTAGAAATGAAATGGTGGTCATTGCAGTTCACTGTGAAAAATTTGAGGTGTTGTAGAAATTGAGTAAGAAAGCTTTATAAGGGGGCAATAGAAGGGCATGGTGTACCCCTAGATTTAGAGGATGAGGCATTTAATAGATGACCATTGTGTAGTTTATAAATGTATAATGTTTTTTACTAATTTTTATGATCTTGCAAGGCTCTTGTGGGATCGGAAATAGTAAATAGGGGTATTACTGGGGGGGCCTACTATTTAAACCCATTGGCTTGGTAAGAGTTGTGAGTAGAATGCAGTCTCTTCCCACACCCTACTATGCACACCCATTATCAGAGAGAGGGCTGCTAGAGTCCTTCTCCTCTCACTGCTAACACAAAAGTAATCTGAGAGAGAGGTCTGACAGGAGTGGTCAGTCCCTCCCTACATCCTACTTCGCATAGCCATCATCTGAGAGAGAGATCTGAAAGGAGACGCCACTCCCTCATACACCCTAATATGCAAAGCTGTCATCTGAGAGAGTAGTCTGATAGAAGAGGCCAGTCCCTCCCCATGCACTACCTACTATGCACACCTATCATCTGAGAGAACGCATGTGAAAGGAGAGCCCAGTCTATCCACACATCCTACTACTCACAGCCATCATCTGAGAGAGGTCTGACAGGAGAGGTCAGTCCCTCCCCACACACAACTGCATACACCCTTCATCTGGGAAAGACGTGTGAAGGACAGGCATGTCAATTTGCAAACAGTACTACATACACTAGTCATCTGAGACAGAGTTCTGAAAGGAAAGGCCAGTCTATCCTCACACTTTACTATGCACAACCATCATCTAAGAGAGAGGTCTGACAATAGTAGGTGTGGAGTAGTGTGTGAGGAGGTACTGAAAAGACAGTCCTGTCACTCTCCACACAATACTCTCAACCATCATGTGAGACAGAGGTCTAGAAGGAGAGGCGGATCCCCTCCCACACCCTACTATTTACAGCCTCCATCTGAGAGAGTGGTCTCTGCACAGCAGCCAGTCTCTCACCACACACCTCTCTATGCACAACTCCACATACTAATATGCACAGCCATCATTTGAGCCAGTGGTTTGAAAGGAGAGGCCATTCCCTCCCCCACAATATTATGTACAGCTGTCAGATGAGAGAAAGTTCTGACAGGGGAGACCAGTCCTTCCCCATGCACTACTATGCATACCCATCATCTGAGAGAGAGGTCTGAAAGGGCAGGCTTGTCACTCTCCACATACTACTACATTCACCTGTTATCTGAGACAGACGTCTGAAAGGAAAGGCCAGTCTGTCCACATACCCTACTTTGCACACTCATCATCTGACAGAATGGTGTCAGTGGAGAGGCCAATCTTTTTCCACTCTGAATGGAGAAGGCAGTTCTTCCTCACAACCTACTATGTATAACCATTATACAAGAGAGTGGTGTAAGTGAAGAGGCTAATCTCTCCCCACACATTACTACACATGCGTATGATAATGTGGAGGGGTGTTAGTTGTGAGGTTAGTCCCCCTCTGTACCCTACTTTATACACCTGATACCCTGACGAAAGCTCTCAGCAGAGGTGCTAGAATCTCCACACACCCTACAATGTACACCTATGTGCTCAGAGAGAGGCCGCAGTTGTGAGGCTAGTCTCTCCAATCACCCTTCTATGCACACATATTATTCCAGTGAGGGGTCCAAATGGAGAGGTCCGCCCCACCACACAACCTACTATGCATATCTGTCATCTTACAGAGAGGTCTCATTGGAGAGGAAAATCTCTCTAGACACCCTACTATGTACACCTGTTTTGCAAGAGAGTGGTCTCAGTGGAGAGGCCAGTCCCTGAACATGCCCTACTATGCATATGCCGCATTTGAGAGAAAGCTTTGAAAGCACAGAGTAGTTCCTCCTTATACTCCAGTATGCACACCCATTACCCAACTGAGGGGCCAATTAAGAGTTTGGCAGATGGGGTTACCCCATCACAAACATGACGAATATCCCATGTTCCGTATTATGATCCCATTATATCCTGTAGGAATCATAATTCAGTGGACAGGATATCTGTCACGTTTGTGATGGAGGAGACCGTCCGCCAAACACTAAATCAGGCCCAGATGGTTTTCAGTGGAGGGATTAATGCTTCCCATATACCACTATTTCCCTACAGTTGTGTTGTAATCTCACAAGAGTCTTGCAAGATTAAAGTGCAAGCTTCAGGGAGTGAGGCTTGACACATAAGACTCATTCGATCATGCAAGACACAGGTGAAACCTGCATGGAAAATTAGAGAGCCTGCCAAAAGGTGTTTTTCTATCCCATGAGTATCTCACAAGCCCCACATGGAAAATGACTGGAGATGCCATGAGGTGTTTTAGGATCTTACAACAGCCTGAGGGGGTAGTGAAAAGAAGAGGGGCTAAGGCTACACCAATAGTTAACATTCTTATTGAAGAAATTATGTTATGTGATTGGCTGCAGAACCAAATATAGATCGGTTTGTCCTTGGTGCATTGGAGGGAGAAGGAGTTTGAGTTGTGCTCAGCAGAAGTGAATTTATGTGGAGCTGAAAGAGATGGGTGTGTTCATCTGTAATGAAGAAAGAACTTCAAGGTCAGGTATTTAATAATATATTTTATAAACTTTGTTTTGAGGTGTAACTAAGTGTACTATTGTGGATAAACTTGAGTGAAAAGCTGTTTAGCGAGGTGTAGATGCGTTAATATAGTTTTTCTGAGGTACACAATTATAATGCAGAGAGATGTGAGCAAGGTTTGTGGATAGCGTTAAAAAATGAAAAGTTTCAACTGTATATACGTCTCAATCAAGTACGTACTGGTTTTTTTTTCACATTAGAAAACAAAGAATGTAACAATACAATCTCTACTATTCTTATGAACCTTATTGTATTGATATTTTATGCTATGAGATGTTTTAGTGGTGATATTATAGTTTCTAAAATGAAGCACTATGGTGAGTACCAGCAAAGGTATGTTTAGATGGTTGTGTTACTTTAAAAACTGGAAGCAGAGTTCATGGCATAAATGTGATTGTGGGTGATTAATGCAGTAAACATTAGACAATATAGTGACATATCACTGTTAAGAATTATTGATCAGTATGTCATATTTCTCTTTTTTGTTATTTTGTCTTTTTTTGGGGAGGAAAATGGAATCTTGTGTCTGAGGAAAAGTTATCTGCTTACATAAGCAGCAAAAAAGAACCTTGCTAAAACAAGCAGGATTATTGTGCTGTTGAGGAATAACTATGTAATGAAGCAGAGTGTTTCAGGTTAAAAGGACGTGGCAGTGACTGGACAGTTGTAGAGTTCAGGAGCATGACCTAACTCTTCCCAAACTAGGCTCCTTGAACTGAAATTTATGGACATGGTGCTTTGCTGAACCTTTCTTGCTACCTAGCCTGCTGATGTATACTTAAAACTGAACACTCTTTGGAATGCTAAGGTGTTTAAAAGACAGGAAAAGAAATGCTACCCACATGAAAATACATAGGCAAGTTTAAGCAAAAAGATGGGAGATTTTAGTGTCAACTGATGAACGTCAGAGAAAATTTTTATTTATTACTAAAGTTTTTGTTTTGTTTGTTTTATAGGAGATAATATAGTTTGTAAAATTAGTTGTTACTTTTGATTTGTTTGCTTTATACCTTTTATTAATTACAATTTTATTATAGTATTGCAATATTGACTAAAACTGGCAGTTCCATGTTCAGGGACTGCAAATATGCTGCTGAATGTAGATGTATCTTGATGGCAGTATGCACGTCTTTCATTTTACAGATACTTGGTAATAGAGAAGCCAATTATTTTGTTATAGAGCTATTGGGATTTGTGAATGTCCGTAGCAGAGCATACAATTGAGTTTCTTCCCTGTTGAAAAGTGTGTCTTGCACATCTGGTGTCGATACTTGATAGTAGAGTCGAACTCACCTCTTTTTCGGATATCTCCTAATGGTGACAGTTATACATAATACTGTGTGCACAGCAGCTGATACATGTGCATATTTGCAGCATGAAGATGGACTGCTGTGTGTGCCAACACATCTCTCTTCTATCACAGCCCACTATACTACAGCGTCGACAAGGATTGATCTCTTTATTAACACCTCACTGTTGCATGACTTCACAATAGCTGTATGGCTGATTTTTAAGTTTCACTACGATGCCATGAGAGTCTTGTGAGAGTCATTGGCAAGCTTCTGCAGGTACAACGTAATGAGGGGGTCCTTGTACAATTTCAAGAGACTCACAAGGTATTTCTTTCTATCTCACAATAGTCTTGCTAGTTAGATTGTAAAGGGAGAGAAAATAGTTTTTATTACCACAGTATGAGTGCCATTAACTGGGTAAATTTACCATAAAGAAATAGAAGAAAAACACTGGTAGTCAAGATGAATTATAGAGAAAAAATAAAAGGTTACCCAAGCTATTAAAGGGGTTTATGCTACACATAGTACATGTATTATGAAACACATAGATTTCTTCTGTGAAGAATACAAGAGAGGTTATTTTAGGGTCAACTAATGTTAACTTTCCCTCCACAAAATGTAAAAAAGCTTCAATATGATTGGCTGCAGGGCTTGAAGGTTGATATGCATATCTCTGTTGCATAACCTCAGACACCTGAGATTACCCATGGAGGTTTGGAGGTGAAACAAGTGTAATCTATTTGATTTGTGCTCACCAGGCGTCATTTGATTAAAAGTGATTGGAATATTCAGCTACCTTCAAGACACAGCTTTATTTTCATGTAAGTAAAAATATCCTGTAATTTAATTATGAAACCTCTGACTAAATATGAAAATAATATAATATATTTAGATTCAAGTTATAATATATTTGTTTATTGTGCCAGTACTAGTAATTTGGATGTTTTAAATGGTAAATAGAATTGAAAAGTACTTACTTCTGAACCTTAGCTGGTTGTATTTTGTCATAAATTGATGAATTCATAGGTCACTATGGAGATAGTTTTGTTTTGAGATATAGATGTTTCTCAAGGATGGTTGATGAATATTCAAAATTTTCAACTTACTATATATTTTTTGACAGTGGGTGTCCTAAACTCAGTTAAACATATTCTAAAGCGTTTTTTACAGTAGAGAGTGTGCACTAACTGAATAGAACCAGAGGTGCAGCTTACTCATAGAAAGTATGCTTGGATAAGTAATGAATTGCTTAGTCAACTGTTTAACACTGAGATTTTACCGTGTACAAAGGTGTTTTGCATGTAGATATTAAACAGAAATATTTAAAATCTAAAAAGTTGTAAGTTGTACACTGAAAGTTTTATTAAATTGTGCTGTATTTAACTTGTACATTGTTAAATTGTGTTGTATTGTGTACTGTAATTATGTGGGATTCAGTTTTATAAAGCAATTATAAATGTCCTTCACTGAAAGAAAACGTCTTTGTAGAGAGAAGGGTTTCCAACAAAAGTCTTTTACTCCCAGCATTTAACATGTGGAAATATCTCAGTGGAGGGACTATTTCGTTAGAAAAGTGTTTCACTGGTACTCTTAAATTATAGAGCAGTGTTTTGAATGCAGTATTTAACATTTGGCGAGGTCTCAATACAGAGGTCATTTTGTTAGCAACATGTTTTACTGGTATGAGACAACGTTGTCATTAAAGCTCTGATAATAGAAGGCCTAGTGTTTGCATAGACCCTCTACAAGCAATATTTTTCCTCCTTAGATGTGTTAGTAGATAGGTTGCTGTTTGTGTAATGAAGCAAACAGTCTCTTTGCTATGAGAAAACATCTGTTGAGACACATGAATGTATACCAAGGCTCTTCACGTCCACTGTTTAACCTTGTGAGGGCTGTCAGGAGAGATGGGGTGCTCTTATAAAGGTAAACCAATCACTCTGTATGGGCTTCAATAACAGGGACCTAATAACAGATATTCTCTTATGAAATAGTACCAGAAACAAAGTATGGCTTATTTATTCTGGTAGGAGAGTGCCTGGTTCTTGTCTAAATCCTTCTACACTAACACCTTACTCTGTTAAAATATAGCAGTAGAGATCTTGCTGTCTGTAAATGCATTCACACACCATATTCTGTCTGAAGAGATGCCTTTCTGAAGGGGTGCATTACTCACTGAATCCACTCACACATAATCTATAACCTCTGACAAGTATATTAGTACAAAGGAAATATTCTCATAGAAGTGACCCAATCACTATCTATTCATATGGTTTACAAATCTCTCATTTTAAATCAAACATAATTCTTACTTCTAACCTCTGATAAAGTGTTGTTGCAAAGGAGCTGATGTTTGTCTGAGGCCTTTACTCTGTTCAAGGATATTAGTAGATAACTTGCTGATTACAAAGCTGTATATCATAAGAGGTACTTGCTCTGAAAGATCTTCTACACAAGCCAGTTGGTCTCTGTTGAGCTGTCACTTAGAGAGATCGCTGTTACAGGGTACTTTGAAGTAGCATTACAGTTTGATCAAACTGTACCATGCAGAATGTGTATCATGCAGAAATAAAGTGCAGTGCACAGGGCCTATTTCATCTCTCAGTGCATCTACAGAGACTGTCTGTTCTGCACAGAGTAAGCATTAGAAGAGTAGTGTGACTGTAGTAAACTAAACCTCCTATTCGCTCAGACAAAATATCTCAAGAGAGGGATCACTTTCTGTGAAAAGCCTTCCACACACAGCCCTTACTGTGAGCAGATGTCTCAAAAGAGAGGCTATGTTATCAATAAAAAATAAAAACATTTTTTTTTAGCCCCTATACACTATGAGAAAAGGTGCCCCTCTCCCCTGAAACTGAACCATACAGTATCTGCACTAAACTGAAATAATACAAGGCTTTTGTTTGCATAGATCCTTCTACATAAATCCTTTATTCTCTTCAGAAATGTCAGAAGACAGATACCACTATGTCACCCGAACCAAACATTCTATTCACACTGAGAAACATCTGTTCATAAATATGGATTTTTGACTAAAGCCTTGACACCATTGTTTTACTGTACAGGGCTGTCAGGAGAGATGGTGTGCTGTTATAAATGTGAACTATTGACTCTTTATGGGCCTGTGTAACAAGATGTCACAGCTTCATGAAACAGTACCATAACCAAAGTGTACCCTGTTCAAATCTGGTAGGAGAGGGCCAAGTGCTTAAAACCTTCTACACTACCCCTTTACTGTTTTCAGAGGTATCAGTAGAGCACTTGGTGCTTGTAAACCCATTTATACTCCAACTTCTCTCAGAAGAGACACCAATATGCAAGGCTTAATTACTATACGGTTATGACCTCCACAGACTTATTAATAGACTCGGGATGTTCTGATACAAATGAGATTTGTATAATGCCTTCTAGACACACCCCTTACTTTGTTCAAAGATATTACTACACATTGTGGAGAAGTGTGGCACAATGGTTAGAGAGGCAGACCCTCACGCAGAGATCTAGCCCGGGACCAGGGTTCAATTCCCACCTCAGTGGTTCTTGGGCTCAATTTTCCTGGAAAGGATATTTCTCGCCTCAGTGCCTAATCTAATTCATGCAACTCTGGGCAATAGCTTCCTTAATCTCCACAATGGCCTCAACAGCACTGGGATGCCTGGCTTCACCTTGGGGGTTGCCCAGAAGTGGGCACCTCTCAGAGAAAAGCCAGGAGGGGTTCCACGGTGGTATGGGTTCAGCGCCTCGATACCTTAGGGTTGGGTTGCGCTTTACAAGTACGAATTTACATTACATTACTCTTTATAAAGCAATGTCGCACAGGAGATACTGGCTCTCTGATGCCTTCTATACAGAGTAGTTGGTCTCTGTTGAGCTGTCACTGAGAGAGACTACTATTATAGGATATTATGAGATAGGATCACTGTCTGGTCAAACTGTACCATGCAGAATGTATAGTATGCTGAAATATAGTTGCACAGGGCCTATTTATTATGTTAATGCCTCTACAGAGTCTGTGTATTCCACGTAGGTGAATCATTGCAGAGGCTGGTCTTACTTTACTGAACTAATCACTCTTTTCACCCAGACAAAACATCTTTAGAGAGGAACAACTTTCTCAGTAAAGTCTTTGACACCTAGCCCTCAGCATGAAGAGATGTCCAATCAAGGTGTTCATAAAAAAATAAACATTTAGCCTTTATACTCTAATAAGAAAATTAGCCCCCCTCTCCTGAAACTGAATCATACACAATTTGTGGCTTGTTAAAATGTGATAATAGAAGGCCTAGTGTTTGTATAATCCTTCTAAATATATCAATACCTCTTTCTGATCTGAACCAAACACTCTGTTCACTCTGAGAAAACATCTATTGAGAGATATGGATCTAATACTAAATCCCTTTACAGCATCTAACCTGGACAGGGCTGCCAGGAGAGATGGTGTGTTCTTTTAAATGTGAACTATTAACTCTATATGGGCTTGTATGAGAGAGAATTACTCTTTCATAAAGCAGTGCCACATCTAAAGTTTACCTTCTATAAACCTGGTAGTGAAGGGCCTAGTGCTTGTCTAAAACCTTCTGCACTAACCCGTTACTCTCTTCAGAGGTATCTAAACCCATTTATACACCATGTTCTCCCAGAGAAGATGCCTTTCTGCAGGGGTGAAATAATCACTAAACCTGTTTATATCCAGCTTATAACCTCTACAAACCTATCAGTAGAGAGGAAATGTTCTGATAGAAATGGGCTAATCACGCTGTATAGAATTATATTACAAAGCTCTGGTTTTACATCAAAAATAATGATCCCTAATCCTTTCTCTGCTAAAATGGAATAGCACAGGGGTTAGTGTTTATTAAAGACTTTGTACAGACACTCTTTACTCTGTTATGAGATGTGAGTAGAGAGTTTGCTCTTTATAAAGCCATGTAACACAGGAGGTACTACCTCTCAAAGTCTTCTAAACAAAATATTAGCTATTTGGTGAGCTGTCACTTAGATAGACTGCTCTTCCAGGGTATTATGAAATAAGATCACTGTTTGATCAATCTTTATTGTGCAAAATGTACAGAATGCTGAAATATATTTGCACAATGCCTACTTATTCTGTCAGTGCTTCTACAGGGACCATCTATTCTGCCTAGAGGAATCATTAGAGAAGGTCATCTTACTGTACTGAACTAAATACCCTATTCAGTCAGACAAAATATTTTTAAAAAGAGATGCTTTTCCCAGTAAAGTTTTTCACAGCCATCCCTCGTCATGCAGAGCTGTCTAATCAGAGAGGCTATGTTGTCATAAGAAAGGAGCATTTAGCCTCTATACACTTATAAGAAAAGGACCCCTTTTCTTCTGCAACTGTTTCATACAGAATCTGTGATGTGTTAACGTGTGGTAATAGAAAGCCTACTGTTTGCATAGATCATTTTACATAATCCATTATCCTCTTCAGAACTGGCAGTACAATCAATCAATCAGTTTCGTGTAGAGCATGGCTAATCACCAACGAGGGTCTCAAGGCACTGGAGAATAGCAGGAGTTCAGTCAAAGAGCCACTTTTTGAGGTCCTTCTTGAATTGAAGTAGTGAGGGTGATTGACTGTGGTGTAGCAGGAGAGCATTCCAGGTCTTTGTGGTGAGGTAAGAGAAGGATCTTCCTCTATCTGAGTTCTTACGTATCCTTGGGGGTGTGATGAGGGCCAGTTGGGTAGAGCAGAGGTGTAGGGTGGGCATGTGGAAGGTCAGGTGGTGGTTGAGGTATGCTGGTCCAATGTTGTGGAGGGTCTTGTATGGGTGAAGTAGGAGCTGGTAGATGATTGTTTTGTTGATCAGGAGCCAGAGAAGGTCTCTCAGGTGACCGGAGACGTGGCTGGAGTGGGGGATGTCCAGGATGAGTCTGGCAGAAACGTTCTGGATTCCCTGCAGTTTCTTTTGGAGTGTTTGGGTGAGCCGGCGTAGAGTGTGTTGCTATAGTCTAATTTGCTGGTGATGATTGCCTGGGTGACTGTTCTCCTGTACTCGATTGGGATCAATTTGAAAATCTTGTGGTGTGGAAGCAGGAGAATGAGACAGAGTTGATTTGGCGGTTCATTGAGAGCAAGCAGTCGAGGATGATGCCAAGGTTGTGTGCGTGGTCAGTGTGTATGTGGGGGAATCTGAGCATTGAGGGCCACCAGGAGTCCTCCTAGGTTGCGGGGTGGAACCCAAGGTGAGGATCTTGGTTTTGAAGGAGTTGAGTTTCAGGCAGCTGCCCTTCATTCAGGCTGCAACAGCCTTCATTCTGTAGTGGAAGTTGCTTTTTGCTGTTGTAGGCTGGCTTATCAGTGAGGGAGAGGATCAGCTGAGTGACGTTGGCATAGGAGATGATGTTGACTCCATGGTTACTCATGATAATGTTAGCAAGCGGGCCAGGTACATGTTGAAGAGGGTGGGGCTTAGAGAGGAGCCCTAAGGAACTCCATAGCTGATCTCTGGATCAGCTGTGGAGAATGGTAGAACAATGGGAGCTTGACTCCCTGGGTTCAGCAGGTGAGGAAGGAGTGGATACATTCTAAGTTTTTGCTGTGGATGTTGGCATTGTGGCGTCAAGTGCAGAAGGGGAGGTGGGAGACGGTATCGAAGGCAGGGGAGAGGTCCAGGCAGATGAGAGCTGCAGTTTCACCTTGGTCGAGGAGGGTGCAGATGACTTATTTTATTGGAAGGAGTGCAATCTTGGTGCTGTGGTTGCTTCTGAAGCCTGATTGGGAGGGGTCCAAGATGTGGTTGGTTTAGATGAGTGTGGTGAGTTGGCTGTTAATGGCCTTCTCAATGACATTGGCTGGGAAGGGAAGCAGAGAGTCTGTAGTTCTTGAGGTCCTTCGGGACAACAGAGGGTTTCTTCAGCAGTGGGATGATTTCTGCATGCTTCCAGTCTTCCAAGAAGGTGGAAAACTTGATGGAGCACTGATGTAAAACCAGAGGTTTGTAAAATAATTCTATACAGAGTGATTAGCTCACTTCTATCAGAACAATTCCTCTCTACTAATATATCTGTAGTGGCTATTGGCTGGATGTAAAAGGGTTTATTGAGCAAAGGCTTCTCGTCTGAGATAAAATGGTGTATGAATGGGTTTAGATACCTCTGAGGAGAGTATAGGGTTAGTTTAGAAGGTTTTAGACAAGTACTACTACTAGGTAAGGTTGTGGACTTCTTCTGGAAAAAAGAATACCATGTAAAAGAAGTGTCACACAAACATATGTTATTGTGGGTGAAAGGGGCATCAACGTTTGATGAAGATACTGATGAGTCAGTATTGTAATTCATTGAGCAATATGCAACTTGCAATGTTCTAGAAGAGTCTCAGAACCGAACTCTTAGACAACAAATCTGTGATTCCAGTCACATAAAATTGGCAAATATTGTTGATGGATATACAGTGCAAAGGAAAATACTCCACAAAGGGCCTCATTGACGAGGCCCGGTGAGGAGGGTGGTGCATTAAGTACCTTGCTGTGCCACCCTGTGCCACAGGGAAAGGGCATAAATGCACCATTTCTACAAGATACGGCTCATTACTGCCCTCTTCCCCTCTGCTGGCACACAAATAGCTGCCTAGCACCAACACAGGCACCCTTGCACCATTGTGAAAGGATGTCTGTGTTGCAGGGATGATTGTTTTTGTGCAGAAAGGGACACCTTCTGGAATGAAAACAATCACAAGATGTGTTTTCGTCTTTCTATGTGTGCTGCAGCATGGAACACACATAGAAAGAGGAAAACATGGGGAGAAGATATTTATCCCATTGCATCACTCTTATGCTACCACTGAGGTGGCATAGAAATCTGACACATTCCCAGAGTAGTAAATCTGAGAATGCATCAGATTACTCCCAGTTCCATGGGTGTTGTGTGGGAACACCACAAGCAACACCCATGGAATGCTCATTTCACGCTGTTATGCGTGAAAGGGGTCCATATTTACAAGGTCATGAAAAGCCATGCAAGGCACAATCCTAAGCTCCTTAAAACATATGTAATGGATGCTTATTAGCAGAAACGGAATGTCCATCTAAAAAATGTGTTTGTATGAAGTGCAGCAGTACTATACATATAGAAATAATGTTGTTGGTAATATTGAACAAGGAACATTTGGGGTGTAACAGATTTTAGTGTGACATACAAAAGCAAAGGCCTCATTTACCACAAATTGGTGCATTGCTGACAATGTGCCAGTTTGCTTGTCCCCCCCGCACCACCCTAGCGATACCATGGTAATACTGTATTTACAATATGGTGCACCATGGCCTTCTTTAGCAAAGATGCAGCAGAATTTCAGATGCAGTTGTGGTGTTTTGCTGGGCTAGCACCGTGAGGCCCATAGAACAAAGCACAGCGTCACTTTAACGCCTGCCCTGAGCAGGAATAAAAAATTATGGTAGAATGACACAGTGAAATCTCTTCCTTGCGGGGAATGCCTCCCATGCATCCAATATACCTGAACAGGTATAATGTGGTTCAAGGGTTTACAAACTGGCGCAATGGTCCCATTCGGCCAGTTTGTGAATACTGTGCAGGGTGGGGGGCTATTTGAGCCGCCATAGCATCAGAAAAAATTACACTCCCATTGTGAAAAGCGCTTGTAAATGAGTTCCAAAGCCTCAATAATCATTGTAAATTGAGCTGTCAAACAGGTGAGAAAAGAGGATTCTTGTACCTGGCTAAGTTGCAACTTTATAAACCTCGGCATTCTGGAACTGACCTGCTAGGTGACTATGACTGGTACAAAATGCTTTAATTGCCGTCAAAGATAGCATCCAATGTGACGTTTTCCAACATATCAGAAAATGTTAAATTATGGAATATAAAAGGAGGAAACAATTGCTATAGAAGTTGCAAAAGACAGCTCTCAAGTCAGCCAGAGCTCAGGGCCTAATAGGAACACCGTGGCTAGCCACTCATTAAAAATGTGGCATCCATAGCCATGAATGAAATAGAAAAAGCTCTGGGTCAAGTTAGGAGTGAAAGCATTGATTTTGAAAGTTTAAACTTAAAGCTAATTGAATAACAGCTAAAGATTTTTCAACAAATACCAAAATCTGTAGAACAAGGACAGCTACATGAAAGTCTGACTGTACTTGCAAAGCATTCAAGCCTACACTTCTTTATGTTCTCTATGTCAGGCATGTACAGTGAAAGTTTTTTTTAATTTTTTTTAATTAAAGTGCTCACTTAATTTGTTCACAGAACAACTTACTGTGACCTATCATATGTTGTAATTGCTAGGTGTTGACTCGCTGCTCCCAACATTAAAGGCATTCCATTGCATAGACTACCGATGCTGCCTGTGGAACATGAAAACAAACTAGAATACCTAAAGCAATCTGGTGAAGTGTGTCATGAGGTGTCCAGAGTTTTTAAGAAATGTAATGTTCTGATTATTGATGAGGTTAGCATGATATTTAACCTTAATTTGATTTGAGGGGGACACATAAAGCGCAGCAAATGCAAAAAGGCATCAAGGCGCTATAGCTTCAGTGGTGTGAATCTGCCAGTGTTGATTGAAACAAACAGTAGCGTGGCGGATACCCTATAGCATGAAAAAACAGGTATTTAAAGCTTTTCTGCAAGTAGAGTGTAATCTGATGCTGATTAGGTTACTTGGCCGTGAGTTCCACAGTCTTGCTGCCATAACCGAGAAAGCTCTACGTACCCTTTTCTTCTCCTGAAATCTTGGCACTGTCACCAGCTTAAAGTGGGCTGAACAACGATTTCTCTCAGCAGTACACCTGTCAAACATTGCCTTAATTCCAGCCAGGCAGGTCTGGTAAAGGGCCTTATGCAGTATACAGATGTCCTTGAAAATCATGTGTTTTCTTATTGGGAGCCAGTGAAGGTCATGTAGACCCTTGGCCACCAACTACCCTTTAGGAATGTCCAGGATAAGCCTGCCCAGCACATTCTGCACTAGCTGCAGTTTGGCTTGGGTGTGATTGTTGGTGTCCAAATAAAGGGCATCCAGTAGTCAACTCTTGACATAACTAATGCCAGGGCCACTTGTTTCCGTGCCGAGAAGGGGATGAAAGGAAAAAATGTCCTCAACACTGATCAGCCAGAAACATGTTGACACAATGTGGTTATGATACTTTCATTCACTTGAGGATGCAAGAGGTCATCAGAACAAGACTATGATGGTTTGTTTGGAGATAGACACATCATTATTTTGTGGGACCTTATATAGCTGACACTGATCAAAGGTCAACCAGTTTTTGAAAAAAACTTGTAAATTAAGAAACTAAAAAGTCATTAGGGAGTATTGGAAATGTTAACATATGGTTACATTTCCAGTATGCTGAGTTGACATAAAATATGAGACCTGCAGCAGATCTAGATTATGGGATTTTTTAAAAGACATGAGAATAGGAATAATCAGCAAACAAACTAAAAAAGTTATTGTTTCTCGCATGGTTAAATCTCTATTCCCAAACAAGAAGTCACCAGTTTCTGTAATGCAACACATTGTGAATGCTCGGAAACAGATAGTGTGCCTAATGCTAACAATTGGACTAGTGCACACAATTTAACCTAGAAATGCTTCATTTGGGGAAACAGGACATAATGATACTTACTAGTAAAGACAAGATTTAAACTTACCACTATGTCAATCAGTGGTAAAGAAACTGCAATTTTTGGAGAAATACTCTAAGCCTCTGTAAACATTACAGAATAATTTTGCGCCACAATAAAAATTTTGAGGAGGGATTAGTAAATGGTGCAATGGGGAATGTAATAGACTTCATTACATATCCCAACAGAACAGAGTATGTATATATAATGATTAATTGTGATCATATTGTGGAAGGAAAAATAGGAAGGTGCACTGCAAGATTTCTCCTGATAAAAAAGATATGTAAGTGAAAAGACAACAGTTTCCTCTGTGCCTATGCTGTCAGCATTATCAAATCTCAAGGATTAAGGCCCTCATTATGAACATGGCGGTAATTACCGCCACCGGCATGGCGGCCCAGACTGCCATATAATCGACTTGGCAAAACTGCCACTGGCGTAATTCCGCCACCACCAGGCTTCCGCCGTCACCCCGCCGGTTAATATACCTAATTCCACCGGCCTTTGCCTGGCAGTTCACCCCGCCAGGGAAAGGCTGGTGGAATTGGTGCTCCTGGGCCCCCCTGGGAACCCCTGCACTTCCCATGCACTTGGCATGGGCCCCCATGCACAGCCCCGTCGCGCATTTCACTGCCCGATATAGGGGAAGTGATATGCACGACGGGTGCTGCTGCACCCGCCGCACTGCTACATTGCCACCAGCTCACTGTGGAGCCAGCGTCAATGTACAGGCCCTGCATTCCTCTGGGCTGGCTGGCGGAAACACTGTTTCCGCCTGGTGGCCCAGCAGAATGATCATTATGTGGCCGGGGGGGCTCTTCAACGCTTTCGGCTTTTCCGGCCGAGTTCATAATGAGAGCCTAAGTTTGGATACTGCTATGATAAATATAGATCACGCAGTCTTTAAAGAAGGAATGTCTTATGTTGCTTTATCATGGGTGAAGACATTGCTAAGGTTGTTCCTTCTTGATTTTGATGAGAGCAGAGTAAATACTGACTCATCATGTGGAATAGAGTACAGTCGCTTGCAAGTGATCTATGTTTCTCATCTGAACTTATGTCCCATTGTTGACAAGCATCCAACTTGCAGAAATAAAAAATGTTCTCTTATTACTGATTTTTTAAAAGTTTCAAAAGGAAGTGAAAAATCTACAAAAACTTCAAAAAAGCTAAAAACCAAAGAAATGAGCAATATAATAGCTTTTCCATTTTCTAACACTTCTGGAGTTTCATTTTGCTGTAATGTTGTAGTTAATGTTCTATTCTACCTACAGTCGGTGGTTGAAAACATGGTTTACAACAAAGAGAAACCTTTACTTTAAGCCTCGACAACTATTTTCAATTTAGTACAAACTAAAAAACACATGTGTAATTCTATTGTATTATGTGTAATATGGTTCACCGCGGTAATGGTGGTACAAAGATTACTTTGAATTTGCAACAAGATGTACAAACGTTTTTAATGGTAGCGCTAAATGTGTTAGAAAATGAGGGAATGGCAATTAATGATTTCTTTACAACAAACTGTTTATGGAACCATGGAGGTGTAAATTGCCATTATTCAGAGAGAAGAGCCATTTAATCAGAGCAATTTATGCACCTTGCAGTACCAGATTGCAAGTCATTGTTATTTGAAAAACAATTTGAGAAAGTTGTACAGAACAACTCCTGTCAAGATCGCACTTCAAAAATGTTCTCCAAATTGGTTGTAAATCACAGTTCAAAATATCTAATTTTCATCCTACAGACATGCAGAGCTGATGGTAACAAAATCAGTTCTGATGTCAACAACTTTAAAGCTGGTCAGAAACCAATTTCTAAAAAAAACATACAATACTGTGGCTATTGCTTTCCATTGCTGATACTCAATCATCTCTGCTCACCTTAAACATTAATCTGCCTAAACTGAATGTGATGATGCTTCTCTAAGATTAAAGCAGAGATTATCCTGGAAAACGTCCAAATTCCTATTTTATATTTCTCCAACCAAAGTTCTAGAAGAAACAATATTTATAAATAAGTATATGTACATATATAAATAGGCACAAAAAACATTAAAGTAAAGTTTAATTGTTTGATGTGTGGCCTACCAAGGATAACAACTATATAATGAGTGAACTTTTTATTATAATAACAAATGGACTTAAAACAAGAAAATGAATATCAATGTGTGCTATGTACCTATGTTGGTCTCATCCACATAAAATATGTAGGTTTCTTTATAGTATAAATGTAAAGTGATTTATTTTCTCCACAGCTATACAATGATTTCATTTCATTAAGCGAAAGACACTGTTAGTATTCTGGTGTATATAAATTTTACATAATATATCAGGATATATTCAGTGTAGATGCAAATTCTGTTATACAATATAGGTCCTGATTTATACTTTTTACACAAACCTGCGCTAATGCAGGTTTGCGTCAAAAAGTGTACTGCTGGCAACCGCCATTCCTAGACACCAGCCAGGTATCATATTTAAGGAATGACGCTAGCTGGCGCTAAGGCCCGGTTAGCGTAAAGATGAATTATGCTAACCGGTAGGGGAGGCGTAGGGGAGACTGGAGGTTGTGCGTCAAAGAATGGCACTAGTCAGGTTAGCGTAAAAAAAAGTGACTCTAACCTGGCTAGCGTCATCTTTTGACACACAACCCCCATGGACATGACTCCCATCTTAGCAAAGACATGAGTCATGCCCCCCAGCCCAATGGCCATGCCCAGGGGACTTATGTTCCCTGGGCATGGCCATTGTGCACAGTGCCATGTAGGGGGGCCCAAGGTAGGCCCCCCTATGGCACTTGGTAACAAAAAAAAAAAAACTTACCTGGACTTACCTTGGAATGGTCTACCAATCCTTGGGTGTCCTCCAGGTGTGGGTGGGGGTGGCTGGGGGTGTCCCTGGGGGCAGGGAAGGACACCTGTGGACTGCTTCTATGGTCTTGGACCATGGAAATGAGCCCACAGGTCCCCTAGCACCTGCCCTGACCTAGACATTAAAAAATGGCACTCACCAGGCTTAGCACCATTATTTAAGGCCCTCCTCCTCCCGTGTGTGATTTTAGTATAGGAGGATAAATAAGGCGCAAAGGCCTTAAAGTAATTTTTTGCCGGGGAACACCTACCGTGCATCTCATTGGCGCAAGGTAGGTTTCCACGATAAAAAAATGATTTTAACTCCAATACTTTGACGCTAGATGGGTCAAAATATAAATATGGAGTAAAGTTTGTGCCGGACTTACGCAAAAAAGACACCAATCTGGCGCAAACAGAGCATAAATATCCCCCTCAGTGTCTTGCAAAAGGCTTGTGAGAGTAAACCAGGAAGCACAGCCTCCTCTGAGTGAACTAGAGGGATTGCCTCCTTGGCATTCACAAGGTCTTGCGAGACGGATGCGAGAGATGCAGATTGTGGTGGCCTTCTACAGCCCTAAGATGCCCTAAGGTAACTATAACTTGCGCCCCCATGTTTGGCGAGGGCGAAGGGTATAGTTACCTTAGGGCATGAGTTATAGTTACTTGAAATAGCACTAACAGCTGAATTTATATGGTTTTGTGTGTGTAAAATCTGAAGCTTACAAGAAAGTCCCTATAACATCTCGTCTTTTAGTGAATTTCTAAGTTTTTTAAAATTCTATTTCTTAACTATAACAACCCTGTAACCTTTTGTTTATTCTGTGAATATAGATAGATAGATAGATAGATAGATAGATAGATAGATAGATAGATAGATAGATAGATAGATAGATAGATGCTCAAAAACACATTTAAGAGTTTAGGTTTAGGAGTGTTTAAGGGTTTAGATGTATAGGGTAGTAGAGGTATTTTTTAAAAGTTTTAAGCGGGTAGGAAATTAGGTGGTAGGTGTATTTTTTGGATTATTGGGTGGGTACAGGAATTGGGTGGTAAGGTTATTTTTCTGGCTTGGGGTGGGTAGGGGAATTGGGTGTTAAGGTTGATTTTAGAGTTATGGGGTAGGTGGGGGAATTGGGTGGTAATGGTGATTTTGGGGTTTGGGGTGGGTGTAGGAATTGGGTGCTCAGGATCGGTTTAGGCTTTAAGGGTTGTATCGGATTTGGGTGGTACGGATACTTTTAGGATTTTGGGGAAGGTAAAGGAATTGGAAGGTAAGGGTATTTTTACAGTTACGGTTAAGGGGTGAGTAAAGGTATTGTCAGTAAGGGTGATTTTAAAGATGATGGGTGGGTAAGGGAAGTGGGTATTAAGGATGTTTATAGGGTTTAGGGTGGGTAGGGGTATTGGGTGGTAAGCATATTTTTAGGGTTTAGGGGTGGGTAAGAGAATTGAGTGGTAAGTGTTTTTAAGGTTGAGGTGTAGGTAAGGGTATAGGGCGGTAAGGGTATTTTTAAGGTTTAGAGGTGGGTAAGGGAACTAAGTGGTAAGGTGTTTTTAGGGTTATGGGGTTGATAATGATATATGGTGGTAAGGGTGTTTTTAGGATTTAGGGTCAATAAGGGAACTGGGTGGTAAGGATGTTTTTAGGGTTTGATGGTGGGCAAAGGTATAGGATGGTATAGTTGCTTGTAGGGTTTAGTGGAGGACAAGGTTATAGTGTTGTAGGGGTGTCACGTATGCTTTCATTATTCTAATGAAACTACTGGATTTTGAGCTGCAGGATCGCCTGCGGTGTAGGAGACTGAGTCTGACCTACTACAGGTGAGGCCTGTAACTCCAATCCGGGTTTTTCTCTGGCTAACTAGCAGTGCCTCATCTCTACCCAAAGGCAGGGATGATTGGGCAGCTGAGCGCATGACATACATGATTTCTCAGGGAAACCGTGGTCACTCAAGTCTCATCCGTTTCTCTCAGTTACATTAGTCTCACATACACAATGACAATCAGAGGCAGTATATGTTTCAATAATGTTTTAAAGAAGCGACAGCATCTTAGATAGCAAAGCATGGGCTGCAATAACCAGGACAATACAGCATGAAAAGATTAAAATTGTGACAAGGAGAGTAAAGCATAGAATAAACGCTACCATATTGTGACTAGAGTCAATAGACTAATTCCTACCTAGACTATAACAGAGCACAGCGGGTTAAGCTCTAATTCTGCCCTTCAGGTTCCCCTGGGAAGACATTATCCCCCATACCTGAACAAAGGCTTGAAGTCTGCATTAGCAGCTATAGCGAAGCATTCAGCAATCAGCATACAGTTGTGGTTTTCTGGCTAGAATCTCCCTCTAACGTGTAAGGGACAGGGAAGTGTTTTTATAATAAAACAACTGATGTTCTGAGAAAGTGTGCTTAAGCAAGAATGTGTGTTTTCTGTGAATTACAGAGACAAAACTTTATACCACGTTCCCCTGCAACCTATCTTACTGTAGCGTTGGAAGAAGAACATAGTGAGCAAGAATGTTTTGCTTGAGAACAGAATGCTGGCCTAGGCAAAAACAGTTAGATAGAGAGAAATAAAACACGACCGTAAAAATGGCTATTGTAACAATAATAAAGCAAAGCTGAGTAAAATATTTCTAGGTTAAAGTGCACAGCAGCAGGCCTAGTATGTTAAAATAACGTGCATGGAGATATAACTAAAATGGCTACACAACAGGGGTATTTGGGGGGTTTTGGGTTGAGTAGGGGCTTCAAGGAATAAGGGTACTTATTAAGGAAGATTTAGAGGGGTCCTAATACTGATAAAATAAATTTACATAAAAATAGGTCAACCCTCAACAATATATATAACTGTAGCTCGCTCCATAAGGTAACTATAACTTGCGCCCCTCGCCATGCACAATTTTTTCTAAATTAATTTGACTGCTGATGCTTCATTTTTTTTTTTTAATTAATACCATTATACAAGGTGCTGTAATATGCGGGGTAGTTAGCAGTGCATGGTGAGGGCGCAAGTTATAGTTACCTTAGTTCGCAATTTATAATTATTTGAAAGAACTCTAACTATAACTGCTTGTTAGATCTGACAGCCTTAGGGTGGTCACCGCTAACTTTTAGCCTGCCTCCCTCCACTATTTAGATACTGTTTTAGCTGGTTTTAAGACTCTGCGCATTGTACCACTGCTAACCAGTGCAAAAGTGCATGTGCTCTCTCCCTTTAAATATGACAACATTGGATCATACCCGATTGGATTATTTAATTTACTTATAAGTCCCTAGCAAAGTGCACTATGTGTGCCCAGGGCCTGTAGATTAAATGCTACTAGTGGGTCTGCAACACTGATTGTGCCACCCACCTAAGTAGCTCCTTCAACTTGTCTCAGGCCTGCCATTGCAAGGCCTGTGTGTGCAGTTCACTGCCAATTCAACTTGGCATTTAAAAGTACTTGCCAAACCTAAAACCCCCCTTTTCCTACATATAAGTCATCCCTAAGGTATGCCCTTGGTAACCCATAGGGCAGGGTGCTGTGTAGGCAAAAGGCAGGACATGTACCTATGTAGTTACATGTCGTGGTAGTGTAAAACTCCTACATTTGTTTTTACACTGCTGTGAGGCCTACTCCCTTCAGAGACTAAAATTGGGGATCCCCTCATATACTGTTTGAGTGGTAGCTGCTGATCTGAAAGGAGTAGGAATGTCATATTTATTATGGCCAGAATGGTGATACAAAATCCTGCTGACTGGTGAAGTTGGATTTAATATTACTTTTTTAGAAATGCCACTTTAAGCTGCACTTAAATCCTTCTGTGCCTCACAATCCACGTCTGGCTGGGTTCAGTTGACAGCTCCCTTGTGAATTCACTCAGACACACCCCAAACACAGGATACTCAGCCTCACTTCCATACATCTGCATTTTGAATTGGTCTTCCTGGGCTCGGAGGGTGGTGGGCCTGACACTTGCATGTCAAAGGACAGTAGCCTGCCCTCACATAAAGGACTGCCACACCCCCTACTGGGACCCTGGCATGAAGGATTGAACTGAAAGTGGACCTTGTGCACTTCTAAGCCACTGTGTGAAGTCTCCCCCATTCCAAAGGCACATTTGGGTATTTAAACAGGGCCTCTGCCCCTACCAACTCAGATACTTCTAAGGTAGACCATGTACCTGACAAGATACTTCCTGGAGAAGAGAACGTGAACCAGAACTTGCATCCTGCCAAGAAGAACTGCCTGGTTGCCCAAAGGACTCACCTGACTGCTTTCTGTGAAGGATTGCTGCCTTTTTGTTGCCCTGCTGCCTTGCTACTCTCTGGCTGTGGTGAGAAGTGCTCTTCAAGGGTTTGGATAGAGCTTGCCTCTTGTTTCGTGAAGTCTCAGGACCAAAAAGACTTCATCTCTACACGAAGGACTCCTTGTGCGGCGAAAAACGATGCAGAGCCTGCCAGAAATGAAGCACAGCCTGTATCGCGGTGAAAAAATCACCCCATTCCAAACCGGAATGACGCAGCCTGACTTCAAAACCTGATCGATGCAGCATCAGCGTAGCGACCAGAAATTAGACTCAAAGACCACTAAATCGACACACAGCTGAGCCGGAATGATGCAGCCTGACTTCCAGAGAGGAATCAACGCAGCTCCTGCCGTGCGGTAGAAATTTCCACGCAACGCCCACGGATTGATGCAGCCCCTGTGACTTTGTCCTGTCAGCGCCCGAAATCCACGCATCGTCCCTGTGGCGTCTGAAAACCCTGCTACTCGAAGAGGATCCATGACCGGGCACCGGAATTTGATGCACAGCCATCCCTGCGTAAAAACTAAATGACGCATGCCGTGTGCGGCTCAAGCAATCGATGCACATCCCCTTGTTTTGCACATATCTCCTCCTCTGCGGTTTGGATAAGGGGAACCGGAGATATGAATTTTTACAGAATGAATGCTTTCTAGCGCATAGAAACAAAAAGCGCCAATCTGGTCATCTGGTCGAACCTCGACCGGGGCAAAGTGAAAGTTTATGGCCGACTGGCCTCGGTCAAAAGTTTACCTTACGACTTTGTCGTTTGTCTGGATGTTTCCTTCAGCGGGATGAAACTGCCAGACCAATCCGACATCCTGGAACTCTTCCTTGGATACGTGTCGCGGGAGCCCTCAGTGGAGATTTTTACCTTCGGATTTAGTCATTTTTTCGAGGTGAAAATCCTTCGACAGGGGCAAACCTGAATCTTGATCCTACATCCTTGGAGACCTCTTCGGATACACTGCCTGGGAGGTCCCGGTTGACTTCCTACGTTCAGACGTAGTCACTTTTTTGGAGATTTTCTTCATTGGGAGGAACCTGCAAGTCAGGCTGGGTCGTGGTTGATGCAAGCCAGCAAGAGCACTATAGAGCTTTTTTCCAAAAGTTCTCCAAACTTCCCCAAACTTCTGGATCTTCTTCCAGATGTTCTTTTAAGGTTCTTTTGAGGTCCGCAGTTCACCCCAAGAATCCAGAAGCTCTGAGATGCTCCTTGAGGGTGCAGACTACCACTCCCAGAATGCACCTGGTGCAAACACCTCTTTGGCGACTGGAAAGTAGTCAGCTGGTTGGTTTCTTCAGGAGTTGGTTCAGGGGACTCTGGTTAGCAAGTTTCCACCTGTAGAAAACAGGGAGTGCTTCCTTGAACCAGTTGAAGCCAGGCAAAGTCCTTCTTGTGGTGAAGCCCAAGTGTGCAGCTGGTGCAGTCCTCCAGGTTCAGGCCAGGGGTCCAGCAGGGCAATCCTTCTTCTTCTGTGGTTCTTCCTGGTTGGAATCTGATAGGGATCTGGTAGAGAACGGAGGTGTGGGTGCAGGTCTGCCATTTCTATCCTCGCTCCTGGTTGAAAAACGGGAGGGTCCTGGTTCTCCAATCAGCGGCAGGGTCCTTCCCCCGGTGATGACCATTCCCGTAGAAGTGTGGCAAAAATCAATCCCAGGGAGCAACATTGCTCAAAAATTCATATCATGGCTGAAAGTGATTTTTGGAGGTTACATCTGGCTGAGCTCACCCACTGGTGTGGCTGAAAATCCTAAACACACTCTCCTGCCCTCTCCTAATCTAATCAAGGGGGCACCTAATTGTCTGGGTTTGCAGGATGTGAGGGTCTTACTGGGTTGCTCCAAATGTCCTTCCCTGCCTTTGAAGACCAGTTTGGCAGCCCTCCCGTGTAGGAGGCTGGCCTGGCTTATAGTGGGTACCTTGTGGTACTTACATCTTGTGCCAGGTCCAGTTATCCCTTATTAGTAGATTAGAAGTGTTCTAGCAGCTTAGGCTGATAGAGGTAGCTATAGCAGAGCAGCTTAGGCTGAACTAGGAGACATGCAAAGCTCCTACTATACCACTTATATCACTTAGTACTATGGCCCTCATTACAACCTTGGCGGGTGGCGGAGGCCGCCCGCCAAGGTTGCGCTGCCGAGCGGCCGCCTAGGCAGCCGCAATCCCGCCGACCGCATTACAACATCCCCGCTGGGCAGGCGGGCGGAAACAGAGTTTCCACCCGCCGGCCCAACAGGGATGTCGGCCGTAACATTGGAGCCGGCTCCTAATGGAGCCGGCGGTGTTGCGGCTGTGCGACGGGTGCAGCTGCACCCGTTGCGCTTTTCACTGTCTGCTGTGCAGATAGTGAAAAGCAACGTGGGGCTGTGCCTGGGGGCTCCTGCACTGTCCATGCCAAGTGCATGGGCAGTGCAGGGGCCCCCAGTGGCCCCGCGACTTCCCTTCCCGCCAGCCTATCCCGCCATGGACAGGCTGGCAGGAAGGGGAGTCATAATCCCCAAGGCAGTGCTGCTTGCAGCGCTGGCCTGTATGGATTATAACCGCAGGGACAACGATGGCGGGAAACCGCCATGGTCATAATACGGCAAATTGTACCGCCAGCCTGTTGGCGGTACAATCAGCAAAACAACCCTGGCGGTCTTTGACCGCCAGGGTTGTAATGAGGCCCTATATCATGATAAAACACAGTACTCAGAGTTACTAAAAATAAAGGTACTTTATTTTAGTGACAATATGCCAAAAGTATCTCAGAGGATATACTCGCTTAGGAGGTAAGTAATATGCACAAAATATACACACAAAAACCAAATCAGGTAAGTAAACAGTTAGAAAAGTAGTGCAAACACTGTAGAACACAATATAATGCAATAGGAGGAAATAGGCCTAGGGTCAACACAAACCATATACTCCAAAAGTGGAAGGCGAACCACGAATGGACCCCAGGCCTAGTGTAGTGTGTAGAGGGTTGCAGGAAGTGTAAGAAAACACTAAGGGTGTCCAAGATACCCCACCCCAGGACCCTGAAAAGTAGGAGTAAAGTTACCCTACTACCCCAGAAAGACAGTAAAGTCGAGATAGGGGATTCTGCAAGGACAACAACTGACTGCAAAGCACTGAAGACGGATTCCTGGACCTGAGGACCTGTAAAGGAAGGGGACCAAGTCCAAGAATCACGCAAGTGTCCGGGGGGAGCAGGATCCCACTAAACCCCGGATGAAGGTGCAAAAGGGCTGCCTCCGGGTGGAAGAAGCCAAAGATTCTGCAACAACGGAAGGTGCCAGGAACTTTCCCTTTGTGCAGAAGATGTCCCACGGCGTGCTGGAGGATGCAGAGTTGCTTCCACACAGAAAGACCGCAAACAAGCTTTGCTAGTTGCAAGAGTCGCAGTTGAGGATTTTGGGTGCTGCCAGGGCCCAGGAAGGACCAGGAGGTCACCCCTTGGAGGAGGAGACAGAAGGAGCACTCAGCAATACAGAGAGCCCATGCAGAAGCAGGCAGCCCCCGCAGAAGCACCTGAACAGGCGTTCAGAAGATCTGAGCATGACAGTCAACTCAGCACAGCAAAAGGAAGTCCCACGAAGTCAGAGTCCAACTCAGCGAGTTGGGCAATGCAGGACGGAGTGCTGGGGACCTCGGCTATGCTGTGCATGGAGGAAGTCTTGCAAGAGTGCACAGAAGCCCTAGCAGCTGCAGTTCACGCAGTACACAGGATTATTGTCTGGTGTGGGGAGGCAAGGACTTACCTCCACCAAATTTGGACAGAAGGGCCACTGGACTGTTGGGGACACTTGGACCCAGTTCCTGTGTTCCAGGGACCACGCTCGTCAGGATGAGAGGGGACCCAGAGTACAGGTGATGCAGAAGTTTGGTGCATGCATTGGCAGGGGGGAGATTCTGTTGACCCCTGGGAGATTTCTTCTTGGCTTCCAGTGCAGGGTGAAGGCAGACAGCCCTCAGAGCATGCACCACCAGGAAACAGTCGAGAAAGCCGGCAGGATGAGGCGCTACAATGTTGCTTGTAGTCTTCTTGCTACTTTGTTGCGGTTTTGCAGGCATCCTGGAGCAGTGGTCGATCCTTGGCAGAAGTCAAAGAGGGAAGTGCAGAGGAACTCTGGTGAGCTCTTGCATTCATTATCTGATGAGATACCCACAGGAGAGACCCTAAATAGCCCTCAGAGGAGGATTGGCAACAGAGAAATGTAAGCACCTTTCAGGAGGGGTCTCTGATGTCACCTGCTGGCACTGGCCACTCAGAGCTGTCCATTGTGCCCTCACACCTCTGCATCCAAGATGGCAGAGGTCTGGGACACATTGGAGGAGCTCTGGTCACCTCCCCTGGGAGGTGCTGGTCAGGGGAGTGGTCACTCACCTTTCCTTTGTCCAGTTTCGTGCCAGAGCAGGGCTGGGGGGATCCCTGAACCGGTGTAGACTGGCTTATGCAAGGAGGGCACCATCTTTGCCCTTCAAAGCATTTCCAGAGGCCAGGAGAGGCTACTCCTCTCAGGCCCTTCAAACCTATTTCCAAAGGGAGAGGGTGTAACACCGTCTCTCAGAGGAAATCCTTTGTTCTGCCTTCCTGGGACCTGGCTGCCCAGGCCCAGGGGGGCAGAAACCTGTCTGAGGGTTGGCAGCTGCGGTAGCTGCAGAGAGAACCCCGGAAAGTTAGTTTGGCAGTATCCGGGCTCTATGCTGGAGACCCAGGGATGCATGGAATTGGGGTGACAATTCCATGATCCTAGACATGTTACATGCCATGTTCGGAGTTACCATTGTGACGCTACATATAGGTATTGACCTATATCTAGTGCACGCGTGTAATGGTGTCCCCGCACTCACAAAGTCTGGGGAATTTGCTATCAGCAATGTGGGGGCACCTTGGCTAGTGCCAGGGTGCCCACATACTATGTAACTTTGCACCTAACCTTCACTAATTGAGGGTTAGACATATAGTTGACTTATAAGTTACTTTAGTGCAGTGTAAAATGGCTGTGAAATAACGTGGACGTTATTTCACTCAGGCTGCAGTGGCAGTCCTGTGTACAAAGTGTCCGATCTCCCTATGGGTGGAAAAAGAAATGCTGCAGCCTATAGGGATCTCCTGGAACCCCAATACCCTGGGTACCTAGGTACCATATATTAGGGAATCATAATGGTGTTCCAGTGTGCCAATCAGAATTGGTGAAATTAGTCACTAGCCTGCAGTGACAATTTTTAAAAGCAGAGAGAGCATAAACAATGAGGTTCTGGTTATCAGAGCCTCAGTCATACAGTTAGGCACCACACAGGGAACACAGACAGGCCACAAACCTATGAGCACTGGGGTCCTGGCTTGCAGGATCCCAGTGACACATATCAAACATACTGACAACATAGGGTTTTCACTATGAGCACTGGGCCCTGGCTAGCAGGATCCCAGTGAGACAGTAAAAAAACCCTGACATATACTCAGAAACAGGACAAAAGTGAGGGTAACAAGGATTGAAAGAGGCTACCTTCCTACATCCCCCTTCCTGCTTCTCCATCTGCTGAGGAAGGATCTCCTCCCCCAGGCACATCTCTTTGTGTTGAGCCAGGCCACTTCACACCTAATCAAGGCAGCTTGGCTAGGCTGCCAAAGGCTGGCCAATCAGAGCAAAGCAGCAAAACCACTGCAGGGCTGAAGTTGGCAACTTTTCAGGTAAAGTTTAAAACTCTTTACCTGAACAAGTTATATTAAATCCCACAACTGGAAGTTGTGGGATTTATTATAACAATTAATTTGATACCAAACGTTGCATCTGTTACTTAAGGGGACTTTTACAATTTTAAAAAGTCTCCCCATTCTAGCCTATGGAGGCCATTCACTACAGTGAGAGAAAAACAAATGTGTCTGTTTTACCTCACCAGGGATGTAAAACTATTTTTATAATGCCCCTGCTTATAGTTACATAGCACTCAGCCCTAAGGGTACATAGGGCACACCTTAGGGGTGACTTATATGTAAAAATAAGGTAGTTTAAGACTTTGGAACTACTTTTAATTCCAAAGTCGAATTTGCATGTTACTTTAATTTAAAAGCAGCCAGCAAGGCAGGCCTGCCTTTAAAAGGACACTGGGCACCTCAGCAGTGCACCTATGGGTGCACTACCTATGCCAGAGTTCCTAAACCTACATGCCCTACCATATACTAGGGACTTATAGGTAGGTTGACTTAGCCAATTATAATTAGCCTAATTTGCATACTGATTTTACACAGAGCACAGGCCCTGGGACTGGTTAGCAGTACCCTGGGCACCCTCAGAGTCAGGAAAACACCAGCAAAAAGTGAAAAATAGGGGCAAAAAAGTTAGGGGGCCTCTGCAATCAGCCCTGTTCTCTTACAGTGCCATAGTTATTGGCAAAACAAAAAATGATCTTCCTTTGGAAACTAAGGTGCATATTTACACTTTGTTTGAGCCACATTTGTGTCATTTCTTTTTACGCAAATGTGGCACAGACCTAACTCCATTTTTATATCTTGACAGTAGACAGGTCAAAATATTGGAGTTAGTGCCATATTCTGGATGTGTTAACCTACCTTGTGTCAATTAAATGCAAAGTAGGCGTTCCCATCCCAAAAATTACGTTCAGCCCCTTGTGCCATATTTATCTTCTGACACAAAAATGACCCACACCTAGGAAGTGGACCCAGACCATGTTAAAATGAGCCCCACACACCACTACTTAAGGAAAACTCACAGAAGGAACATTTACAACCTTCAGAACAACATGGAAGTTGCACTGCTCCAGCTTGGGACACGCCACAAACATCAGCAATAGCAGCAGCTCCCTCCACCACCACAGTAGCAACCCCAAACACCACCACAGCACCCACAAAGGCAGCGCAGAAGGTGGGAGAGGATCTTCAGACAGCGCATAACCCTACTTGGCCTCAAGGCACAAGGGGCCAGATGCAGCAAAAATAAAAATTGCGAATCCCATTTTGCGAGTTGATGCGACTCGCAAAATGCGAGTCGCAAATTGGAATGCCAGAAAAAAAAAGCGATCCGATTTTGCGACTCGCAGCCGGACTCGCAACTCTGTGTGCGAGTCCGCAGTTTGCGAGGTCGCTGTTTGCGAGTGTGCAAAAACGAACTCGCAATTAGCGAGTGGGTGTCGCAAATTGCGAATACCTTCAAAATTGCTTTCAGATGCAGCAGAACACTCCAGAAAGCATACCAGAACACTCTGGAAACACTTCCTGGCACATGATGATGGCATCACAGCCAGGAAGTTAACAAATACACCTGGGAGGAGGGCTCAACAGTGAGCAGTGTCTCTGCCACTCACAGTAGGGTGCTGAGGAGTTGTAGGCACAGCACCATGGACGCAGCAGGGACCAGCCAGGCTGGCAGGAGGGGCAGGAGATCATAGATAACAGCCAGGACAGATTAATGTGGCACATGGCGTTAATGTGCCACATGACTGGTTGGCATTTTCCTGCACATGGACAATTTCAACTTGTATATAGTTTCTTCATGACATTAATAAAACAGTTATTTTTGTTCCACTTAACAAATGGTTAATAGGTGAGTATGGTGGGAGTTGACACGTACCGTCCAAAATATTGCGTTGCAATATGGTCCCGTCTCAGTCTGCCTTGATTAGCTAGACTCCTATCCCCATGATGGCGATGTGGTTGTTCTTGCTCTTCATCATCAGGATCTGGGTCTGCAGGGGTGAGAGGTAGCCCACGTCGGGTGGCTATGTTGTGGAGGATGGCGCATGCGACCACAATTTTGAAAGCGGTAATGGGGGTGTATTGGAGGGCGCCTCCACTGCGGTGGAGGCATCGGAATCTTGCCTTCAGCAGTCCGAAGGTGCGCTCAATCAGGTTCCTGGTCCTCTTATGCGCACTGTTGTATTGCCTCTCTGATTCAGGGTGTTAAAAACGGAGTCATGATCCAAGGCCTGAGAGCATATGCACTGTCACCTGTTGGGCACAAAAGTACACGGTTAGGAAGTCCAGATTGTCGTGCACAGTGACCTGTGTGTATGTCTGCAAGTGTCTGTGGCTCTACCTAGGAGGTAACCGTCTCCAAATTCCCCACGTTCCAGGCGTTGATGTATCCCACTATGCCTAAAAATGTATGAGTCATGGGTACTGCCAGGAAACTTAGCTACGATGTCCGTGATGACATAATGGGCATCACAAACAACCTGTATGTTGAGTGAGTGGGTACACTTCCTGTTGCGGAAAATGTGTTCCAGATTAGCAGGGGGGCATATTTGAATGTGTGTCCCATCTACACACCCTATGACATGAGGAAAGTGGGCAATGCGGTAAAAGTCCAGCTTGGTGCTGTTAATTTCTGCCTCATTCCTTGGTAAGTATATGAAGTGAGACATGTGCGTGACTAAGGCATCTAGGAATGCCCTGAGGAACCTTGACACTGCACTTTGGGATACCCCACCTGCCACAGCAATGACCCCCTGATAGCTCCCTGAGGCCAAGAGGTGCAGTGCGCATAGTACTTGCACATGCGTAGGGATGGCGCAGCCACGCAGAGTCTTGTGTTCTAGCTGTGGTTTCAGTAAATCTATTAATTCTAGAATGGCTGCGCTGCTAAGGCGGTATTTGTCATAGATCTCCTCTTCAGTTTGCTGAAAAAGAGTCTGCCTGGTTCTATATATCTTCTCCTGTCTGTGGCCCCTCCTCCTCCTCTGCTGGGCTGCGTAGACTCTCCTCCTCACTGCTATCAGGTATATCTCCGCCATCTTGAGTAACGCAGATGCCTTCTGGGTCCCCTTTTATACTTTGGTGATGGTTACCACCTGCTCTGAGTTAGTGGTAAATGGGACATGCAAACTGGGCTTTTTGCGACTAGTCGCAATTTGCGAGTTGCAATTGCATAAGGTTTGCGACTTGCAATTTGCGGGTCGCAAAATGGGGTCGCAACGGATGCGACTCGCAAACGGGTCCCATCGCTTTTTGCGAGTCAGAAATGGGCTTTTTGCATCCCATTTCCGATTTTGCACTGTTGCAAATTGCGAATCGGCCCGTTTGCGAGTCACAAACGTTTGCTACATCTGGCCCAAGATGTCATCAGGATTTAATGCCTCAATCAGAAGTCCATTGCTCGACTACTGCACCACAGAGCGCCAGACATCACAGCCAGACTGCAAACTCCAACTAATATACCACCCATCACAAAGCTCCTCACTGTCCTGCACATGCTGGCATCCGGATCCTTTCAGACAAAGGGGGCACTAGTCGCTGGGGTCTCCCAGCCATCATTCTCAGTCTTCCTACCAAAGATCCGAAATGCCATCATCTGACACACACCCCGCCACAACTTCTTCCCAAACACCCAGCAACTGCAGCAGAAGACCAAGCAAGGTTTCTATGAAATTGTTGGGTTTCCACGTGTGCTAGGTGTAATGGACTGCACTCATGTCGAACTGGTGCCACCTGCAGCTACGGAACACCTCTACAGGAACCGCAAGCACATCCATTCCATAAATGTGCAGGCCATTGTGAAACACCGTAGGCTGTTCACTAACATCTTGGCCAAGGATCCCGGCAGTGTTCATGATGCCTTCATATTCGGCACTCCCCCATCAATGAGCGGTTCCACGTTGGCCAATATGACAATAGCCTACTTTCCGATAAGTCAACAAACTGATCAAAACACACACAACACACCAACCCTATAGGACAAACAAGACATGCACCACAACAAATACACACAGGCAGGGCAACACAGATGTACAGGCAACAACATGCTGCAGCATACGGCAATCACTGCACATCATAAATGCATACACCCACCTGTACCTAACACAGCCACAACCTGACAGTCACACCATGTTAAGGACAGGCAGAGCCATGTCCCCTTTGCATACAGAAGAAGCCCACAAACCATTAAAAGTGTCCCTGGTTGACTACTAAATACACTTCACACACATCACACCGAACTAAAAATAGCTCTGCTATGTCAATGTCAAATGCCATGGCTATGTAAAGAAAGTCACACGTAAGCACAGCCATACTTAAAGCATGGAGTGCAAGCCTCTGATACAATCTACATCAAATGCACCCAAGTGTTGCCAAAATCAACTACATCTCATCTACAAATACCTGACATATCACTAGTGTAGACATACATCTGTATTATACAATGTGTTGCACACAAAGGAATACAAATTTAACTGCCATGAAATAACATGGGACTGAATCATGAGAAATTGTGCCACACCTACTCTTCTGCCACCTCACATGTGACACTTAGCAGCCCCTAACACCATCATGTATGTTCAGTAAATTTAAATGTGCACCATGATGCATAGTCAATGCAAAACTTAAATTACCATGAATACCATGGTAGGCCCCTGTAGGAGTATAAAGGACAAGACTTACCATACATGCACTGTACTAAGTGACACTTCAGAAAAATAGCTGTGCCCCATCCCATAAGACTGCACTGTGCATGTGTTGAAAGTATGGCAGAAAATCCATTGATGGAAGCTACAAGATACACCTGTACCAACTGTGAGCAACATATTAATATGTGATATACACATTTGTACTCTTGTTGGCTACTACAACCATCATCTGCAACTATGGACCACTAAGGGGCAGATTTATGAAAAGTGGCGCTGCACATAGTCTTACACCACTATTCCTGGACCCCTGAGTGGCCCACAACACCACCATGGTAGCGCTATATGATAAATTCAGCGCATCATGGAGGGAGTTAGGGTGACTAGCGACATAATTTATGATGCAAGTCTGGCGCTTTGCTGGATTAGCGTAAAAAATCATAACGCTAATCGTGCTAAGCAAATAAAGCACACCATGGAGGGAGTTAGGGTGACTAGCGACATCATTTATGATGCAAGTCTGGCGCTTTGCAGGATTAGCATCAAAAATCATAATGCTAATCCTGCTAGGCACCCAGAGGCCCATTGTACTCAATGGGATCTTCTGTTTAACTCCTGCACTTAGCAGGAATTAAACAATGCTGATAAATATGGTGTAAAGGAATCTCATAGATACCTTTGCGACATTGTTATGGCCCCCCTAGCGCCGGAACACACCCCTTGCATACACTATTCCTGGCGCAGGCATAATGTGGTGCAATGGGTTACAAAGTGGTACAATGCATGCATTGGGTCACTTTGTAAATGTGGAGTGGCAGTTTTTGGCCTGGTTGGGCCACATTTGCCTCAAACAAAATGACACAAATGTTGCACAAGGAGATGCAAGGGGCCCTTAACCTCTTCGCTGCCAGGGCTTTTCCCCTCCTGTGCCGAGCCTTTTTTTGGCTATTTGGGGCAGTTCACGCTTAGGCCCTCATAACCTTTTCTCCACATAAGTTACCCATGCCAAATTTGCATCCTTTTTTTCCAACATCCTAGGGATTCTAGAGGTACCCAGACTTTGTGGGTTTGCCTGAAGGAGACTATGAAATTAAGGTTTATGATCATTTAACAAATCTTGTTAATAATTGCATTGATTTTGAATAACTTGCTTGAGTATCAGGGAGTTCCCATGAGTGCACTGGGCAAATCCCTGAGTTACCATGTGCTTCCTCTACTGAGGAAGGAGTTGTCACATTGGCTACAACATCACATCCACTGATCCATGCATCTGCCATTCAGTACCGACCATTCATCATGTCTATGTTGCCTTTGTCTTGGACAGGTATTTGTGGAACTTCAGCTGTCATTGTTGAGGTCCTGTAGTTACAATGTTGGGAACTGTGACACATCTGACAACGGGTACATTTGGAACTCTATCCTGCAACACTGGTAGGTGACCATCACTGATCAGGTTTCCTACCTATGCACCACACCAATGAGGCTTCTGGTACTACCAGCTGGCTGCATTGCCATTGATTTGGTTCTCAGCCCTGTTTGCCAGATATCATAAGGAAATTATATTTGTTTCCAATTTTAATTTTACACTCAGTTAATTGCTACTATCACACAACACCATCATACAAATTTCTCATGTTAGAATCCCTGTCTGTAACTTTGTGCCCCCCCCCCAGTCTTGCACTAATGTACTGCTATTCTGTAATCATTGATATGGACTCAGACAATACAATCATTTAGCTGAGTAGATGCACCACAGTAAACATGGACAAGTTAACTGTGTACGGGGTGTTTATTACAGTTGGAAGTGTGAAAGTGAAATATTTACAAAGTCCACGTCTGAGACCCCTTCTGTGAAATTCAAAGATATGTGACACAATCAGAGTGCAAGGTTGAGGGACATGTCATGAGACATGCTTAGGAGTAATGATGATTAGTGAGGAGGTACAAAAATTGCCAAATGGTATGTAAGAGACAATGACAGTCCATAGCTGACAAGTCAACAGTGGGTGGGTGAAGAGAGCACATGTTCTACTGTGCCAACACTGTCATGACCTTAAGCCCAGCACTAAGGAGAAAATGTCCATGTGGCACAGACTGGTGCTACTGGTTACTTTTCCGACTGAAAGCAATTTCTTCCACATCGTCATCCTCTGAAGTGTATGGTGCGTCCTGTGTCATTGGTGGTGCTGGTGTAGAAGTGGAGAGGGCCATACACACTTCAGGGGATAAAGATGTGGCATCAAAGCTCCCAGCAGCTGCCATTTATGGTATGACATATGGCATCACTGCAGCAAGGAGGAATATAGCTGCAACATCGCGGTGGTAGGCAGCCATGTCTTCCCTGAGGGAGGCCACTTCCCGCTGAATGGACTCCAGCCTGTTGACTGTCATGCTGCTGCCAGTTTGGGAGTGCAGTAGTTGTGGCCTCTCCCTCATGGCAGCAGCTATGTTTGCCAGAGACTGCTGGAGTCCATACATTGGGGAGTGTGTGCCTCCGATGGCAGCTGTGTTGTCTTTAGCTGTCACCAGGCCTGTCTGCACTCCCTCTAGGCTGCCTGCCATGGTCTCCATACCCATCCACACCTGCTTTGTCAGCTCCCACTGGACTCCTACCACTGTCCTCTGAAAGTGGTCTCTGGGTCCTCGGAGTCCAGGGCTGTCTCAGTACTGGCAGGTGGTATATTTTGGGTGTTGTGTGGTTCCTGTGGAGACCCCCGCAACGCTGTATGTCCTTCTTGCAACTGGAGGTGGTGTCTGGAGGAGTCCTAGGACATCCCGGAAAGTCCGTTGATAGATGTTTTTTTCAGCTGGTCATTCAGGTCATCAGTGAAATCCAGGACAGGAAGGTCGGCAGGAGAGCCATCATCCTCATGTTTGACTTTGTCTATGTGTGTCGCATTCCACAGCACACATGAACTTAGCTGATTTCCTTTTCAGTTTCTGGTTGTGCTGGAAGGTTCCTACGCAACAATATTCTGTCCCTCAACGCAGCCATCCTTGCACTATGGTGCAAGAGATGCGGCACTGAGGCAGGACAGTTATCTTACCACTGACACAGGGGTAGACACAGGGATGGCTGGTATGATTTTTTATGACAACTGCATTTTGTAAATAACAGTGCGTGATCCCACCTAATTTTGTACTGAGCCTGCCACCTTCATTTCCACTTTGATCAGGGCTTCTAGCTAATTTGATGGAAAGACTGCAGCTACTTGTACAACTGCACACATGGGCACTCATTACGAGTCTGGTGGTCCTGTTACCGTCAAACTAGCACATTAGGACTGTGGTGAAAGTGTTACAGTCCAATGGCCTGGCAATGCCACTGGTCTTATTACACCAGGCCAGCACAGCAATCAGCGCTGGCCTCCAGATTACAATCCTGCTTTTCCACCAGCCTTTGCATGATAGTCCAACCACCATGCAAAGTCTGGTGGTAATGTGCTGTAGCTGGCCCCTGGGTGCCCAGAACTGCTCATGCACATGGCATGGGTGGTGCAGGGGCCTCCAGGGGCAGCCTCTTTGCACTTTCCACTGCCTGATTTACGGCCAGTGAAAAGTCCATTGTGTGCTGTCACACCCAATGTACCCCAACATTGGTCGTGGCTGTATTACAATCCAACGACAATGTTGTGGTGACATTTCCACAGAGCTGGCAAGTGGAAACGGAGATTCTACCACCCATCCCAACGGGCAACTCGTAATGCCTACTGCAGAGTGAAGACCACATTACCTGTCTTACCAATGCTGGATTTGCCCAGGCGGCATCCGTCACACGGCAATGTCGTACTGGGTACCATAATGTTCACAGATATATGCCATAAGTTGTATTTGTTTGATTGTTTCCTCATCCCCATATGGGTAATTTGATTGTGTCAGAGTTATTGTGGGTTCACCCTGTTTGTGTTGTGTTCTACAGGTTGCAAGCTTTAGTGCAGATTTTTCACTGTGTTACTCAACACTGCTCCAGGTTAGATACGTAGGGAAGTGCCATGTTTACTGGGATACGGGACCGCCCTGCAATTCCCCCTGCGGCTGCACAGATTTTTTCTCCCTGCACCGAGACAGGCATTGTTGCAGCATGATGATGGTGTAGCTGCCTTGAGGGGATGAATTTTATATGTGCCGGGTGGTGTTCCTTCCTGCACATGTGCAAGTCATGTTAGCTAAGGTGGCATTTCAATGTATGTTGCAAGGTGCAGCACACATGTATTTAGGCAATGGGACATGTAGGTAGGGGAGCATTTTATCAAGATACACCACCATGACCCGACCCCAGGAATGGAGCTTTGACAAAATGCAAGGGGTGTTGTGATGGCACATTCCAGCCAATGTACTGCATGTGTACATGTTGGAGAATAGCCCTGGTGACAGGCATATTTCCACGTTGTGTATATTTTGGAGTGCACAGCACAACCAAGGTATGTGTACATGTGTTGCTTGTGTGGGAATGGGGCATCTTAATTCAGGGCCAATGTGTCCTTTAGCATGCACTGAGTGTGTCCAATGTGCCACCCACTTCTGGAATTTGTAAATTTTGTGTTATTTCCCCATAGAACTTACCCTGCATTTGTGGTGGTTGTTGGAAGTCTACTCTGTCCTGTGCTTGGATTCCAGTGTCCAGTGTTTCTGGGATGACCGCTGCAACCATCTCCTCCAGCACATCCAGGTCCTACTGTGGTGCAGGACTTCCACCTCCAGTCTGCAGTGCTGCATTTCTGTCCGTGGCCATTTTCTCCTTAGTTCTGCGCTTGTAGTCATGCCAGCGCTTCTTGCACTCAGTGACGGTTCTCGTCACCTCTGCCACACTGTTAATTGTGTCCACTATTTGCTGCCGTATAGTCTCCCTCTTACCAATTGTCAATTTGGAGGAGATGTTTGTGCTCTGCCACCTCTCTGACAAGGATGTTGTGCTCCTCCTCACTGAACCAACACTTTTTCTTTTTCTTTTCCTTCTCCTGGGACTTCTGTGTATCATCCTGGCTGGTGCTTGGGTATCTGGGGTCTTCCTGGGGTCTCTCCTGGCCTGATGGTTCCATCTTCCCGGGCAATTGCACTCTTTCCTGCATGTGCATTTACATTTGATGCTAACAGGGGTAAAGATGGCGCTAACCTGTTTGGGACATATTTACGTGCCGCAAAACGGGCTAACAGCACTTTTGCAGCATTAACGTAATTTTGCCTTATGACAGGGTGCAAGGGTTAGAGTCATTTTGTTTGACGCTGTCCTTTCATTAGCGTGGCTTGCGCCATTCCGCAAGCTGGTGCTAAAACATTTTGAAGCAAAAGTGCGTTTGCACAGTTTTGCATCAAAAAGTAGAAATAATGGCCTACGTCCTGGCTATACCTATCTACTGCCAACTGCCTGTAGGTAATATATATATATATATATATATATATATATATATATATATACATTTATATATATATAGAAGGGGAAGCTTTTTAGTCCTTTTTTGATTGTTATTATTTTGAAGTTAAGACATGGTGCAGAGTTAAGCAACTGACCCATGAACAAGGCACTGTACTCTGAAACCCGTTGGGTGTGTCATCCGGGGTGCTGTTTGTGTCACAATGGGAATAGAAACATGAAAAACCTGTTTCCTTGCATGCTTAAGAAGTGTGTGTGTCTTTCCTTCTGGAAGAAACCGGGAATGGTAAATATGATATATATGTATATGTATATATATGTATATATAATTTCAGTTATTTGAAGTAACTATAACTCGTGCAATCGCCATGCACAGTTTTTTCACCAATAATTTTACTGCAAATGTTAGAGTGAAATTATCAATGATATCATACGAGATGTCATGAGTGAAGTAATATCTGGGATAATTAGCAGTACATTGCAAGGGCCCGAGTTATAGTTACCTTAGGCACGAGTTATGGTTACTTGAAATAATTCTAACTATAAAAGCTGAATGTATTTGGTTGTGTACATGTAAAATCTTTACCTACCTAGAACGTCCCTGTAACCTTTGTTTTTTGTGTGAATTTCGAAGGTTTTTGTTCATTCTATTTCCTAACGGTAACCTTTGTTTTTTGTCAGTGACATTTTTAAAGTTAAGTACAATGTCTATTGCAATGCATGGTGTGAGGGATTGGGATGTAGGGCCTGGTCTGGCATTGTACTGCCCTCACCTAAACTTGCTGCTCCTGCCCCCTTCCTACTTTCCATCCATTGCCCAAGACCATGCCCCCTGCCTCCTCATTACAGCCCTGTGTCTGTTGTTCCGCCACTTCCAATTTTGTCTGCCCTGAATTGTTAACCTGCTGCCCGTCCACCTCCTCCCTACCCTCTGTTGTACAAGTCCATTCACCAGCCCCCTCCTTCCTGCCCGTCATGGTCCAATGTGCTGCCACTGCCCTCCATTTAGCTTAATTTCCCTGCCCACTCCTCCTGCTTGCTGTTTCCCAACTCTATGACCCATCATTGCCCTCCTGCTTAGCATCTGAGATTAGCTTGCTGCCCCTATCCTCTTCTCCCTGCCCTCTGGTGTCTGTGTGTTTAACCCTGCTTCCCCCTTTTTGCCCACAATGTTCCATGACCTGTCACTGCACCTCCTATCTACTCCGAGTGATCTGTAGAGCTTCCACTACCCCTCCCACCTTCCTAGTATGGTCAGATGACTGCCACCTGTCTCTGCAACCTCCATCCTGCCTATTTGAGTTCAATGCCCCGATTCCTTCCCTCCTGTCCTCTGTTGTCCATTTTGCTACGGTTTGTCCTCCATGCTCGGTAGTGCTGCACTGCTCCTCCAGCCTACACCACGTAGTATGTTGTGAATGTCCTTCCCCTGCCCTCTCTTGTCTGTGTCTAGCACTTACCCATCCTTCTGACCTCTATGGTCCTCTTGCCTGGCACCGCCGTTGTGGTGCCACTAACTCTCCTGCTTGCCATGCATGATCTTCTGTGCTGCCACAGCCTCTCCCAACTTCCCTGTGTGGCAGTGGTGGGCAGTGGATTTTGAAAGTGTTCGGCATAGGAACACTAAGTCAATGATTGCTAGCGAGTGAGTGAAATGAGCAAGTTTGATTTTCAAAAGGGGGTTTTGTGGGAGTCCTCCCTTGAGAATGTTTTTAAATATTGATGAACTTGGATGCAATTTGCAGCACAATTACTGTGATAAATGGACAAAAAATACAGTCCGTATAGGCATTTCTAAAGACAAACTCACAAAACATTTCATAGAAATTCTGGTTTGCCAAGTAAGTCTGACCTCCGAAGTGGGCTAGGCGACTAGGCAAGACTGCTTTGATTCTACCCTTTTCAATGTAAAGCACATAACATAGGTTCATAAACGTCCACAAAGAAACACACTTGTTCTTTTGTTTCTACTTGTAGTGCAGGCTTGCCACTTCCTTTTCTGCATCAGCTATTAAACTTTGATTGCACATTAATCTTCATGACATATACAATTTATATGGCTGTAAGTACAAGAAAAGCCAATTCAAAACAAACATTTAGGGCCTGATTCAGACCTTGGCGGGCGGCCGAGGCCGCCCGCCAAGGTCTCGCCGACAAATGACCGCACCGCAGTCAAAAGACCGCGGCGGCCATTCATACATTTCCGCTGGGCCGGCGGGCGCTCTCCAAAAGAGCGCCCGCCGGCCCAGCGGAAATGCCCCTGCAACGAGGATGCCGGCTCCGAATGGAGCCGGCGGAGTTGCAGGGGTGCGACGGGTGCAGTGGCACCCGTCGCGTATTTCAGTGTCTGCAGAGCAGACACTGAAATACTTTGTGGGGCCCTCTTACGGGGGCCCCTGCAGTGCCCATGCCATTGGCATGGGCACTGCAGGGGCCCCCAGGGGCCCCGCGGCACCCCCTACCGCCATCCTGTTCCTGGCGGGAGACCCGCCAGGAACAGGATGGCGGTAGGGGGTGTCAGAATCCCCATGGCGGCGGAGCGCGCTCCGCCGCCATGGAGGATTCTGCAGGGCAGCGGGAAACCGGCGGGAGACCGCCGGTTTCCCGCATCTGACCGCGGCCGAACCGCCGCGGTCAGAATGCCCTGCGGGGCACCGCCGGTCTGTCGGCGGTGCTCCCGCCGACCCTGGCCAGAATGACCCCCTTAGGCCCTCATTATGACGTTGCGGGTGGCTGTAAAAGTGGCGGTAATATCCCCAACAGGCTGGCCAAATTATGACCATGACGGAGATAACTCCCATAGAAAGCCAATGTACCACACTAACTGCCAGGGTGTTAACAACACTCACCACGGCGGTAGCCGTCAACAGCCAGGCAGAAGACAAAGTACCACCCAGCATATCATGACACAGGAAACCCCCACGATTTCCGGGGCGGTACCAACGCCACAAAAATCCTGGCAGAAACAGAACTCAGAAGACAAAAAACTCACCATCAGAGACACAGAGAAGAAAAAAGCTGCCATGGAACCAGAACTGCAAGTCTTCAGGGGCATCAGTTTGCAAGTGGAAAGGCACCTCAGGGGGCTGGGGGGTGGGGGCACCTCAGCCGAATATGAGAACATGCCCACTGGTTCTGGAGGGGGCTCCATGCCTAAATCACACTGCTGGGGAGTGCAAGGTCACAGTCTCTCAGGTGGGTGACTTGCCCACTGCTTCTGGAGGGGGCTCCATGCCCATTTGTCACTGCTGGGGAGTGCAAGGTCACAGTCTCTCAGGTGGCTGACTTGCCCACTGGTTCTGGAGGGGACTCCATGCCCATTTCTCACAGCTTGGGAGTGCAAGGTCACACTCTGTCAGGTGGGTGACTTGCCCACTCCTTCTGGAGGGGGCTCCATGCCCATTTCTCACTGCTGGGGAGTGCAAGGTCACAGTCTCTCAAGTGGTTGACTTGCCCACTGGTTCTTGAGGGGACTCCATGCCCATTTCTCACAGCTTGGGAGTGCAAGGTCACAGTCTCTCAGGTGGGCGACTTGCCCACTGGTTCTGGAGGGGGCTCCATGCCCATTTGTCACTGCTGGGGTGTACAAGGCCACAGTCTCTCAGGTGGGTTTCTTGCTCACTGCTTCTGGAGGGGGCCCTTATACAGCAGTCCCTGGAGGGTAGCCTACATGCCCTCCACTGGTGGTGAGGGCTGCACTGTCTCATCTGGAGGTGAAGGCTGCACTGTGTCTGCAAGTGAAGGTGCCACCTGGGCAGCCTCTGCAGGAGGAGTGGGCTGCACTTCCTCAGCTGACGGTGAGGGCTCTGTGGGGCAACTGGTGGTGGTGGTGGTGTCACCCTAACAGCCTCTGCTGGAGGTGAGGTCTGCACTGTGTCAGCAGGTGAAGGTGCCTCCTGGGCAGACACTGCAGGAGGAGTGGGCAGCACTTCCTCAGCTGGTGGTGAGGGCTCGGTTACCACTGGTGGTGGTGTCACCCTGACAGCCTCTGTTGGAGTCCAGTGCTTTTTCCCCTTCATGGCAAGAGGTGTGGGATCCTTACCCTTCCTGGCAGGGGTTGAGGGCTTCTTCCCCTTCATGGCAGGATGTGCAGGATTCTTACCCTTCCTGGCAGGAGTCGAGGGCTTCTTCCCCTTCATGGCAGTAGGTGCAGGCTCCTTCCCCTTCATGGCAGCAGTTGAGGGCTTCTTCCCCTTCATGGCAGGAAGTGTGGGTTCCTTAACCTTCCTGGATGATGGAGTGGGGTCCTTCACTGTCTTGCCACCATGACTAGGCGGTGCCTCCTATCTCCACGTGGACTGTTTGGCTGAGGTGGTGGTCTGGGTCATTGGGACGCTGCCCTTACGGGCGGGATGGATGAGCGGAAGGGAAGAGTTCAAGTAGGGCAAGGAAAAGCTTCTTAGGGATGGTAGGGCGGGATGAGGGAGGAGGGATGGGAGTGAAGGTTGAGGGATTGGTTGTTGGAGGTGTATGTCTGCTGAACTTGGGTACAGGTGCATGGGCAGTGTGCTGATGTGAGGTGGATGGCTGTTAAGTGTCTGAGTGCTTGCGTTTGTGTCCTTTAGGAGGGGGGACAGACAGGGTGGGAGAAGAAAGAGGGGATGCATGGATGGATGTAGTGGAGCTGTCTGCTAGTGAGGTGTGTGTGCTGCTTGGTGTGGTGAAGCTGGTGGTGGATGTTGATGCAGTGCATGCAGGTATGAGTGTGGACGTGACTGTGAGGGAGGTGGAGGAGTAGAAGGAGGGGGAGACGGTGGAGGCAGTGGATGTGGTTTTGTCTGCACCTGTCTGGTGTTTGCGTGAGTGCTTGTGGGATGAAGTGTTATGCCTGTGTTTGACTGTGCCACTCTTGTGTGTTGTCTTGTGTGCATGCTTGGCTGTATGTGTGCATGGGGTGGGTTTGGGTTGAGCAAACTGGGACATGGTAGTTGGAGGGGGGACGGTAGGAACAGGGACAATGGCTGCATTCAGAGAGTCAGCCAGAGCCTGGATCAATCTCTGTTGGGCCACCAATCCACAGTGGAAGCCCAGCAGGAATGCATTGCATTGCTGTATCTGGGATGCCAGCCCCTGGATGGCATTCACAATGGTTGACTGCCCTACTGAGATGGTTCTCAGGAGGTCAATGGCTTCCTCACTCAGGGAAGCACAGCAGGGCTCACTGGGGCAGGGCCTGAAGTGCCTGGGGCAAAGGAGATGCCCATCCTCCTGGGTGAGCAGGCACGGGCAACTCGCTGAGGGGCGACTGGGAGGGCGGTGCTGGTACAGGGTGGCGGCTATACCTACAGCTGGGGTGGTCACAGAGATGTCCACCACCACCAGGGAGCTTCCATCGGAGGAGGTATCTGAGTCTGTGTTGTCACCTCCTGTCTCCGCCGTGGTGCTCCCCTTGCCCTCTGTCCCACTGGTTCTCTTGGCATCTGTGGACTCTGCCTCCTGTCTGGGTCGCAGGGAATGTTTGTGGGGTGGCTCACCTTCTGCAGGGGAAGGGGTACTGGTAGCCTGTGGGACTAGCTGTAGGGGAAGTGGAGGGCTGGTCAATGGACTGGCTAGTGGTAGGGGCCCGCTGATGTGCTGTTGCTTACCTCATGATGTTGGCCATGTCTGTCAACACCCCTGCTATGGAGATAAAGGTGGTGTTGATGGCCTGCAAGTCCTTCCTGATCTCCTGATACTGTTTCTCCTGCAGCTGCCTGCATAGACACCAACGGCCAAAACAACAAAGAGCTCTTCGGCATCATCAAAGAACTCTCCAACCCCAGGCCCTGCTCCCACGAACCCTCGCCATCATAGGAGCTCTGCAACTCCCTCACCACCCACTTTCTTCGAAAGATCGAAGACATCCACAACAGCTTCAAACCCCAGACCCACCAGCCAACCACAGACAACCACGAACCCAAGGCAGCAAGCAACACCAACCCTCTATGCTCCTGGACCCACGCCCACAATGAAGACACCATCAACACCATGGCCTCCATCCACTCCGGATACCCCTCGGACACCTGCCCACACCAGATCTTTAACAAAGCCAGCTACATTATCGCCCCCCACCTCTGCGCCATCATCAACAGCTCCTTTGAGACAGCCACCTGCAGAGAGAGATGGAAACACGCTGATGTCAACGCCCTGTTGAAGAAACCCAAAGCGGATCCAGATGACACCAAAAGCTACCGGTCCATCTCCCTCCTCCCCTTCTCAGGGAAGGTCATTGAAAAAATCGTGAACAGCCACCTATCCCGCTACCTGGAAGACAGCAAAGCGCTCAATACCTCCCAATCCGGATTTCGCAAGAACCACAGCACGGAGACCGCACTCATTGCTGCCACAGATGACATCAGGACCATGCTCGATGAAGGTGAAACCGCAGTGCTCATCCTCCTGGACCTCTCCGCAGCTTTCTACACCGTCTGTCACCACACCCTTCGAACACGCCTCCACAACGCCGGGATCCACGGCAAGGCCCTCGACTGGATCTCTTTTTTCCTCTCCGGCAGAACCCAGAGAGTCCGCCTTCCGCCGTACCTGTCCGAATCCTCCAAAACCACCTGTGGCGCCCACCCAGGGATCCTCCCTCAGCCCAACACTTTTCAACGTTTACATGGCTCCTCTTGCCAACATCGCACAAGCCCACCACATCAACATAGTATCCTATGCAGACGACACCCAGCTTATCATCTTCCTCACGAAAGACCCCACAACCGCAAGAAACAACCTCCACAGTGGACTTAACGCGATCGCCAACTGGATGAAATCAAGCCGCCTCAAACTAAACACAGACAAAACAGAGATCCTCATCCTCTGCAGCAACCCCTCTGCCTGGAATGACTCCTGGTGGCCTACCTCCCTCGGAGCCGCGCCCACCCCCACCACCCAAGTACGGAACCTGGGAATCATCCTTGACTCAGCACTCAGCATGACTCAGCAGGTCAACGCAGTTTCCTCTTCTTGTGCAACACCCTCCGCATGCTCCGCAAGATCTTCAGGTGGATTCCCGTCAAAACCAGAAAGACAGTCACCCACTCCCTAGTCAACAGCTGACTGGACTTCGGCAACGCACTCTTTGCAGGAACCACAGCCAAACTACAAACGAAAATGCAACATATGCAAAACGCCTCCGTCCGACTCATCCTCGACGTCCCCCGCCACAACCACATCTCTGCCCACCTCAGAGACCTACACTGGCTACCCATATCGAAGAGGATTACCTTCAAACTACTCACCCATGCACACAAAGCCCTCCACAACACAGGTCCGGCCCACCTCAACGACAGACTCACCTTCCACACCCCCGTCCGCCAGCTCCGCTCTGCCAGCCTTGCCCTCGCCTCCGTCCCCCGCATTCGCCGCACCACCACCGGAGGAAGATCCTTCTCTCACCTCGCCGCCAAAACCTGGAACTCCCTACCGCTCCACCTGCGCCAGACCCAAGACCTCCTGACTTTCAGGACATGGGTATTCGACCAGTAGCTCCCACCCTCCCCCCAGCGCCTTGAGACCCTGATGGGTGAGTAGCTCGCTTTATAAATTACTTGATTGATTGATTGATTCTCCTGCACGTTGTCAAGGATATGGCCCATTATATCCTGGGAATGTTGGTAGGCTCCCAGGATCTCGGTGAGTGCCTCCTGGAGAGTTGGTTCCCTGGGTCTTTCCTCCCCCTGGCACACAGTGGTCTTCCCAGTATCCCTGTTGGTCTGTGCCTCTGTCCTCTGAATGGTGTGCCCACTGCCACAGACCCCAGGTCCCTGATTGTCTTGGGGCGAAGTGTGGTCTGGGGTCCCTGTACAGGTGGGCACACTGTTGATTGGCGTGTCCTGGGGACAGAGGTGTGGGTACGCTGGGTGGGTGCAGTGGTGTTGGACACTGATGGGGGAGGCTCTTTGGTGGACTATGAGTGGGATGGGGTGACCGACTGTCCAGTGGTCCCTGATGTGCCAGGTTGTTGATACAGATCCTGAAGTCCATAGTTACTGTCATCACTGGGGGAATCTTCTGTTGGGGGACTGGATACCTCTTCTGTGGTACCTCCTCTCCACTGACATTGGCTTGGGCACTTTTGGGGACGTAAGTGATGTATTATGCTTTATGGCTGTGACATATTGTACATCCCTGGCTTCCCTGACTTCCCCTCTATCGTTGCTGTTGCTGTGCCACCTTTGTTTGTGTATGGTGATGTATTGTTGGATTGTTAGTTTCCCTATGCTGTGCATGCTTTAGTGATGGGCATCCATGCAGGGCAGGGAGGGCTGTCCATACATTGGTTTGGCATGCAGGGTTTGGCACTGGGGTTAGTCAGGTGTGTAGGTGCAGTGTGTGGGATGTAGTGGAGTGATAGGAGTGAGGGTGAGGGGGTGTGGTGGCATGCAGGTATGGGGGGTGATAGTAGTAAATATTGACTTACCAGTGTCCAGTACTCCGGCTACTCCAGCGAGTCCCTCAGGATGCAGTAATGCCAAGACCTGCTCCTGCCATGCCGTGAGCTGTGGGGAAGGATGTGAGGGTCCACCACCAGTTCTCTGGATGGCGAGCTGGCGCCTTGCTGCCGCGTAACACACCATCCCCCGTAAGTTGTTCCACCTCTTCCTGATGTTGTCCCTTGATCTTGGTTGCTGTCCCATGGTGTTCACCCTGTCCATGATTTTCTGCCATAGCTCCATCTTCCTGGCAAAGGAGATCTGCTGTACCTGTGCTCCAAACAGCTGTGGCTCTACCCTGACTATTTCCTCCACCATGACCCTTAACTCCTCATCAGTGAAACAGGGGTGCCTTAATGGGGACATGGGTGTTGTGTGGTGTGTGTTGGTGTGTGTTGGTGAGAGTGTGTTGAGTAATGTGGTGGGGTGTATGATGTGGGGTGCGTGAGGGATGTATGGGAGTATTTGGTGTGTGTGTCTAGCTGTCTCTGTGCTGTTCGTGTCAATCTCCTGGCAGTAATTGTTGTTCGTAAAGGGTTGTGGGTAATGTGGGTTTAACACTGAGTTTTGGCTGGTGGATTTGTGTATGTGGCAGTATTCTGTTGAATTGTTGGGTGGGTGTCATAATATGAGGAACGGCTATTCGCCACTGTGGCAGTATGTTGGCGGCCATCACCGTGGCGGTAAGCGGGATTTACCGTCAATGTTAAAATGAGTGCCTTCATTTTTATGAAGCCAGCAAAAACTTTGTATTTATGAGCAAGGGAATTTTGTTTGAAAACACTGAAGTAAATATCTTACTTGAAATAGTTTACACATCCCTCTGAAGTACTTGGCTCCATCATTACCTCAGAAAACCAACAAATAAAAAATACATTATGAAATTAAACTAACATGCATTGCTTAAAATATGAGATGTATTCAGTAAAAATCTTTCATTTTTTAGAAAGCAACAACAAAATATGAATAGGCAGGCTCGGTATAATTATTCAAAAATAAAATGTTTTATTTTATTTTGAAGTACTTTACATACTGTGCTTGGGCACTTGAGCCTGTCAGTACAATAGAAAATAGTTAAATAAAAATAAATAATGAAAATAAATAAATGTGCATTTTAAGAAATATCCCTTCAAAATCAATATGATATTTCTTAACAAAACAGCAAAATATGTAAAATAATAATAAAATATGAAAACAAATATATATACACACATGAACAAACACATAAACACACAAGTATAAATACATATAAACTGTACAGTTGAATGAACATTACATGGAATGATTAAGGCCCTCATTACAACCCTGGCGGGCGGGGGAGAAGTGGCGGTAATACCGCCAACAGGCTGGTGGGAAAAAAAATTGAATTATGACCATGGCGGTCACCGCCATGGTCATCTGCAACTTCTCCACTCCGACCGCCAGGGCAGTGACGACTGCTGGGCTGGAGACTTCGGTCTCCAGCCCGGCAGCCGTCACCAGACTGCCGGCGGTATCAGGACCCTGCATACCACCATGGATTTCGGGTGGTTTGGGACTGCCACAAAATTCATGGTGGTAGGCACTATCAGTGCCAGGGAATTCCTTCCCTGGCACTGATAGGGGTGTCCCCAACCCCAGAGTCCTCCCCCCACACCCCAACACCCATACCATCCCCAAAGGTGGCAGGACCCCCCACCCCACTCCACCCCCAACATCAACATACACACCCCCTCTCCCCACCCCCAACATCAACATTCACACCCCTCTACACGCATACATACACTACAACAACACTACAACAACACATACCCGCACACATACAGACATGCAAACAGACCGACCCGCACTCATTTTCCAGACACACAACACATCCCCAGCATGCATACACACACTCACACCCCCTCTACATACTCACACGCACACCCCCATGCACGCACACAACACACAACACCCCCTCACCCCCCTCCCCTAACGGTCAATCACTTTACCTTGTCCTGTGATCCTCCGGGAAGGGACGGGATCCATGGGGGCTGCTTCGCCACCAGCTCCACGTCACCAGAACACCGCCACACCGAATCCTGGGTTTGGATTCGGTGGGCGGTGCTCTCATGACAGGGCGGTGGAGGTGGAGCAGCCTCCACTTCCCTGCTGACCACCAGTATGGCTGCTGGCGGCTCTCTGTCTGAAAAAGGACGGAGGGCTGCCGGCAGTCATGATTCGCTGTGCGGAAAACTGCCTGCACTGACAGTCTTCAGCACAGCGGAACCTCAGCAGTCTTGGAAAAAGACCGCTGAGGTTGAAATGAGGGCCTAAGTGCCCTACAGTACTTCCTAATGTTACCATACAAAATAAGCCAACCTATAAACACCTGTAACAATGATCACACATTAGATTCATATTATTATATATATATATATATATATATATATATATATATATATATATATATATATATAAAACGTTTGCTAGTTGATCTTTAATATGAACAAACTTTTCAATTCTTCTTTTGTTGAATTCTGGTATTTGCTTTATTAGCTCTTTTTTCCATTATTAGCATGGCCAATTCCAATTCATTAAGATAGCTTTAGTCATTGTGTTCTATAAAAACACTTTTACCCTCTTCAGTGTGAAGGAACATTACTCAGTCTCTGCTGTTGTCATGGGGGTGATAATGACAACTCTCAATATCTTTAGCTAAATAAAGCCATAGCACCCCTAGTAGCTTGACAGAAATCACGTCTTCCATACAGAACTAAAAGCTCAGTATGCAATCTGGTTTTGTCTAGCATATAATAGGCTTCCACTGTTTCTGAGAGTGCCTCAGCTGGGAAAGATTTAGCGTGCCTTTCAAAAAGATCACTTCACAATAGTGTTGCCCTTACAAGATGCTTTGTCAATGCAAAGCATTCTCTAGCATGGACCATGATAATGTCACAGAATTCTTTTCCCTCTTGGGTCAAGGTATTTATTTGCATTTTCCGCTTTACAAATTTAGATTCCTGTGGCAGTGTAGTATCCAAACTGTCAATGGATTCCCATACTTTGGTGATGAGTGTCACAAAGTCTGTAGTTGCTTTCTGGACAAACACAGTGTCAATGTCTCACTTTAGTAACTGAATATATAAAATGTCTACATGGGGCAATCTACTATGAAAAAAGAAACTGAAAGAATCTATCTTCCAATATTTTTATATATCCTTGAGCTTCACATATAATAATCATCAGTCTTTGCAAAGGTCCTCATGCATTCAGGAAGATCATCTCTGTATTAATAAATTACGTTTGTTGCTCAGATATTGAAGTTCCTGTAAGCTGCAGACCTTCTTGGAAGTCTTCTTGCAACCTTTTATTCAAATATGTCAGTTTTTTGGGGGGGAATGTGCAAAAAATGCTGTTATGCCACCCACCTCTGAAAAGAAATGTTGACTCTAGATATTTTTGAGGAAGCCTGTTCCATGATTAGGTTAGGTTGGTGAGCATAGCAATTAATATGATGTGCATTTGTGTACACATCAATGATTTTCTTTTGCACCCCACCAGTTGCCCCATTCATGATGCTGGCACCAGCGTAGCTTTGAACAATTTACTTTTTCTTTAGCACATTGCTCAGGGAATCCATTTAGAATAGATGAGGCAATTGTTTCTGAAGATGAGTCTTCTAGATGTGTGAAACAATAAATGTCTTCAACAAACCTTGCAATTTCCATCAATGTAGCGAAACACTAGCACTGACTGCGTCTTAGTAGAGACATCAGTTGTATTGTCAGCTTGCATAGCTGCATAATCAGTGCTTCTCAACTGCTGTAAAATGTATTCTATTATTCTATTATTACTTCCAGCATACAGTCCAGACATGCATTCTGAATAGTTTTAGAAGTGCCTTTAAAGGCTATGGCAATTTTTAAATGTGTTTTCATATCATTGCCAATGCTGGAGACAAAATCCACTAGCCTCCTGAACATGCCAGGATTTAGAGACTCTTCAGTTGAATCATGGCCTTGAAGTGCCAATTCAAAGGCTCCACAAAAACGAATACAATCAATCAATTTTGATAAAATGTATTGTTTTTTATCCACTCCTGAATTATG